>NC_087275.1:19323933-19635308 GCF_015220805.1 Pogoniulus pusillus | reverse complement strand
TTGGAGATGAAGTAATCTCTACTCTGCAGGTAGGGAAACAAAGTGACCTACAACTCATCTACATGTCTAAGAGAGTTGTTTGCTTTGGTTTTGCTAGAGATGCACATCTACCTCTGCCTTACAAGTTCAGAGCTCTACCACTTGCTCCACCCATGGTGCAGATCTGGAGATCTGGCAGCAAAAGAAGGTACAGGAAACCTCTGCGTTCCACCCCCAGAAAAATCAGCTTCTTCTTCCTGTGCACCACAAACAATAGGAGAGAGAGCCTGGCATGCAGCCCTGTTATCCTTTCTGTCTCAGAAACGTGAGCTAATGCCTTAGCCTGGCCAGGATGCCACTGGCTTTCTTTGCCACTTGTACACACTGCTCACTTATATTCAGCTGCTTGTCAATTAGAACCCCCAGATCCCTCTCTCCCAGACAGCTTTCCAGCCACATTTTCCCAAGCCTGTAGTGTTGCTTGGGGTTGTGGTGAGATAAGTGCAGGACCCAGCATATGGCCTTGTTGAGGCTCATACTGTTAATGTTGGCCCATCAATTCAATCTACCCAAGTCCCTCTGGAGAGCCTCCTTACCCTCATGAAGATCAGCACTGCCACCTAACTTGTCGTCATCTGCAAGCTTACTGATGACTCTACACCTTCATCAAGGTCATCAATAAAGATGTTAAACAGAAGTGGTCCAAATACTGAGTCCTTTTTAAAGAACTTTGTCTCCCTCCCTTTCACTTTGTGGGGCTTGGAAGACCCTTTTACAAAGTCAAATTAGTCATCAGTAAGATGGAAGGGGAAGGCACATATAGACACATCTACTGTCATCAGTAATATTTGGCACCTACTGTATGCTGAAGTAGAGGTTACCAAGTGGTCAGAGCCTGCATCTTCACTCATGCTTCTGTGACAAGAGGCTGTCTGGTGGCATGAAGCTATGCATCTGGACTTACTTTACAAAGCAATATGTAGAAGTCCATTAACTCCTAAATGTCTGACCTGAGTTAGACTGAGGGATTACATGAGTGGCACTGCTACGTTGGAGATTCAAGTTTCCCCAAGGAAAACCCCTCTATTTCGGTGTCACCTATAGTTGGTGGGACTATGTTGTTGCCCTCACTATACCAGAACAGCTTTTTCCATTAAAAATTAGAATTTACCAACACGGGCAAGCTATCAAGCTATTCCTTTATATTGTAACACGTGCCTTCATGAAATATAAAAGAATTCAAAAACCCAAACCAACCAACCCACCAGAATAAAAACCAAACCACCTCACATAGCTGCTCAGTCTTGATTTTCCATTTTCTCAGTCACATTCTTAGAGTCATTTTTACTAGACTCAAGGAAATAATTCTCTAGGCCTCTGGTGATTTTCCGTATTCTACTATAAACCTTAAGGTATATTGCTTTCTTTACTGTCCAATAATTGTTTTGGATGATATCCACTACAAATCTGTTTTCTCTCTCTGTAAGGGAGGTTTGTCATTGATTTCTATGATGAGGAACGAGTTCTATGTGTTAGTTTGTTCATATCAGTGTATTTGTGTTTCAAATAATATTTAGGTATAGGGTAGACCCCTAGACTTCTCTCCTGTCACTCATCTTACTGACTTTAATAAGATAATGACTGGATGCACAACAGTATTTCATTCTGGAAGGCTGCAGGCCTGCTTGGAGATATCTCTTCTGAAGCACTTTTGTATGGTACTAGCAGTCCACATCCATATGTATGTTACATAGAAAGCCTTTGTCTTCTGAGAAATAAAGTGTCCCTAAATAGAAAATGTCAGGATTAATGCTGCCTCTGAAGCTTTTAACTCAGTGCTTTTTTAAGTGTGCATGACAATGCTATATTTAGTTATATACTCAGCTTTTACTTTTTCTGCAGGACCCCTGCCTCAGTCAGGCATGACTTGGATTTTCTCTAGCATTGAATTAGGGATGAGTAATGAAAGACACTGTGTAATGCAAGGCTGATCATTGAAACCAAACTTTTCACAGGTGGCCAATAATTGTGTGTTCTTTGTTTTCTAGGTACTTGCCTTGAGCCCTTGGGGTCTGATTTGCAGAAGTACTAAGCTCTCATAGCTGCAGCTTAACTCAATGGAAGCTGTTATGAACACATGAAATGCTATTTATTGCTAAGGACTCTGAGTGGGAAAAAAAAGAAGGCCCTAGGTGTATTAAATTGAGCTCTGAAAAATTTTGTTTTCCTATCTTAAAGCTCAGCCACATGTGCAGCTTAACACAGTTTGACAAGTTACCACATCTCAGATGATAAGTCTCTAGTATCTTTGTAGTGACTAGGAAATTAATCAATTTATCTTAAACAGGGAATAAGAGTTGAGCTCATAATACCTTGGCTTTGCTGAGGAGTAACTAGAATATGGAGTCACTGTGGCTTAGCTCATATATGGCAACTTATCAAGCATCCACAAACATTACCAGATGTCTGATTACCAGATGTCTGATTCCTTAATTCCCCACACAAAATGGGGGTAATACTCTTCATGATATCAGGCTTTATTAAAATAAATTCACTCATGTTTCTGACATAGGTATTAAATAGGTGAACACCATAGAAAAAGCTATGAGAATATGATTAAGTCTGTCTTCAGGGTATAGTTTGAATTGTGTGCAGTAAATAAAGTGTGGAGCAACACTCTGAACAATGAGGGGGGAAATGTTACTTAGAATATCTTCTTTCTCTATTGTATGTTGAATGAAGCAGTGGTCCTGTAGAAAAAAAGTTCATGGTGATCATTGCATCCAACTTTATATGTTAGTAAATAAAAACTGAAAAGAAAGACCACTCGAAATTTTATGCTGAGGCACCATAGTGAATACTGCGAGGTTCACCTCCAGTGTTTTAATCTTTATTTCCTCCACACAGCCTTCAGCCACTTGAGTTATTTTCAGAAATAACTGGGAGGATTTGGAGGCAGCAGGAGGCATCATTTTGTACTGAAAATTTCAGCCAGCTGTTAAATACTTGGCAAACTTGTGAGCAACTGTAAACAAGACTCCTAATGAGAAGCTATAGGAATAGGTGGTGCTCCAGCTCATGACAACATATGTGGAGCTGGTAGCCTGCTTTCTCAGCCCAGATGTTGCTTGCTTTGATATATCTCAGTATTTTGGATGCTTCTCTATGTATATGTGTGTGTTTATGTATGTGTGTAACATGAAATATCTCTTCATTGCTGTCAAGTAAAACATTTGTACATTCTTTTCTTGCACCACACAGAAAAGCTGTTGGTTTACTTTCTATGTGTGCTGTTAAATCAAGCACTTCTTTTCTAACCACCTATAGATTTTGCCAACTGTGCGTGAAGATTCTGGCTTCTTCTCCTGCCATGCCATCAATTCTTATGGGGAGGACCGTGGAATAATTCAGCTCACTGTGCAAGGTAGGAAGAGGACAACATAAGGAAAAAAACACAGCTATTGTAGTACAGTAAGTGTATGCCATCCTCAGAAATCTGTTGGGGGAGGGAAGCTCTGATTCCTAATCAAATGTATTCCTCATTGTCAAAGAAATGAGGAGCTGCATTAAAATTCTCAGTCTTTCATCTCCAGAATTACAAATTAAATCTAAACAAAGGATAAGTTCAAGTCTTTCCAGATGTGTACATATTAATAAAGAGTTGTTTTTTTTCCTTAAATACACTAGCTGATAATCCACTAAAGATATTTGAAACTATCACCTTCAGTATAGACAGTGGATATGGAGGGTTACTCCTTGGGAGGAGGAGTTGCATTTGTTTTTAAAGAACAAATGTGCTTAAAACCTGAGTCTGAAATGAAGTGATCTGACTTCTGTATCTATAGAAATGTTAAACCTACTTGTGGCTCTTTAAACAAAATATTTCAAGTTTAATCAGTCAAAATAATCTGTAATCAGTTTGCAAAATGCAAACTCAAGAAACCTATGATGCCTGGGGCTGGGGTTTTCCCCCTGCAGGGTTTCACTCAGGCAGACAGCAGCAAGTTCTGCAGCGTCTGAAAGTGACAGTATTTGAGATGCAGATTATGGGCAGGACGTGGCCACTGGCCACTGATTTTTCCTGTGTGATGCTTGTTCCTGTGCTTGTAAGCCTTTGAGCATGCATACAACAGATTTCTAGGACTTGCAAATTTCTTTCTCCCTGTTCTTCACTTTAAGTAACAGAAGATTTCAGTGAATGCCTAAAGCAACTCTTTAGAAAAAAATCAGGCGGATTTTGGGGACAGATTCTTACTCACACCACTGCTTATTTAAATGGCTGTGACAGTGTAAAGGGGCATCAGGATGGCTATAAATGCTATTTATTCACAACCTTAACTACAGAAGCGGAAAGAGACTTTAGTGTAATTTGGTAGTGTTTTCAAATTAACATGTTATTAAGACTTTAAAACATACTCAAAGAGCTGGACATTTTACTTATGCCCTCCACCAAATGTAGCATTTCTGTGTTTAGTGATGATATCTCTACTACCACCTTCTGTGTAAAAAAATGTAGAAGTATCAGTGAAATGTGGTGTTCAAGACAAAAGCCTTTTCTACCATCAACAGTCCAATCTGGAGTGTTTTTAAGGAAAAGTAGCTCTGTTGCATATAAGGAGATTAAAGAGAGGTCAATATTCAAGATTACATCAGTGAGGCCTAGTTGAAAAGTGACTTTTCCTCCCTCTGTTGAATGTTCTTCAGCAGGTGACTGACTCAGGGTACTAATGAATGACAGAAGAAAATGCCACAGGAGCTTACCACCAGTAAGCTATGCCAGTGCCATGCTCATTAATGTTATCTTGTTAAGTGCATAGGCTTTCTTCTGATGCTAACTCTGTGTGTGTGCGTGTGTGTGTTTGCTCAGAGCCCCCTGACCCTCCTGAAATAGAAATCAGAGAGGTGAGAGCACGCAGTATTGCCCTGAGATGGACCATGGGATTTGATGGAAACAGCCTAATCACTGGCTACGATATTGAATGCAAGAACAAGTCCGGTAAGAAATAATCTTCCTCTGAAGTAATCCCCACCTCATGTCATTCACCACTGAATTTGTATCCTAGAAGATAATTTATAAATTGAAAATGCTTGATGGAAAGTTTTACTACGGTTTATCTAATCAAAGTAAGATTTATCTTCATTTGTTTGTTGCGGATTTTGGAGTTTTTTGGTTGGTTGGTAGGTTTTTGGTTTAGTAAGGACATTAAGTTTAGCAGTTGCTGCTTTTTTCATTTTACCAGAGAAACATACATCTAAATGGAACATATTTTGTTGTAAACCAAATAATTCTAGGGGATAGATGGTGTGACAGTTTTGCTAGATGATTCTTGGTCCCTGTTCCTACCTTTTCTTCATTTGGATTTTTTGTTTGTTTTCATTTGCTCTTTTTCCCTACAGATGAAAAATACCTGCCTTTACAAAGCTATCTTTTCCTGCAGTGCTGACTTTTAGAAGTTATTTTCTGTTTATGAACGCATGCATCTTCCTTGGAAATTTAGCAGCGATAAGGATAGCTATGGCAATTTCTAGAAGAACACTGTGTGGTAGTTTTCTGAAGCATCATGCAGAGTTTTCAGTAGTCTACTGAAAGTATGTTGAAGGATGAGATTGGTGGCACATATTGGCAGGCTGGTACAAGCTGATACTTCTCTGCTGGGTCACTATGTGGTGACATCAATGAAAATATAATAAGGTGAATAGTGAGTGATAGATAGATAGATAGCAAAAGAACAAGAGGACACAGTCTGAAGTTGTGCCAGGTGAGGTATACACTTGATAATCTTAGGAGGAAGTTCTTCACAGAGAGAGTGATTTGCCATTGGAATGGGCTGCCCAGGGAGGCGGTGAAGTCACTGTCTGTGTTCAAGAAAAGACTGGATGAGGCACTTAGTGCCATGGTCTAGTTAATTTGATATGGCTGGGTGATAGGTTGGACTGGATGATCTTGAAAGTCTCTTCCAACCTGGTTGATTCTATGATAGATAGATATAACCCCTTAAGTCATAATAGGGTCCTATTCTTGAATGTGTTAAGCCCCCAAAATATTCCCTCTCTATTTAAAGATATTCAAGGTATGTTGAAACTATGTTTGTGATGTAAGATCACACTTAAAATTAGGCACATAGGTAAGCACTATGTCTGAGTCATGATTTGAGAAAGGACTGGAAAGGAAATTGCATTGCAATTTTCATATTTCAAGTATGATGCAAAAGATCCTGAAAAATCATATTCTACTATTTTATATAGGAGTTTGTTGCACTATTTGTAAGGAGACAGAGTCCACTCCACTAGTAGGAATTTTCTATGTGTGCTTCTCAGTGAAACAAACTGTTTATCAAAGCAACTGTAGTACATTTATAGTCTTTAGTTCTGAGATTTTAAAATGTACTTCTTAGAATTCTGAAATTTACCCTTCTTTTTAGTTACATTGTTTTTTTTCCCTTTTGTTTTACTTAGCGAATATTGTTGTGATGCTTTCATTACTAAATTATTTTCAAGACTGGTAAATAGTCAATTACCATTGTTGCATTGGCTTTTCTAATGAAATTGATCACAGTACCTGAAAGATTACAAGTGAAAATTCCCCACTGAGGTTGTGGTCAGGACTCAGAGCTTCAGAGATGTAGACTAGGCAAGGATGCTGTCAAGAAACGTAAGTTTCTGGGATTTCTTTTATTTTTGATTCTTTTCTTTCCAACCACCCACTTGCTCCAGAACAGTTTTTGAAAGTCATGCTTGTTTTCTCACCCTAAAACTTCACTTGTGTTTTTGAGTCATGTCGCTCACCATGACACCCTCTAGGAAGAGGCAAAAAAGGGACTTCAGAGCTCTAAAACATCTTTGTTAGCTCAATGTTTTCAACTGATAATGCAGAATTATTCAAAGATTAAGTAGTAATCAATGTGAAAAATTACATTGCTGTAATACAGTATAGTAAATCAATAACAAGACAACAAATGAAGCTTCATTAGTTTGGATGGAAACATCAAAGCACAATATTGTGATAAAGGTTACAAAATTGAAGGAAAAATAGTGAGTTGTTTAATAAGTGTTGGAGAAAATATTTCTTCATCTATACATAAAGACAAATACTGAAGGTCTCATCTGAAAAAAAGAGCAGATTATCTTCATCTCAGTGCTAAACAATGGAAAGGTTGAATTTTAGAATCTGAGGCTGAATGGAGAAACTAGGATCAAGTTTCTGAATTGTGGTCGTTAATTGAATGTGGATCATTAATGTTGGTCATTAATTAAATCATCAAGGAGATAAAACATCAAAGATGGTTACTGAAAAACTTGCACAGGGTAGTTGGGAAAGTTATAAGAAGGAATTAAGAAAACTTCTCATAGTTTCAAGACACTAGAGAGGCAGAAGAAAATTTAGCTAAAACATTCACAATCCAGATGGTAGGCTCAGGGAACATTTTGCCAAGGCCAGAGTAAAGCCATAAACTGCACAGTTGTGTTTAGTGAGAATTTCCCAACTATATTGCCTACTCTGAGGACTCAGAAATGCATTTACAGCAGAATGCATCGTTTAGGCTTCTCAAGAACGAAAACTGCAGAACTTTTCAGTTTCACAGCATATGCAGGTGAACACACAACATGCACAGACTTCACTATATAACGCTGCCTTCTTGTATCCTACCTACCCCTGCCATGCTGTCAGGCAAAAAAAAAAAAAGATTACATTAGGTGTTCTCCAGAAAAATCATGGGGTCCTTCATCTGTGTGAATAAGAGCTTGGAGCACTCATGAACTGTGGTCAGAATCTATGCCTGTCACATAGGTGTGTAATATTTGTAGGGTCCAGTCACCATGGAGAAACAACATAGATTCAATGCCCATCTTTGCAGAACTCAGACCACTGATGAAAAGTCCTGACTTTTCCATCATAGGCATGCAAAGATGTTTAAAGATAGGAACGGGTCTGGAGGTCCTTCAAGGGCTGGAACACTTGGCCTGTAATGAAAGGCTGAGAGAGCTGGTAGTTGTTTAGCCTGGAAAAGAGAAGATTCCATGAAGTCCTTAATGCAGCCTTCCAGTACTTAAAGGAGGCCTATAAGAAAGTTAAGGATGCCTGTAAGAAAGATTTTAGTAGAGCCTGCTGCAATAGGACAAGGGGTAGTGGCTTTATACTAAAAGAGGATAGATTTAAAGTAGATATAAGGAATTTATTTATTTATTATTTTAACGATGTGTGGTGAAACATTGGAACAGGTTGCCCAGGAAGGTGGCAAACATCCCATCCCTGGAAACATTCAAGGTTAGCTTGAACAGGGCTCAGAGAAACCTGATCTAGTTCAAGAGCCACTTGTTCCCTGCAGGAGATGACGTTTAAAGGTCCTTTCCAGCCCACACCATTCTCTGCTTCTGACTCTGTCTCTTTATGCTTTCTAATTTTTCGGTCGATAGGGAAAGCTGAGGGACAAACGCAGCATCAGCTGCCCTTAAATCCTGATCTGCAGGGAGAGAACCTTCGCGCTTCTTTGCGCTCACATGTAAACTGAGTTCAGCAGGCAGATGCCTTCTCAGGGCTGGCTGTGTCCTGCAAGCTTGAGCCGGGAGCAGCAGGGCGGCCAGCCGAGTGCTGGCTGGGCGCGGTACCGGCAGCGGCCACCTGATGGCAGCGCTGGGCCGGGCCAGCGGGCGAGCGGTCGCCTCCCGGAGCAGCCGCTTGTCTGTCACGGAGTGATCCCAAGGCTTGGGATCTTCTTTTAGGAACGAGGGGGATGCTGCTCGCTTTAATAAAAGAGTACATTATCGCTAGGTCCTTTTGATAGAAACGTGAGAAATGTCTCAGTGTAACGTTTTGTGAGTGGATTAAAGAACTCTGTAGCAATTCCATTCTTTTCCTTTGACATTTGGGTTTGGTGATTTGGTTTTGGGTTTGTTTGGATTTTTTTTTTTCTCTTTCATTTATTTGTTTGGGTTGGGTGTTTTGTTGGGGTCTTTTTGTTTGTTTGGTGTTTTTTCTTTGTTTATTAGCTTTTCAGCTAGCCCATTGTGGTTTGTTTTCTGTGCTTTCTTAGTCTTTCCAGATAAGAATGTATTTAGTTTGCAGGAAGGTCTTCTCGGTCAAGGTAATGAAATACTGGAGCAGGTTGCCCAGGTGAAGGCCCCATGCCTGGAGACATTCCAGGTCAAACTTGATGGGCCCCTGAGCAACCTGATGTAGTTAAAGATGTCCCTGCTCCCTGCAGTCAGGTTGCGCCTTCAAGGGTGCCTTCCAGCCCACTGAATTCTGTGATTTCCTTGCTAGGTGTACAGTGGGTCGCTCTAAGTCCTAAGCCCTGTTGCACAGATGAGTGCACTTGCAGAGGGGGCAGTTAACAAGGGAGTCAAACCATAGAACAGGGCAACCCTGAAGATAGGAAAAGAATGTCTTTGAAGAGGAAAGAATTTGCAACCTGCCTGGAAACCATGAAAATTGGTCCCTAGTCCTGACCACTTGAAGTGCAGAATTGCAAGAGTTCGAAAGTTCAACATGAGAAAGACCTCAAGCCTTCATCAGAGAGACCCCCAGAATACATCCAAAGACCACCACCTCGCCAAACAGAGAATGTGTGGTTGAGGTGGGCACCTCATAAATAATTCTGGGAAATCCTTTGCATGTTCCCACTTCTTCTAGAGAATGTAATGCATATGCATGCAACCTGTCAATATAATCTTGCTAATTCTAAACCCTAGTATGGGGTGTTAGATGGATTGATTCTCTCACCCTCTCCAGAGCCATAATAAAGAATACCTGCTTAATAACTCTGGTTATTGAGTTATCACCACATCACTATAATAAGTAGATTTTACATCTCTCTGGAACTACAGTAAAAGACAGAAGCTCAATCACAGAGTGGTTTAGGTTGGAAGGGACCTCAAAGATCATCTAGTTCCAACCACCTGCAATAGGCAGGGACACCTTCTACTAAAACAGGTTGCTCAAGGCCTCAACCAACCTGGCCTCAAACACCTCCAAGGAGGGAGCATCCACAACCTCCCTGGGCAACCTGTTCCAGTGTTTCACCACTCTCACTGTAAAGTGCTTCTTCCTGACATCTAGTTTAAATCTCAACTCTGCCAGTTGAAATCCATTACTTCTCGTCTTGTCATTACAAGATCATGTAAATAGTCCCTCCCCAGCCTTCCTGTAGGCCCCCTTCAGTTACTGGAAGGCCACTGTAAGGTCTTCCTGAAGTCTTCTCTTCTCCAGTCTGAAGATCCCCAACTCTTGTAGCCTGTCCTCACAGCAGAGCTGCTCCAGCCCTCTGATCATCTTTGTGGCCCTCCTCTGCACTCGCTCCAACAGTTCTATGTCCTTCTTGTTTTAGGGGCTCCAGAACTGCACACACTACTCCAGGTGTGGTCTCATGAGAGCAGAGTAAATCGTAATACCCCACTCAGTTACTTACTATGTGGACGTCAGCAAGTATTTTTAGGGTTTGCCAGAAGAAAACAAAAAGTTGGTGTTTGGTTTTGGTTTTGAGTTTGGTTTTTGGTGGGGGTTTGTTTGTTTGTTTGTTTTTATTAACACATTTTTCAAAGCTTAAAACAGTTTTGGAGATAAATTGCTTGATATCTCTCCGGAATGACTCACTTTGGAGGGACTGCTTTTAGCAGTTGACATTACCCTTCAAAAAGGAGATACATATATCAGAATACACTCCTGAAGCTCATGCAGTAGTTGCAAATAAATAAATGGAACCCTACTTTTAAATGTTCAGAAGACTGTGAGTTTTAATATCCTTTTTCTTTATCACAGAATCACAGAATTAACCAGCTTGAAAAAGACCCTTCAAGATCATCGAGTCCAACCTATCACCCAACACCTTCTAATTAACTAAACCACAACACTAAGTGCCTCATCCAGTGTCCTTTTAAATACCTCCAGGGATGTGATTCCACCACCTCCCTAGGCAGCCCGTTCCAATGCCAATCACTCTGTCTGTGAAGGTCCTTTCTAACATCCAGCCTAAACCTGTCCTGGCACAGTTTGAGACTCTGTCCTCTTGTTCTGTCACCGATTGCTTGGGAGAAGAGACTAACCCTTAGCTGGCTACAACCTCCTTTCAGGTAGTTGTAGAGAGCAGAAGGCCTCCCCTGAGCCTCCTCTTCTCCAGGCTGAACAGCCCCAACTCCTCAGCCTCTCATCACAGGACTTGTGCTCCAATCTCCTCACCAGCCTTGTTGCCCTTCTCTGGACACGTTCAAGCACCTCAACATCTTCCTAGAATCGAGGAGCCCAGAATGGGAATTCTGAAATGGAATGTAATTCCTTAATCTAATAAGAATCACTAGATTTTTTTTCAGATTTGTTTACATGATTTCAGTACCTAATATGTACCATAGACTCCTGCTTTTGATTTCAAATCTCTTCTCCCAAGTAACAAACAACAGTAAAAAGTATCAAGTTGCACCAGGGGAATTTTAGAATAGATATTAGGAAAAATGTCTTCACTGAAAGGCTTTAAAGGTACTGGAACAAGCTACCCAGGGAAGTGGTGCAATCACCATCCCTGGAGGTGGTGTAGATGTGGCACTTAGTGACATGGTTTAGTGGTGGGCTTGGCAGTGGTTGGACCTGATGACCTTGAGGGACTTTTCCAGCCTACCCAATTCTGTTTCTATGTCATTCTGACAATTTGTGAATCATTTATCAAGCTCATATAGAAGAGTTTACACAAGATGTGCAAATATTTTGTATTTGAATGAGCTTTTTATTTTTAAACTAGCCTTTCTTATCTGCTGAGCTATCTGCAATCCTGCCTACGGTGACCCATACTGTAAAACACTTCTGTAATGCCTTCAGTGACATCCCCATGGGATGCTGCAGAGGTTGAAGGAGGAACATTGCCTGCAGTAAGAAAGAAATGAAGGATGACAACTCATAAAAGACATCCAGATGCTTTACACAGATAAATTCTTTTATTTTGTTTGCAGCAGCTGAATGTTTGGATGAAAAGGAGGGGTTACTGTGTTTCCATCCTTTTTCTTTTGTATTTCTGAAGAATTTATTAAAACATAACAGGCAGATGAGTTGTAAGCATGAATAGTAACAATATCCTCCTCTTTTTATCCTTTTATACATGCAAATAGATAAGAGGTTTCTACGTTCCACTTGTATTTAACTGCTCCTGCTGTTTCACTTCATGAGTCAGGGAAACAGCATCACAGAATGCTGGACCCTGTGTCTAGCGCTGCAAGCTCGTTCTCACCGTTTGCATATGTGTCCTGGAATCTGGGATCAAGCTGTCTGCCTCATCTCTGCTAGATCCCCCATTCTTGTTTATTAACTCCTTACCCAGCAACCAGTCTTCTCACGGGGTGAGGATCTCGTAAGGGCAGTAACTTCCACCACAATTTACAATGGTTCCAGTGTAATAATAGCAAAAAAAAAAAGTATGTACACACACAGAAAAGTGGAAACTCTGAGGCTGAGATTGCATTGTTCCCATCACCATGCTTGGAGCAGAAGAGCTGTCAAGGAAGGTGTTCACTCAATTCACTTGTCCCAGCAGGGAATTTTTGGGTTAATTCAGTAATGGCAGTATCCTGCCCTGGGAGATGTTTTAACTGCATGCTTGTTTTAGTGATGTTAATGTAATTTTTGTCTTTCTTATTTTAATCTCTTTTTAAATAGACTCTTGGGATTCTGTTCAGAGAACCAGAGATGTTTCTCCTCAGCTGAACCAAGCCACTATCATTGACCTCCATCCTTCATCAACTTACAACATTCGCATGTATGCCAAGAATCGTATAGGCAAGAGTGAGGCCAGCAATGAGCTCACTATCACTACTGATGAAGCAGGTATGCTTTGGTATTGTAGTGTCTAAATTGTGCTGGAACTTACTGCTCTTTGACATGAAAAATGGTTATTTGAAATCCTGCTTGTGTTGCTGCAGCTGCATCCAAAAATTACTGAAACATTCTCGTGAAACGTTTTAACTTTTGAAACTTTGTAATTCAGGCCTGCAATGAAAGCCATTCAGTGGCATCTAGTGGTGAAAGAAGAGATTGTGCTCCAGATTTTCTGCTTGGGGTACTGGAAGGGACACACCTGTATCTACAGTTAAAGCAGCCCAATCAACAATACCTTTTTTCAGTCGTTGTTTCTCCTCTGTGGGTCTTGTGTCTTTCCTTAGATGCTCAGATATTGTTAGAGGTAATTAATTTAGGTTACCCCCATTTGGGAACATTGATGTACATCAATCAAATCTTCTTTTGATTATTGCATCCCTAGCCCACTCACTGTTTCTGATCACTGTGTCAGTCAGTCAGTTGCCATCCCCATGCTCTTTGTTGCCATGTATTTGCAGGTTTCTGTACTGGGAAGGCTGTGTGAGCATATTCTCTTTAATGGCTGGCACCACTCTTGCCTGTAGTCAAAGTGCTGCCTTCCAGTGCTGCTCTGTTTTTATCTCTTAGGACTAGAGGAAGTGACAATGGATAAAGACAGCAGAACCGTAAGCATGCTACCATGATCCATGTCCTGCATGTTATGTGTGACAGTGGGTGAATAGCAGAGGGCTACAGCTCTCTGTTTCAGCAGTTAGGAATGAAAATACTGAATGGCCATAAATATTTCTGCCACAAATACATTGCATTATATACAATGTACGAAGGTGCTGAGAATAACCCAGACAGTTTCAACACTCTTTGACCAGTGAAACTGGATAGAATAATTCTGAAAAGTCTTGAGCAGAAAAGAGGTTATTCATTTGGATTTGAAAAACACACTTTTAACTTGCTAATGTTGTTTTTCCTCTTATCTTATGCTAAGTCAGCAAAGCTTCCTACTTAGGAGATTTTGAGTGGAAATAGGTAATGCAAGTATCTGGGTGACAGTGTCCTGGCAATAAGAACCCTACTTCTTTTTCAAGATTTCTATTGGTCTAGGCTTTGAACACTTTGTGACTGATTTTCAGTTCAGCTTGTAGGAATGCAACTGCGTCATTCCCACTCATTTTCTCTGTGGGCGAATTTGCCACAGTTCAAATATATCCCCTGTTAGGAGAACATAGTTTCTGGCTCTGAGGGATTTTCTGTATAAGAACAAGAGACAAGGGCTCACAGTGCAAAGCAGAAGAGACAGGAATCAACATGAACTGTGGCTCTTTTCTCATCAGGAGTCTTTTTTCATCCAAGTTGTGGGAAAGCCTTCAGCAAACAGATTTATTAAAGGTGAATAGTTGGCTTGCAAAATATTTATCATTCAATTAGGGCTTTTCTCTTCCTCTGTTCATTGAAAGTGTGAAATCACTAAAGAAAACAGGCAATCCATTCTTCCAGCAAGCATCATCTATATCCCCTCAATGCCCACCCTACCTTGCATATACAGCAAAGCACCAGAGTGGGCGTACTCATTTATTCTCTCCCCTTCACCCATGCTTGGATTTTTTTTTACTTGCCTAGTTTTTCCTGCCTGATGATGAAGTTGTCAGAATCAGCAGCTAGCCTCAAAACATAAAACATCTTCCCCATGAACAGAGCAGAACATTAACATCACAGTTTCTTCAGTTCTTTGTAACCCAGTTTCAGAATAACTGATCCTTTTGTCACTGATTTAAGGAACCTTCTGTTTAGATAAAAAGACTAGCAGTGTGGAATTGTATTCAAGTCACCAATCGAACTAGGGAGCAACTGGAAGAGAGGAGGTCAGGCTTAGGCAGAGTGTATGATGCTTGTATCCTGTGTTTTGATTTCAAGTGGTGTGCAATGTACAGGAGCATTACTTTTTTTGTTACTGTTTACTTCTGTTCTCTGCTTTTAAAATAGGAAATGGGGAACAGCATGGGTGCAGGGAATGAGAGAGAAGGTAATGAAAATGGAGCAAAATAAAGGAACACAATAGAAATACTGAACAACTTAAGAAGTGCCATTGGCAAGGACAGACTGTGTATCACATATTAGTGACCTGATTTTCCCAGCATTAGCTATTAGAAAGACAATGGTAAAGGGTCTCTGTGGCCAAAGGATAGTCAAACGTAGCATGATTTCAAAGCTTACAGACCTCATCTTTCCCTCCATACAACTGCAGTTAGTTCCTGTTGCAAATAGACTGCAAGCATACAACTGCACTAATGCTTGTCAGTAAAACAAAATCATTATGACTCAATAGAGGAAGCTGGGATATCTGGGTTTTCTTTATGTCTTTGTCACAAAGTCTATGTGACATTATGTATGTAAAATAAATACTTCTTGTTTATAATTTCACCTTGGCAATCTGGGAACAGATCTCAACTTCTCAGGTCTGCAAAAAAAAAAAAATGAGGTCTTTCAAGAAAATGCCAAGATCTTAAGGAAAACATCTTAAAGGCATTTTTTAGGATAAATGCTATGCTCAAATTCCACTGTATTACAGTATATCCAGAGAAATTCCATTCATATTTGTAAACAGTGATGCAGAATCAAAGACAAGATTGAAAAAAATTGAGGAGAGTTCCCCTTTTCTCTTTTCCTTCCTATATATTAATGCAAGGGGAGTGAAAATAAAGTTCTTTCAACCTTCAGAAATTTCACTTATGAAAGACAGTCAAAAATGGGCACAGAATAGCTTAAATATATTATTGGCTTTTTTTTCTGTGTCTTTCTGCTTCTATCAGTTAAAGCTAAATATTCAGGTTCTTTTCACCATAGCTGTCATTTACTAATGCTCCACCTCTAACAGCCTCATCTCACCCTCTTTATTGCTTTACTTCCTTTGTCGTGTTATTAAACTTAATTTAATGTCTTTTACTGAGGGTGTATTATGCATCAAAGGAATCCTCTACAGCAGCTCAAGATTACTCCATTCCTTGTTTTACAATGACTTACCTCTTTGAGCAAGCACACCTCTCTATTCAGTCTCAGTCCATTCTGGATCTGCTTTGTAGCTGTCCAGCTGACAAGTAGGTTCCTCTAGGCTCAGGGCCTCTCTTTTTCATTTACCTTTATAACATCATGCACAACTTTGGCATGGTAGATGAAACTCCTCCTGACTCAGGCAGGGGCTGCAGTGTGCATTTTCCACTGACAATTATTTTCTGTCTAATTTCCAGTCTGGAATACTTAGACTGAGAAGGGGGAGAGGGTAAAGTGCACCAGACTTTGTGTGTAAAATATCTGATATTTAACTGAATGTCCTCAGTCTCTAGTGAACAAAGCAGATCCCACTGGAAAGTTTGTGACATGATGAAGGCCAGCTGGGAAGCTCCTATCTCACCTGCTTTCAAAGGGGTTCTGCTGCTTTTCTATCACCTACAGGATTATGACTGATGAAAGTTTGTCGTCCTTATTTACAGGACAGAAACAGCATTGTGAGTGTATCACTAAACAAACAGAAGTCACCCACTCATGGGGTTTTTTTTGTCAGATTGCTATGTTTTGGCATGTGTTGTATTTCATTGCTGGCCACAGATGACATCTGAATGAAGAAGATGCTAGCCTCTGGTTTTGCTTAATGAAGTAGTATCTTCTGTTTCCTTTCTGTTCTGTTTGACTCAGCCCAAATCTTTGTGATGCTAGTGTGTTCAGCTGGTGACATACCACGTGAAGTACTGAATTCCTTGTGCTTTGAAACCTGGGTTTGCTACACCTGTCTTCTCTCTTTGCAGCTCCTGATGGTCCACCTCAGGATGTTCAACTTGAGCCTATATCTTCACAAAGCATTAGGGTCACCTGGAAGGTAAATACATACATCTGAAAATATACTTTGACAGTATTTTGCTATGTTTAAAGAGGTTCTGTTGATAAGAGTGTTATAACAATTCTTGGATCAGTTACTTTGTGAGAGGTGTTGCAGATACCTTTGCCATCAGATTTTGCATTGGCCATTAAGACTGGTGCATTATGCAAAGAAAGAACCTTCCATTGGAGAC
This sequence comes from Pogoniulus pusillus, assembly GCF_015220805.1. Classification (NCBI taxonomy): domain Eukaryota; kingdom Metazoa; phylum Chordata; class Aves; order Piciformes; family Lybiidae; genus Pogoniulus; species Pogoniulus pusillus. The sequence goes on along the minus strand of NC_087275.1, from coordinate 19,618,478 downwards.
TAATAGCAGCAGCCAGTTGCCTGCACTGATGACAGTAACATTGCTTACATCCTTATGATTTCAGAGATAAGGCTATATGCTTGGAAAATGAGCACACACAAAATTTCACTGTGGTTTTGGGGAAAGATTCCCCAAAGCATTACAGACAAAGGGAGGTTTTTCCCATTGCAATGGACTTTGGAGCAGAGCCTTAATGAAGGCACGGAGAGCAAAATAGTGAATATGAATCTAAGCAATGGATCTAAAAGTATCAGCAACTGGTATTATTTAAAAATTTGGCATGTCTTGTGATTCAGTTATTTTTTCTCAATTTTGCTCAGTGTTTTGACAACCACAGAATGTTTTAAATGCTTTCAATATGGTATCAAGTATGCTTAAACCACGTTTTAAATGATTTAGTGCTTTATGCACTTGTGTGTTATACTGGCCAGAATAAAGCTGCCTAATTAGAGTAGTCTAATCTCAATATGAATGCCACTTGCCAAAATGTATTGATAATTCCATATATTTAAGATTCTGAAGTATGTAGTACATAGTGCTAAAGCAGGAGTGTGGCATAATAGTAATTAATTTCTATAACAATGTTAATTACTCCTGCAAATGTGGATGATGTGCATTTTGTTGTATAATATGGACCATCCAGAAAGTCAGGATATAGTAACAGTGATCTGCTGCTTATTAATCACATCAACATCTGTCTTGTTTTTCATCAATTGGTTTCAGAAAGCGAGAGGCACAGATAGGGGTTGAAGTGAAACATAATGTATTTGTGAAAATCATACATGAGTCATGGATTTAAATGCAACGTAGAGTCAGCTGGGCAAAAGAAATAGCTATTGAAACAATGTGGAGTGTATAGTGATTCTCAGCAACTGAAACAAATGCTCATAGGTTGTTTCTTTTCAAAGCACTCAGAAAGTGTGACTGTCACCACAACTACTCAGCTATAACCTCCCAGCTGCTGTGTATGAACTTGGTTTTATGGATGTATGGGTAGGCAGATTGGAAGGCTCTGCTTGCTTTTTTAAAGTTCACTTTGGGGGATATTTTCAAAAGCAGCAAGAGAAGACAGCACTGTCAGAGTTTGTAACTGCCATTCATGATTCTAAAGGTTTGCCACTAAATATTATAGGTGCAGATGTGTGCATACAGCCATGGGACAAACAGAACTCCCACACCTACATTTCAGTAACGTTCTCCAAAATATGATTCAATTTGTACTTATGGGACACTTCAAGGGCAACTTAGTGTCCTGGTCTCTGGGTATTGTCTAGGGAGTAGAGGCCTATCAGCATATCAGCAGAAGCAGATGGAGTTATATTCTCAAGGTCATGTTTAGAATTTTATTTGCAAATACTTGTCAAGTGATGATCAGTATCTAATACAGTAAAATAATCTCAGAAATGAGCTATATACTCACCTTGAGTACTGTGTCCAGTTCTAGGCCCCTCAATTCAAGAAAGATGTTGAGGTGCTGGAACATGTCCAGAGAAGGGCAACAAAGCTGGTGAAGGGCCTGGAACACAAACCCTATGAGGAGAGGCTGAGGGAGCTGGGCCTGTTTAGCCTGGAGAAGAGGAGGCTCAGGGGTGATCTTATTACTGTCTACAACTACCTGAAGGGGCATTGTAGCCAGGTTGGGGGTGGCCTCTTCTCCCAGGCAACCAGCAATAGAACAAGGGGACACAGTCTCAAGTTGTGCCAGGGTAGGTATAGGCTGGATATTAGCAGGAAGTGCTTCACAGAGAGAATGATTTGCCATTGGAATGGGCTGCCCAGGGAGGTGGTGGAGGCACCGTCCCTGGAGGTGTTCAAGAAAAGACTGGATGAGGCACTTAGTGCCATGGTCTAGTTGATTGGATAGGGCTGAGTGCTAGGTTGGACTGGATGATCTTGGAAGGTCTCTTCCAACCTGGTTGATTCTGTGATTCTGTGATTCTGTGATTGTTCTGGCAAGTCTTGTGAGCTGAGTGTAGACATGGATTTTCATGGTTAGAATGAGCTTAAGGTGTGAGCTGCCTGTGACCTTGGAAATGCTTGCTTGTACCTGTGCAGCATATATCCAGATCAGGAAAGGCGGGTCCATGCTTCCAGAACTGTACACCAGCATGTGAACTTGGTGCATGGTGCAGGTGCTGGCTAGAGTTTGTCGTGGATTGCACTGCCAGGATTCACATCCAGTCTCAAATTAATATCCAGTCTCCTCTGAACTTTCAAAGCATTTTTTCCTGTAGACCCAGTATCTGTTAAATATTTTTATTTACTGACCAGCAGTATCTGACGTGGTCCAGCTGCACAAAAACCACTGTAGCTGTGTCCTTTAACAAAGCGCTCTGAGGGGGCTGCTGCCTCTAGACAGAGGCATCCTATGACCTTGTCAGACCATAAGATCCTGTGAAGTGTTGTTTTGCAAGCAACAAAACCACTGGAAATCTGTCTATAAAAGGATGAACAGCAAAAGACGCCACTAACACATTGCTGTCAAGCCCCTATGTTCTCAGCTTGAAAACACTTTGCTTTGATTTATAGTCATTAATTTATCTGCTAGTGGGTTAGCTCATCTGATGGGTGTGCAATTTCTTTGTGGTGCTAAATATAGCTAAAACCCAATTGATTTCCTTGACCTCCAACCTTATTTGCAGACAAAGTTGAAGTCACTGAGCTGCCTCCTGAAAGACTACAGCTCGCATAGTCCTACCTTTACCAAAAGAATTCTTTTCTGAATGAACAGCTGATTAACAAGTCTAAGTCCAAATTCAGGAGTGAGACATTTACTTCCCTTGAATCATTGCAGTTCTCTCCTGGCCAGATTAGTTTTAGTCTGTTTCTCAGAAAGGTAACCTAAGGTGATCCCGTAGACATATTGTAGTTTGGTTCCATGATGAATCCTGACTTTTGGACAGTTTCCTGTTATGCGCTGCTGTGCAGAAGGCATCCATTGTACTGTGCAACGTGAACTACTTAAGAATGAGAAACACCCCATGAGATCAATCCAATATTGTTATGCAGGCAGAAAGAGAAGAAAATAAACTCAGTAATAACCTGGTCATTTTTGGAGGCATGTGGAGCTTATACCATGGAAACCTATCATGACATTATACAAAGGGGGCAGCGTTACAACTCATAGTTGTGTATAAAACTGGCAAACCCAAATGCAGTGTCAATAACAGCAAAAGGATCACATCAACTGCCTTTCATCTTTTATTAAGTTCTCTTTCTTCAGCTTGCTACAGTCACAAATTTTCCTTTAAAGTTTCCCTTAGCCCACTTTTAGAAAATGATAGTTAAGTAAAGTTTAATAGGTCAGTGTTCTATTTAATCTCATTTCTCTGTGTCCACACAAAACATCAGGTTTCAGATTAAATTTTAAATAACAGTCAGCATTTTGTTGATGGTTTAAAAAAGTGCAGAGAGAATTGGAATTAAACAGGAATTCTCATTAGAAATGAATATGGAAATATTCATCATTTTTTTCTTGCAGTACTTTACAAGGTAATTAAAGGTAATTTAGACATGGGAAATATTCCTTCTCTTCTTGATGCATATACACATGCAAAATAAAATACCACATTTTGGAGAAATGATTGGTACTCTATTCTACAAATATCAGATTTTGTGAGATAAACAGGAAAATTATGGACTGAAACTTGGTTTTTAGTAATATTCTCTGACTACCAACACGGTTGACAATATTTTTCCCCATGGACACTTAAGCATGGACAAAGGTTGCTTCACTGAGTCTATGCAAAAGAAGGTGTATATTACAAACATGATTCATTTGTGCAAGAAGTCAATCCAAAATTAAACCTTGAGATGGTATTAACAATGAATTTTTGAAGCTTTTCAAAATAGAACATTTCAGTGCTTTATCCTGATGTAACTTGGAGCTTGTTTTGTATTGTGTAGTGTTTCAAAGTAATAGAACAAAACCAAAGCAAAAGAACCCCATACAAAGTAAAGTGTTAATGCTTTATGTAGATAAAAAAACCCTTGGCCTAAAACAACTACAAAAACATTTAATGCAAAAAATTCATCATTTTATTTCCATTTCAAAATGAGAAACTACATCATTGCAAAATTCCCACTGAAGAGGCTATTCTGGCTGTAGATCTGCTCTGAGAACATTTCAGCGCAGAGAAAATGTCTGACTCAGTTTTATTGTTAACATCTGTCTGTTTTAGGGTATGAGATATGTGTTCCAATGTAGGTGTGATATGATTCTGTAATCTATTACGTACTAGGTATAGGTAATGATGGAGAGAATTGATATCCTGTCATGATTTAACTGGTGCCCCCACACTGATCCACATACAGAAACGAGGCAGTGATCTGTAATGTTGTCTGAAATAACACTGCAGTAACACTTGAGTTGTCTGCTCCTTTGCTTGAAGTGTTTGTCCTTTAGTCAGTTTGAAATGCATAGATTGTGTTAGCTCAGTCTTTTTTGCCCCCTTCTCATCAACATTGACAATGCCTATGAAAATGGATGAGCTACACAAAATGCTATGTCTAGTAACAGAATTTGAAATCCTTCAGCTGATGAAACCATTATTTAATTATTTAAATGTCATGAAATTCTTTTCTTCTCAGATGGAATGAAACAGCTTGATCTTAGGAAGATATCAAAATCTCAAACAAACATGCAAAACCAAAAAAAATCTGACCTGAGTTTCTACTCCACAGTCCAGCTTGAAAAAAATCCCCACCTTTTCAGAATAGGCAGTGCCCTTGCAGACAAACTGTTTTGATAAGAAAAAATCTACATGTTTCTAAGGATGTTGGGGTTTTGTTGACAATAGTAAACAATCATACTCCTCTATTCCAAAACCAGAGTTCTAATCCCTGCAGTGTGCCTTACATGGCTTCCAAGATATGAAACTCCTAATTTGGTCATCTACATCTGAATGGAATCACAGAATCATAGAATGATTTGGATTGCAAGGGACCTCTAAAGGTCATCTAGTCCAACCTGCAGTCAGCCCGAATATCCTCTGCTAGATCAGTTTGCCCAGGGCCTTGTCAAGTCTGACCTTGAATATCTCCAAGGAAGGGGCCTCAATTATCTCCCTGGCAATCTGCTCCAGTGTTTCTCTACCCTCATGCTAAAGAACTTTCTCCAACCTAAATCTACTTTTCTGTAATGTCAAACCATTGTCCCTCATCATATCACTACAGACCTTTGTAAACTGTCACCTTCCAGCCTTCTTATAGGACCCCTTCATGTACTGGAAGGATGCTATTAGGTCTTGCTGGAGTCCTCTCTTTTCCAGGCTCAACAACCCCAGATCAGAGAGCTTGTTGGTACACAAGGAACCGGAGTAGTACATTGGAAATTATATCCTTGAGGTATTTTTCTCCTTTTGAAGGTATGAGGAAGGGAGAAAACAAAACATCTGAAGAGATATTTCAGTCAGATCCATTCAGAGACACGTGTTAAATACAGAGATGGTGCTGGCTCTTGCAGAGCAGTGATCAGCGTTGCTAGTGGATGAAAGGCAAGTCCCATGTGGACTTTATTAGTTGCAGTGAGAGTTTAGTCCAGTGGACTATAAACTCACTGAAACAGACTGGTTCTGTGGCAGAAAAAATATTTGTCTTAAGAATGTGTTCCTCAATAGATTGAACAGGTTACATTAACAACACAAACTGCATCACAGAGACCTTTTTTATGGGTCAGTGGAACAGATGAGCTTGTTGTCATCTGGTGAAAGAGCTTTGGAGGATTTTAAAGAGGTTTTCGTCTATGGACTATAAACTATGCCTTAAATTTCTTACACTTATTATGCCTCAAATATGTAGAAAACCAGACAGGAATATTGTCACATATTGAAATTAATTCAATACTATTTAAATGTAATTTTAGTAGATATTCCTGTCAATAACAGGCATTGTCTCCAAGATGCCAGTCTTTGTTTTATTCTAGACTACATTTTATATTGGACACTACAGAAATTCTTCCCACTAGCCTGGCCCAGGGAATCTTGAAGTGTGATGGAGAAATACAATACATAATTATGGCCATCCATTTTGTATTGTCCATATTCCTGAATGCCAGATGTTGTACACCTTGTTTCAGTAGCTACTCAGTATGCAAATCCCTGCTTTCCAATTCGTTATTGCCTTCAGTACTTATTATCTAATCATCTTCCCACACTACACATGGAATGAACAGTGTAAAATTTTCCTGCTGCATCTAGTTGAATAAGCCTATGTGCCTGCCTTCAACAGATCAATAAATGCCTTACCAAAGGCTGAGGGAGTGAACTTGCAGGGGCTTCTGACAAAAAACACAGTTAGTAGTGAATGGTAGGTCTGTAATGCAGATCCATGCTTATCAACTCAGCTTTGATCGATTCACTGGATAAAGGAACAAAACATTATGAATTCAAATTATAACTCCAGAATATGTCCTTGTCAGATTTTTCTGTATGTGAACCATTTAAAGGTCTTTACAAATTAGAACAAACTATACCTGAAATGTATATATCAGGGCAAAACATTACAACTTCAGGTACAGGGAGTAATTTTGAATTGTAACTTAGAAATAAGCTTGCATTCGTTAGGAAAATGAAAGTTGGCTTTGTGTATATCTTAAACTAAAGGGAACAACTTGACTTTGGAGACGTGCACTTGATGTATAATCTTTCATTCTCTGTTTAGGCTCCAAAGAAGCACTTGCAAAATGGAATTATTCGTGGATACCAGATAGGTTATCGAGAGTACAGCGCAGGGGGAAATTTTCAGTTCAACATCATCACTATTGATACCACTGGAGACAGTGAAGTCTACACACTGAATAACCTGAAAAAATTCACCCAGTACGGCATGGTTGTTCAGGCTTGTAATCGAGCTGGAATAGGACCTTCTTCTCAGGAAATCATCACCACTACTCTTGAAGATGGTAGGTCCTTTGCGAACGTCTGTCATGGAACATATTACATTGATTGCCTGATTAGTGATTGTTACAGTGAGGATAACAGAAAATGAGACTTTACAGCTGTTAAGAGATGGTAAACAGCTGAGTGTGGAGAGGCTGGCCAATAAGAATGTGCAATTTTCAGTTCAAGGGATGCAAAATCATCCAGATAAACAAATATAACTCTGCTCATGTCATATATCCTACTGTGAATGATACTAAGACCACAGCTTTCATTAAGAACCCTTTTGCTCTAGTATTTAGACATATGGAAATGTTGTGATCTCATAATAGCTTTATAGGGATTACATCATAGTTTTGAGGTGCTAAGAAGTAGAACTCTGAAAGCTGAAATGATACTTCATGTTGGATATTGTTTTCAAATTAATCTGCTCTTGTACTCCACAACCCCTTATCTTGTCAGCCTAAAGGGGGATGTATATTTTTCTTTCAAGGATATCCAAATTAATGAGAGAAAAATACTTGTTACTTCAGACAAAATTCAACCTGTCTAATTCAAAGGAAACTTTAGATTTCCTTTTCTCCTTTTTTTTTCCCTCAAACTATAGAAAGAGCAGTTCTCAAACAATGAGAGGGAGTCCTCTAGTGGAAAAAACAGAATGATTCCCTACCCCAAAAAAACAGGCCTAATAAAAAGAGGACTACAAACCCGAACAATAATCCTAAAGGACAACACAGCTCACGTTTTCAGCTGGTGTAAACTGGCATTAGTGTACTGAAGTCAGTGTCAGCTAGGAATCTTTTTACATGAGGGAAATGGAGTACCACACATCTGAAGAGCTACACATTTTGAGACCTATTTCTTTATGAAAGGTTGATGTTTTTCATTAATTCTAAATATCTCTCAGCCTAGACAGATCACTATGAGACCTTCAGGTCTTTTTTTCTTCAGAATCCTGCATGCTCACTTTTTCTGGTAACTTCTTCTTCTTGTTATTACTCAATTTTGGGACTCTTTTGAAATTAAAGATGTCATGAGTTTTGAAAGCAATGCCAAATACTAATACTGCTGCATTGCTCTGACACTAAATGGACAACAGAAAATGCTTTAGATATGGCTAACTTTACCCAATTTTTCTACATGTCAGCAAAAATATTCTATGACATTTTTTACATCATTTTTTACAGAAGTGCCTGCTTTTCCCCACCCCCAGTTTTAAGTGGATGTGAGAGTTGTCCAGAAAGATGACAGTTAGGCTGCAAACTTTCAAAAACTTACTTCAGTTACAGAATATTCTGCATATTTCAGCATTAGGACACGTTCCTCTTTCCAAAGAAGTGGGGAAAAAATGACAGAGACTATTCAAAAAGAGGCAAAGTTGTACATCAAAAATCATTGCATGAAATAAAAGTTTTGCACTATTAACAGTCTATAAGTGCAAGCAAAATAACAGGTAATGAGATAGCAGTGAAAAATCAGAAGGTAGCTGAAGGGTAAATATTGAGTTTTATTCACAGAGTTAAAAATCATCAATATCTTATTCCAGTGCCCAGCTGCCCTCCAGGGAACGTGCAAGCCACTGCCACGTCACCAGAAACCATCTCTATTTCTTGGTCAACACTGGCAAAAGAAACCCTGAATGGCATTCTGCAAGGATTCAGGGTTATCTACTGGGCCAATCTCTTGGATGGAGGTGAGAGAATTCAAGCTACTCCTAAGTTACAAGCCATATGTAGCTTTTCTATAATTTACTCTATGCTGTGAAGGCATTGTACTTCCTTTTCCCTTTGGTTTAGAGAAAGCTTCACATAATAGTAAGGGAAACGATTTTCCATAGACCTTTAAAAGAGTAGGAGGCATTGCAAAACTGCCTGGAGCAGCCCTTGGGAAAGGCTTCCAACTATGGGTTTGCAACACCCTATAGACCTACCATAGTACCCAAAATTACCTTAGCAAATTTCATCTCAGTTCTGAAGTTCAGCAGGTTTCTTTTTTAAAGAATATTAAAATGAACTTAGAACAAACCTGCCCAAACCTGCACTTTATTTCATTTTAGTTGGTTATATGATTGCTTAGTTATCAAGTTTGCCTAATGAGGCATTATTGTTTATTTTTGACAGGATGCATTTGGTCTTTGTGGCTGAAGCATGGTTTGTAATGCTTCATGGCATGACAGATTTTTGGAAAGGTCTCTTTATTTTCCTGCCAGCCTCTTCTGTTGTGCTTAACTTTTGTACTCAGCACAATTCCTAGGGAAATAAACTGAGCAGACAGTGGTTGAAACAGGCAAAATGGGACACCTTACTAATCTGCAATTTATCACACAATGCTAATTCTACATATGGTCTTTTCTTGTAAATGAAATATTAGCAGATTTGAGATGCAGATGCCTTTTTTTCCTATTTGCCTTGCTAAATTTTTACAGCTGTAGAACAAAGAGATGTCTCCTTGCCTTTGCCTTCACCCCTCAGTATCATAGTTCACTCAAATATGCACCTGTCTTGCACGTCCTGGCTTCTGTCAGTGTGGCAACAAGAACTGAGAGTGGAAAGGTAGCCCATTGTTACTGCTGGTGATGTTAGAGTAAAAAATATTTGGGAATAAAAACTGAATTCCTCTGGATGTATAAAGACAAAAAGTGTATGAGAAGCACTGTGATGGTTTGAGTGTTACCCGCCTCCCCCACCCCCACTTTGGAAATCACCCAGACTAGACTCAGCTGGCTCTGAAAATTGAATGAAGCTATTTATTTACAGCTAGCACAATACACAAGCAGATATTTACAGTATATACAGAAATATACAAGGTAAAAGGTAATACAGAAACACAACTCCCCTCCCAGAAACCTGAGTCCCCAGGAGTGGGCTCTCAACCACCCCTTCATCTTGCCCCCATCTCTCTCAACCTTACCCCAGTCCCAAGGAATAATGGAGGTTCAGCCAGGGGTTTAGGAAACAAAGTGGATTAGTCAGAGAAAGCGGCAGAGAGAGGCTAGAGAGAAATGCAGCTCAGCCAGTTCCCCAGCAGAAGTGTGTTATCTATGTTTTGATTCTTATATCTCTCAGCAAGCCTATGAGGGAAGTAGACATCACCATTGTTTTCCTTTCACAACCTGTAACCTTGTCCTTCTCACCAAAACATTCTAGCTAGCTTCAAACTAGCACGAGCATACATGTAGACTTGACAGAGAGGGAATTATTTGTTTTCAGTAATGCCTGTAGATTTTTTATAAGATCCTGTGTGAATGTTACCAGTACACATCTAAGCTCATACACATGATGAAAACTCTGATGTTTGTGAAGTGCTTAAAACTGGATTTAATTCATTTGTTCAGCTTTATTTTCTACCCTAAATATGCTGAAAGCATTTTTGCCATATGGCTTGCACTTCTTAGCTTGCTGCAATAAAAAAAAAGATTCATATGAAGTGCATCATCTTTCTGAAAGCAAATCTGATTGTACTCTGTTTAAATCTGCTGTTAGCTGGTATTACTGCTATCAAATACTTTGCAACAGCACTTGATACATATTTAAAATTAAAGGACACTTTTTCCTGGTTTTCCTTACAAGAAATGGTCCTTCTCAAAACCAGAAAATTTTTATGAAGATAACTGACTTGCTCATTTTTGCTTTAGGGAATGCATTGCAATAATCTCCTCTTGTTATCTGTTCTTCATGAAAAATCTTAGCACTTGTAGAAATTTTCTCTTCTCTTCTCTGTATTGGAAAAAGAAAAAAAGCCTTAAAAAGAAAAAGTTGGAAATTGAAAACCAGATCTGCTTTTCATGGTAAATATTCAAGAGACAGAGGAAATTGTGTTAATTTATTATGTCATTTCTGTTTTGTAATAAGGAAGCATTACTTCTCTGGTACAGCTTTTAATCCCCAGGATTTCCATAGTAGGTGTCAATAGCTGGGAGAAGACTGAACCTGGCAATAACTCAATGTCCATTTTATTCTCTAGAGCTAGGAGAGATAAAGAATGTCACTACTACACAGCCGTCACTAGAGCTTGATGGCCTGGAAAAATACACCAACTACAGCATTCAGGTGTTGGCTTTCACGAGAGCTGGAGATGGGGTCAGAAGTGAACAGATTTTCACTCGCACTAAAGAAGATGGTAAGTAGTAAAACATTTTCCATTCCCACAACCATGACCTGTTTGTGTCATAGAATGGGTTGGGTTGGAAAGGACCTTAAGGATCATCTAGTTCCAACTGCCTCACCGTGGGCAGGGACACCTTCCACTAGACCAAGTTGCTCAAGGCCTTGTCCAACCTGGCCTTTAACACATCCAGGGAGGAGTCATTCACTACCTTCCTGCGCACCCTGTTCCAGTGTCTCACCTTTCACAGCAGTGCAAATATTGTACAGAAACATGCAGAGTGAGATTTCTATCTGAAGATTTTCAGTCAGGAGCACATGAAGAGGGTATGTGCCCACAGCTTAGAAAAAAAACTTACTGTTTGCAACACTCCAGTTCAGGTGAGCCAGTTTGTCATTAACATTAATGAGATTAAGAGCTTTGTCTCTTTTCCTTTTCTCTTTGTCTTTCCCTTTCCCTTTCCTTTTCACACAAAGTCTACTGCCTGTGCATAATTTAGGTCCTAATACTGAAAGTTAAAAAACTTTCAATCACTTAAAGACACACACACACATGAGATTTCATAATCTTTTTCTTGTCACTTTAACTGTGGAAATCACTTCAGGTCGCCTCACTAGGATGCCCAATACCAATCTATTTCTCAAGGACTAAAATTTCAAATTCAGGGGGAGTTTTGTCTCTAATCAGTTTAATACCTTGAAAACCTCATGTGGCACACAAATACATCTTTACTTTCTTAAATACTTCTGAAAATCAAAACTTTTTTTGGCAGAAATACGAATGCACAATCCTGGAAATGAAGTTACTTGAATAATCTTTGATTGGTAAATTCTCCTGTGAGTTACACAATGTTTTTTCAGGGAAATTAGTCAATTGATTTTTTTTTAACTACTAATCCAATTTACTGGTCATTCATGAATACGTGAATGTATTTGTCAATGTTTTTATTGGTAATGAAATTTACAGACGTGCCAAGAGGACAGGTTCATTAGATTAACTGACTTGATGAATGTTTGATGATTTTTTGCCAATAAAAAAACAAACAGGCAAAACCTCCCAACCAAACAACAACAAAAAAAAAAAAGCAACCAACAATAACTTGACAAATGTTGGGGTTATCTCCCCCAATAAAACAATAAGGGATTCAGTTTAAAATTTACATACATTATAAAGTCACCCACCTCAAAGTGTAGCTGTATCCAGAGGATGTAGTAAAAAAGAGAATTTTACCTCTAAAATTTTCTTTTACGTTATCAAATGAGTTATTTGTGCCTTGCTCTGTTTTCATGTGCTTGTACTTTCTGCTGCTTTAATCAAAGTTGAATTAACAGAAAAATCAAAGAATCACAGAAACAAAGAAACATCCAGGTTGGAAAAGACCCTCAGGATCACCAAGTCCAAACAATATCCCTATCCTACAAAGTTCACCATACACCCAGGCATCACATCCCAATGACTTTTAATCACATCCAAGGTCAGTGATTCAACCACTACCCAGGGCATCCCATTCCAATGCCTGACCACTCTTGCTGGGAAAAGAATTTTCCTAAAATTCAGTCTCTCCCTCTTGTTCTATCACTGTTTACCTATGAAAAGAGACCAGCACCAACCTCTCCACAGTGTCCGCTCAGGTACCTGCAGACAGTGATGAGGTCTCCCCTCAGTATCCTCTTTTTCAAACTAAGCTCCATCAGTCACTCCTCACAAGATTTATTCTCCAAATGTAAATAAGTGTCTTTTACATGAGAAATGTGAGGAAATTTAGGCATATAACAGTGTTGGTTAATGTAGGTCTACTTCCTGTTCTTGTTAAATGTAGGTGTTGCTGAGATCCTGCATCATCTTTCAATAATGACCTGTCTCAAGGTACTGCTTCTAAGCTGAAACTGTCAAGGAGAATCTGCTCATTTGTAGACTTCTGTGTCTTAAACTCTGAATGTTAGGACATTCTGATTCCACTCTAAGTCCTTTAACAGCTACTTTGGAGCACCTAAGTCCTGAGTTGTGAAGTCCTGATGTTTTTCAGACACCCAGTGGTTGGAAGCAGATGGGTTTATGTCAAAAGAAAATCTAAAAACGTAAGAGAACTGTAAGATCACCTGCTGCATTTTCAGGTTACCTTTTGTTGAGCAGATCCCAGCACAGCAGTTTTCCCTAAATTCTCTCTGAACACACAAGTTTTCATCCCAGTGGATTGAGACTGGGACTTAAGCCACCAGCCGACAGGGGGATTGTCCCACACTGCTCCAGAAGCTCAGTGGCAGGATGGTTTTAGGGAATACATTTCATGTCAGAGGATCTCTGAGGACCGAAAGAGTGTGCTTGCTTGTTGCCTTTGAGCAGCATTACAGCCTGCTGCCTTATGTGTCAAATTGGCCAGCCAGTTCAATGTTGGAGGACAATAAGGCGTGTTCTTCCAGAAATCCCTGAAAAGTGAATGTATAGAGACACCCTCTGGCTCCTAGGTCAGCACTTTATGGCACTTATGCTAGAGAAGCTAATTAGGAATGCCATGCACTGGCTTCTGTTGAGTTAAAAGCTCGACGAGAGCTGCAATCTGCTCAAACTTGCCTGGGTGCACGTAACATATTGTCTCTATGAGAGGTTCCTTCAGCTTTGGGGATTGGTTAGGTGGCAGAAGTGGTGCCAGCAGTACCTTTATCTCTCACTGGGGGCAACAAAGTGTGATGTACTGTTCTTGAAATGTTACTGACACCTAACAAAGACCATTAGTCTGCCCTAAAGAGGATTAGATACATCTCAGCCAGCACTGGTATTTACTAAACTTTTCTCCAAGAATTGCAGTGATAAGGACTCTGTAACCTTCCTAAGCATCCTCGAAGGATCCAGCATAATGCAATCTCTTTCGCTGAAAAGTGAGTTGCATTTTTTTCCTCCTCCCTTCTGGCCAGGGAGTGCAATGGATAACTTGCTGCTTTGTTACACTATTCCCTGTCTGAGGAGTTATTGTGCCCAGTAACACCAGAAGCCCCAAATATTTTTTCCCCTTAGTGCACCTCTTTCTAGTTTCTTCTCCCTAATTCTTGTTGATTTTTCTTTTCTTTCCTTCTGCAATCAGAGAGGCCCTCAGATGTGGGGAGTACATAAATTCAGACCATGTTTGGCTGGTGCACAAAGGCTCATCTCTCATATTTTATCTTCCTGGAAGCTCAGCAATAATTCACCTCGAGTCAGACAAATACATTTTTCAGGTGTTTTCCCATGCCTACCAGTGGTCTCACTCATTAAATCTTTTGTCCAGAAAACTAAACTGAAAGGTGTTTCAGAAAATACAATTATTTCATGCTTTGATTCAGCTCTGCAACTTTTTACTAAGGGCAGTAAAGGTTTAGAGTAAAATATATAAAGGCCTGCAATTATTAAAGATGAGCCAAAACTGAAGTCCTGAGTCTCAATAGCCTTAAGGCTGTGGAATTTAAATAGGAAAAGCTCATTTACACTACCAAACTATATTCATTGAACATGTGCCTTATCCCTCAGAAGAGCAGACATTTCTTCTCTAATTTTCTAAGGGAAAGTCTCCTGTAGACAATTATTCAGGAGGACTGATTCCAGTGCATGTAAAAGAACTTGCCCCAAAGTCGGTTTGAATACACTCTCAGGGTGTGAAATAAAAATAGTTGCAATCTTAACAGAGCTTAGATCTGAAAACTTTGTATCTCTGCCCCCAAACCTTCTCTGTCTAAAATTATGACACAAGATATTCCACCCTTATTTAATAAAATGTCTAAATCTGAGATATTTTTAAGCGATTGCTGAGCCTTTCACATCATTATTACTATGAGGCCATATTGAACCATTATTTTTTCCCCATTATTTTTACACGAGGGAAACCTTTCTTTGTAGAATCAGTGGTGCAACATGTTTCACTGTTGCTGTGGAAAGGCAGATCATAGCCTTCTGTGACTTCCCTCTTGGTGTTTAGCTAACACCTCAGGCCAAAATTTCCGTGGCAGGCTTTAAATCTCCAGTATGGCGAAATAAGAGTAACTCAGGGAGTGAAGTAGACAGCCTAGATGAAATGAGTTGATGCTTCAATTTCTTGTGATGTTTGTTACAGATTTTAGACACCAGAGGTCAGACACTGCTGCTGATCAGCTCAGGAAATGGAAGCAGCTCTAGCAAATAATACCAGATCAGCTTTCTCTTCCAATGTGATCATGTTTATGGGGTTTGTCTACCTTAGTCTTCAGAAAAAAACCTGCTTTTCTTGAAATTCCTTTTGGCAGAAAAAAAACACCAAATAGAAATGTCCATTTTTAAAGAATTCGTTGTGATTTTGCCCCTTACCTTTTCCACTTTACCATTTCTAATAAGCTGCTCGTCCTCTTCACTTGATAACTTAATTTGCTAAATCATTAAAAATTAAAGTAGTTCTTCACATTCTCTTCCTTGCTGCGTTCAAAGTGTAGTTTCAAAAGCTACTCCGTTTTGTAGCAATGGAAGAGGGGGATGGAGGTGGAGTATGTGCCAGTTTTCTTTGTTTCTGTGCTGTAAATGCCAATGTCAGAACACTGTAGTATGAAACAGCGAATTTGCTCCCCATACAAGCCCAGTGCTTGACACAGCACCTAGGACCAGTGCACCAGTGCTGTCCTTCTATCTCCTCAGCCAGAGAGGTCAGCATTCAGAACAAGGGGAAAAAATGAAGCAAGGGAGCAACAGGGACTAGCTGTAGAGATAGAGAAATTACACTAGCCTGCTTAGCCAGCCTCATCATAAAACTCTGCCTGAATCCAGAGGGATTTTCCTTCTCTCATTTCTTACTCTGGACACCAGGCTCCCTGGTGATTGACATGAGAGAGATGGATATACAGATAGAATGTGGTGAAGCTTTATATTTATTCTAAAATGGATAAACATAAATCCAGTCAAGTGCACAATCACTGCTGTTTGGAACCAGGCTGTGCTTCAGCTCAGTCAGCTGATGGGAATAGATGTGCAGTTCATCACCTGGGCACTCCAGTGGAAAATTGCCCTTAATTGTTCATAATGTATTTCCCTCTGCCGTACTCCCCACCCCCCATTATCACAGATGTCCAGTTTTGTCTTTTTTACTAACAAAAATAAGCTATAGAATAATAAATTTTACCCTTGTGATGCTGGCAGCACTTGATAGAAATGGTGTAATTACTCTGAGGCCAGCTCAGAGGGAATGAGACGTGGGCAGCACATGTAAGTGTATTTTGGCATGCATAGGCCTAAATTGTAGGTGGAATCCTAGAATCAGGCAGGTTGGAAGAGACCTCCAAGATCATCCAGTCCAACCTAGCACCCAGCCCTATCCAATCAACTAGACCATGGCACTAAGTGCCTCATCCAGTCTTCTCTTGAACACCTCCAGGGATGGTGACTCCACCACCTCCCTGGGCAGCCCATTCCAATGGCAAATCACTCTCTCTGTGAAGAACTTCCTCCTAACATCCAGCCTGTCTATGTGAGCAATGGCACTACTGGCAGCATTCAGGAGTTTGTTTTGTTTTGTTTGTAACTGTAACTGTCAGTAGGATAGTCCTGTGTGGTACAGAATTAAACACCCATTATAGAGCAGGGTTCAGTTTTCTGATCTACTGGTGATATCACACCTAGATGTACCATACTCTTTGAATTTACCTCCCCTGCTGTTCAGTACTGTGAAGAAAAAAGGGTGATAATCTTTCTGCTTATGGAAAGGGGAATGAGAAAGTTCCTGGAGCTCCTCCCCATTATCTGGCACATCTCAGTGCTGTTTCCCAGACCAGTCGTATCTTTATAATTGCTTTCTCTGTGTTAGCATTTCCTTGCACTGTCAAGAATACAAAGTGTTCTCCTCCACATGAAAGCAGTGTGCTATTTCCACGTCTTTCAAAGCCTTGCTGTTTAGGGAATGAGGCCATCTTTGATCTTAAAATTGCCAGATCTGCTGCCTGGAGGGTTGCAAAGTTGTCTAGAAGCAGTCTTTGGCTTCTCTGTGCTCAGCGCTAGTTGTCCTTTATCTTTTTTACCATTGTTTTACCCCAGGTGACCATGAAGAAAAGAAATGATGCTGTTGTGCACATTGAGCTTGTCTTTGCTGGGATCTGTGGGAATCAGTGTGCTAAATAAAGATTCATGGAGAATTCAGTTAGAAAGCCCACATGTCCTGGTACTGCTCTCTCATAATGACTGAAGCTAGTAAGGCTGTGGGATGCAATGGCAATGAGAGAAAATACCTCTGAGTTAGCATAGCAAGGTCAGGGCCTTTCCTCTCCTAAATAAGGCAGGTATCACACTTCCCAATCACAGTTAGTTCAGCTTTTCAAGGAACCCATGTCTAGTACCAAATGTTTCAGTTAATGCTGAGCTAACTAATATTATTCTTTCTTAGGTCCCGGAAAGGTGGACCTAAGAAAGGGGGTGAGTTTGAACAATGACTTTACCCTCTGTTCAGAGGATAGTGGTTGGTTTGTGAGGCATCAGATGACAGCCTGCAGAACTCTTGCTGAGGAAATCTAAATGCTTCCTCACACATGGTTACTTCCACATGCCCAGCTCAGCTAGCAAAGACAATGTAACAAAAACAGGTGTAATAAATGAACTATCAGAATGATTTTGTCACCACTGTAAAAACTGTTGCCTGATCCCAACCCCTCCACAGCAAGCTGGAGAGGTCCTTGCATTAGAAATTTGTTTACATGGATTCTTGACTTTATTTCTGGACTCTCCTTCTGTTGGTCTGTACACCAGAAAGTAATACCACATAAATAGTGTGTTTCATATCTGTCCATTGGCTGGAAAGTGCTAGATGAATTCTGAGTTAATCCCTCAACAGCAGACAGCCATGACCAATTACCATCAGAACCTGTCCCTATAGATCACATCCTAATTTAACAATAAATTACTTTAACCTCATACATCTATTTGTAGTGATTTCCAGAAACATTAGTAACTGTAAAGGAATCCTCCAGTGGGTTAAGTAATTACCCTGGAGAGCTAGCTTCTACTCTTCAGCAGCAGCAGCAAATAGCATTTCTAATGAGCTGGGTATAAATATCAAGTTGAATGCTGTCAAGCATCAATATTTACTCTGCATTGGGTAGAACTCCTAACTGAATTAGCCCCTTTGCAGCAAAGGGCTGGGTTTGCATGTAATTATAATCCTGACATTCTCACTGGATGCCTTATTAGCTTTCTCAACATGTTATAAATAGAAATTGCACATTCAGAAGTGTGTATATATGTCATTTTTCTTACATCTTCCAGTAGTACCTGTAGAGACATAAAATTGAAGTTCTTCTGATGTGCTTTTTAGAAAACCTGAAATAGTTAGCTACAAAGCTAAGCAAATTTAGACCCTTGGCAGTCTGGCTTCTCTTTATAGGCAAAGATTTGTACAACCATAATATTTACTTATTTAAATGGGGTAGAACATAAATTAAGGATTCATCTCTTAATATTCAAGGATTACTTCCAGGAGTGATATGTCCCAAGAAAGAGGAGGGCAGGTGATAATGTTGGGTGGCCTGCATGGATGAAAAAGACACTCCTGGGCACTCTTCAACACAATAAGGGGACCTACAGAGGAGAGAGTGCTCCTGGGAGGTGTGCAAAAATATTGTCCAAATAGCCAGAGACCAGATTATGAAAGCAAAAGCCCAGGCAGATGGGCAGGGACATCAAGGGCAACAATAAAAGCTTCTATAGGTATGTAAATGATAAAAGAAGGCTTAGTGAAGAGGTGGTCCCTCTCTGGAAAGAAACCAGGAGCCTGGTCACCCAGGATAAAGAGAAGATTGAGGTATTCAGAAGACTTTTTTTGTCACAGTACTCATTAGCAAGGGCTCTCACCACACTGCCCAAGAGCTAGACCATTGAACACCCACTCACAGTAAGTGAAAATCATGCTTGAGACATGAATAATCTGAAGGTGTGCAAGCCTATGGGACCTGGTGGGATCCATCCACTTACCATGAGGGAACTGGAAGATAAAGTTGCCAAGCCAGTTTCCATCAAGTGGTGTTCCTCAGAGATCAGTACTGGGGCAAATGCTGTTTGACATCTCTGTCAGTGACATGGACAGTGGGATCGAGTGCTCCCTCAGCAACTTTTCTGGTGGCACCAAGCTGTGTGATGAAGTAAACATGCTGGAGGGAGGGATGCCATCCAGAGGGACCTTGACAGCTTGAGCCGTGGGCCAATGTTAACCTCATGAAATTCAACAAAGCTAAGTGCAAGGGCCTGCACCTGGGTAGGGACACTCCCAAGCACAAATACAGGTGGCTGGAGAGTGGCTGGAGAGTGTGGTCAGGAGGACTGTGGGGTGGTAATTAAGGAGAAGCTCATCATGAGTTGATAATGCACACCTGCAGCCTAGAAAGCCAAACATCCCAGGCTGCACCAAAAGAAGCACAGCCAGCAAGTCAAGGGAGGTGGTTCTTTCCCTTTACTCCATTCTCATGAGATCTCACCTGGAGTGCTGTGTCCAGATCTGGAGCTCCAAACACAGGAATGACATGCAAGTGTTAGAGTGGGTTCAGAGGAGGGCCATGAAGAAATTCAGAGGGCTGGAGCTTGTCTCCTATGAACACAGGTGGAGACAGCTCAGACTCTTCAGCCTGGAGAAGAGAAGGTAAGGCTCTAGAGAAACCTTGTAGCAGCTCTCCAGTACTTGAAGTGGGCCTGCAGGAGGAGGGACTGTTTGTAGTAATACGTAGTGATAGGACCACAGGTAGTTATTTCAATCTGGAAGAAGCTAGATTTATGTTAGATATTAGGAAGAAATCTTTCACCATGAGGATGGTGAAGCCCTAGAACAAGTTGCCCGGAGAAGCTGTGGAGGTTCCAACCCCAGAAGTGTTCAAAGCCAGGTTAGATGTGGTCTTGGAGCATCCTATATAGGAGGAGTTATCCTTCCCAATGAGAGAGGATTGAAATTAGATGATTAGTGCCACTAGCTAGATACAGACCAAATCAGGCAGTGTTAACTGCATAGGACTACAGCTCATTCACTCTCCACTTCCTTACATTCACAACTCTGCTTTGTGTGTCCATCAAAGTGCTCATACATGTGTTAATTATGCAGTGAATAATATTTTGACATGAGTTATGTGTTCAAAATTGACAGTTTATAATAACATGTTGTTTGGCAATTTCACTGGCTGCAGACCACATACATGCATATAGGATCTGGGTGATACATCACAGAAGTTTAACTATCAGTGGCAGCTTCTGCTTTGGAGCCCTCTGAAGCAGAGCCTCTACCCTCTTAAGTTTGGGGGTATAACCCCACAAGCACTCTTCTCTGACATGGACAACACAGAGACTCCTTGTGGCACAGGGCATCCATCTTGGTCCACAGAGACTTGGTTACCAAAGTGGCACACAACCCTTTTTGGTTTTTACTCCTTTTTGCTAGGATGGCCAAGTGCCTGCCATGGGCTACAATAACACATCTTGATTTTCCAGTTCCAGGTCCTCCTGCTGGTGTCAAAGCAGCTGCAGCTTCAGCCTCCACCGTCTTTGTCTCCTGGCTCCCTCCCCTCAAGCTGAATGGCATCATTCGGAAGTACACAGTCTTCTGTTCACACCCCTACCCCACAGTAAGTCTCATGGTGCACCACAACCAGCCAGCACTGATTTAAAGTGCTGAAGCAGTGTGTTTGAAGATACTCAGTGCTTGATGTACTCCTTACCAGTTAATTTTCTGCCATTTGTTCACCCTAAGCAAGGGTGATGATACTGTGATACTGTGAAGTGAGACCCTGGGACTATGGGGGTGACTGAGCACAGGTTTTGAGTTTTCCCAACTGTCAGAGTTCTGCACTGTTTAACATGGCTTACTCAGCACTGAATTATAAATTATTTCAAAACTCACAATTGGATAGAGTGTCTTTTAAGGCTTGTTTTTCTCAGAAGTACTGTTACCTTCTAAAGGACCAGCTGCACCAGCCCTGTTATAGCTGAAGGCAGGTATTTATGCACCCATACTTAGATGGGTTTTCATCTAGGTTCCTGCCTTTTTGGCTTGAGTGTTCATGTGTGAAGGAACGTAATGACTTATGAACAAACATATTTGCTTTTGAATAAGCTTATTTAGACCTGGAATACTAGCCCATTCTAGATCTACATGTTATTACTTGCTGAGAAAATTGAAATGAATACTAGGTATGTTTCCCCCTCTCTGAGTCTCAAAGAAACCCAGCTACCTTTAAACACAAGGGCAAGTTGCATGCATAGTTATTTCAGAGTACACTGAAGGATCTACTTTGTTTTTATCCAAGGTTTTCATTTAGTTTTGAGATGGTTTAGTTTTGAGATGGACTTCCCATCAAAGGCAGCACTGCAAGTTGCAAAATGAAGTATTAGTTTAATAAACAAGGACAGCTTTGCTCTGGAAGTAGGAGACGTTTGACAGGGTAATTTCCAAAGTGCCTCAGGCTTGTTTTAAAAGTGGCTGAGAAGTGAGAGGGTGCCTGTATGGGACTCTGCAGGCAGACACAGCCTCGCCCAACTCACTCTTTCAGCAGGTGAACCAGTTCTGCAGGGAAGATGGGACATAACACTCATATCCTTCGATGCCTTACTTAAACCAATGCATCCTACTGTAAACAGGATTTATTAGTCGCTTCCAAAACTAAGGGCTGGAGATATCTTGGCTTCATTTGCATTTTGGGACTACTGACTCCTGACTATTAATTTAATACTTGTAGCCATGCAAGCCAAACTGTCTCAAGCATACCATGTAAATCTAACCTAGCCAGAGATTCTCCCGTCATATTTGTACATTTCCATGGCACACAGCAGATTGAAGAGGTCAGAGTTTACAGACCTGGACCTTGCTGCTAGAGCTCAGAGACAAGTGGGAACGAAGCACTTCTGGGGGCTTGAAGAGAACACCAGGTGGTGCTGCTGGCTCTTGCTAGTTGCCGTGTACAAAGCTGCAGTATTTCTTCCGGAGGCTTTGATAGCAACAATTTTCAGAGTGTTTGCATCACCAGGGAAATAAGCATCCTCAGCTATCTTTTTTTCCCCCTTTTCCTCTGATGTGTAGTTCTCTCATATGCAACACTATTTTTTTAAGATTGTATATTCATCTGGGTACCTTTTGAAGCACCTCAGTTTTAAGTCTGCATTTTATCTGGTTACCTTTTAGAGTACCTTGGTGATGGACAGTGACAATAGTTGCTTTTACTGCTGGTCTTGTCCTGTACTGAATTTTACTGCTGTATTTTTGTGGTGTCCATCGTGGCATGACATGAGTGTATCACTACTTCAGCCCAAAGTAGAGGCCCTTGGAAGTGTTTGGGTTACACATTAATTTTTAATATGTGCACGTGTAACTATCCTGTTGTTACCTGTGTGCAAGAAGGATTGTATGTGTGGCCTGCATCAGGAACAGTGTGGCCAGTAGGACAAGGGAGGTTATTCTTCCCCTGTACTCAACACTGCTCAGGCCACACCTTGAGTACTGTGTTCAGTTCTGGGCTCCTCAATACAAGAGAGATGTTGAGGTGCTGGAATGTGTCCAGAGAAGGGTGACAAAGCTGGTGAGGGGCCTGGAACACAAACCCTGTGAGGAGAGGCTGAGGGAGCTGGGGGTGTTTCGCCTGGAGAAGAGGAGGCTCAGGGGTAACCTCCTTGCTGTCTACAACTACCTGAAGGGAGGTTGTAGCCAGGTGGGGGTTGGTCTCTTCCCCAAGCAACCAGCAATAGAACAAGGGGACAGAGTGTCAAGTTGTGCTGGGGGAAGCATAGGCTGGATGTTAGGAGGAAGTTGTTGGCAGAGAGAGTGATTGGCATTGGAATAGGCTGCCCTGGGAGGTGGTGGAGGCACCGTCCCTGGAGATGTTGAAGAAAAGCCTGGATGAGGCACTTAGTGCCATGGTCTAGTTGATTGTATAGGGCTGGGTGCTAGGTTGGCCTGAATGATCTTGGAGGTCTCTTCCAACCTGGTTGATTCTATGATTCTATACAAATATATCTGTGCACATACATATAGTTGTGTATCTATGCACAATACATATCTATGAGGACACTTCTTACAGTGCTTCTCACCAGTGTTTTCCAGATCAGCATGAGTTGTAGTTTTGCAGAGCAGTTCTCCTCTTTCAGTCCTGTGTGATGAGTGTGGTAGTAATCACACTCAGTGGTTAGTTTCCAGAATCCAAGTTGGATACCTTTAAATGCTTACCTAAACAAACACATTTAATACATCACACACTCCATCAACTTTATTTCAACAAAAATACCTTTTTTTAAAATGTTTTATTCTTAGGAGGACTGTGAAATAAAAAGTTATTTTATACAGAGCTAGATTTGCAGCAGATATGGTCTGTATATCCCAAGAAAATTCTTGCATGTTTCACTTTTGGCAGACAAGTAGTTGACAGAGAGTGTGGTCTCAAATTAGAGCATGAAGGGGAATAAATAAATACCTGTGTCTTTATCATCTTTTATTCCACCATGACTAGTGAATGCTGTAGCTGGAGGTATAGAACCATGAAAACTTCTTGAACAGCCTCCTTCATTTAGTCGAAGCTCTGTTGCACATTAACTTTGCTAAAAGTCTCCTACTTGGTTTGTAGACCTGTATTGCCAGGCTTTTAAAGGGGTAAGAGAAAATGAGATTTGGGTGACTTTTAAAAAAAAGAAAACTTTCACCAAGCAGGTCAGTACACTGCAAAAAGAGGAATCGATGGGATTAGATTAAATAAAATTCAGGTGGCAGAAAGTGCCTGGAAAAGGTCATTGTGACACAAAGCATGCAATGGCTAACCAGCCTGGGAAACTTAATCTCACAACAGGTCAAAATCAACATAGAAAGAAGGCAGGAAAATGAAGCAGGATTTTCTGGTTTGGAAAGAGATGAGGAAACATTAGAACTGACAGGGAAAGAAGAGAGAGAGGATAAGAGCTGAAGATAGATAGACCAATTATGTCATTTTAGTGTCAACGGTATGACAGCTCTCAATCAGAAATACACATGAAAATCTAGTTTGGTTTGTTGGTCAGAAAAATTCAGCTATTTTTGTTGTTGTTGCTGCTGGAGTTTTGTTGAAGGTAATTCATTGGTCAGCCATTCACTGATAGGAACGGACACGTTGAACAGACTTATCCTGATGCTTTCAGCAAAGCAGGTCATTAAGTTGTGCATCTGTGTTCTGCTTTCTTCATGGTACCCCTGCGGATTAATGGAAAGGACTCATGTACTTAGAACTGCACTGGAAGAGGATAATAAAGGAGGACTGCTCTCCATCTCAGTGATTTTTCTTCTCAGACATTGTTAGCTGGATATTGTCTTCATTCCACTTAAATTAACATGCAGAGAAAGATGCCCTCACTGTTGTTCTCTGATTTCCTGATAGTGAAAGCTAAAACCAGAACTTGTTTGGGCAACAGTGTATAATAAGTGTTGGGACATGAACGACATCCAATACTGCCAATGGCCTAAAATGTCATAGTAGTTTTATTGAAGCCTTTCTCTCATCTAACATAGGAAACGATTTAGTAGCAATCAAATATGTTTCTTTTTCTCTGGAAGTTCCATGTTATCTCTACCATTGTTTGGTTTCAGTTGGATATGTGCTTTGGCCAACTACACTTCCATTTTTTAAACTTCCATAGAATAATAGAATTTAGCTCGCAAGGTTGCTCTGGATGTTGCCTAGTCCAGTCCTTGTCTTGAAGCAAGTTTAATTGCATAAATTACTCAGGGACATGTCAAGTCAAGTCCTGAAAATTTCTCTGTACTCTGAACACTGTCTCTCTGGGCCTCAGTTACAATATTTGACCATGATCTTGTAGCAAATTCTTTCCCCCCTCTGCTTATCAGAATTTCCCATGTTAAAGCTTTTTCCACTCTGCAACTTCAAAAAGAACTCCATCTTCTTTGTATCATCTGATGAAGTACATGTAGATGGCAATAAAGTCTTCTCTGAGCCTTCGCTTCTTAAGACTGACAGACATACCTGTCCCAGTCTGTCCTTTTATGTATGTGTTGTGTTCTAGAAGCCTGCCTGTCCTCTGGCAGTCCTGCCCTGTACTTGCTCTAGTATGTCCTATGTCTTTTTTGCACTGGAAAGTCCTAGCCTGAGAAGAATGCTTTGACACAGTCTCCCAAGTGCAGAGTAGAGGGGAAGTATTTCCTTCCTGCACCTGGTGGTCATGCTGTTACTGCTGCAGAGTTGTTAATACCAGACCTTCTTTTCTGCAGAGTTGCCTCTTGGACGGTTGGCCCTCCAGCTGTGCTAGTTCATGGGGTTCTATCTCAGCTTTTGTATTTGTTCTTTTTTTAACCTCAGGACAGTCAAATCACCCCGTGTCTCCAACCTGTCTAGGTCACCCTGAACAGCAGCCCTGCTCTCCGACATATAAGCTGATACCCTCAATTTCAAGCCCTTCACAAACTTGCTGATAGTGCACTCTTGTTCTGTCTCGTAAGTAATTAATGAAGACATTAAACAGTATCACTGTTGGAAAATGACCCCTGAGGGATACTACTAATTATTGGCTTGCAGCTGAACTTTGCAACACTGATCACAAGACTGAACCCAGCAATGCAGCTTATTTTCCATCTATTATATTGCTCATTTATTCAGTACATATTTCACCGATCTGTTGACAATGAGACTGTAGAAGACTGGGTCAAAGGCTTTCCTTAAGCTGAGCACAGCATCCATCACCTCTCCTCTTTTGCCATTCACCTTGTCATAGAAAGCAGTCAGGCTGGTCAAGCATGATTTACCTTTGCTAAGTGCATATCATCTGTTCCTTCCTCTCCTTCAGGTGTTTGAAAATGCCATCTAGTAGTATTTTCTCAGTAACCATCTCACATTATTGAAACTAAGTTGGCCAGCCACTGGTTACTTAGATCCTCCTTCTTGCCCTTCCTGAAGATGTGCTGTCATAACTGATGCTGCAATGGCTGCACCAGACAGCAGTGGTCTGGCTTCCTCTATTCCCAAATGGGCCCCTTCTTCCAAGACTAGGAGCTCACTCAAGCTCTCCCCACCCAAGCAGTCACCAGGTAGCTTGTGAGCACTGCTATTGCCATGTGCTTCTGCTGCCCACACCACACCTGCAGCAAAAGTGAAGCATGGCACAGGCATCTGTCAGTCTAATAGGACACTTACACTGGTGCACTGTGTTCCTGTCTAGTCAGAGTGCACTGGCTTCAGAGTGGACTGGCTTCCCCATAATTGAGAGTGCTCTCCGTTTTGAAAGGTGTGTGTCTGTTTAACACTATGTGTGTGTGCAGTGTACAGTTTCTCCATCAGCAAGGCTGCACTACCCAATCTAATCATTACTGATTTCTTCTGCAAAGCTGTCCCTATTTCACAATGTTACTGCTGTTTTCTCTTGGGCATGACATTGATTAATGTTGCTATTACCAAACCCAACCAATAACTGTTCAGCACATTACAGGAAGGACTGTGGTTCTTACATGCAAATTCATTTG
Source organism: Pogoniulus pusillus (assembly GCF_015220805.1). Lineage (NCBI taxonomy): Eukaryota > Metazoa > Chordata > Aves > Piciformes > Lybiidae > Pogoniulus > Pogoniulus pusillus. Next base: position 19,592,060 of record NC_087275.1, on the reverse strand, counting down.
ACTTTGATTAAATACTTCCTATTCATCTTAGTTTCCTGAGTTCTCAATAGTCACATCTATGCCAGACTTTTAGAACTCTTTCTCTTTGACACCAAATTTCTTATTGTACAGTAGGAAGTGAATTTCCAGGGAACAACAAAGCTATTCCCCAAAGCCCCTGAACCAAACTGTGGGCAGCTTCTGGCAAAATTCTGTCTGAAAAAGACTTGACATTGTGCTTCACTTTACAAGATGAGTACCCACCCAAGTATGAATTTAAATCCTACTTTTCTGTTAGGAAGAACGAGTTTATTCTCTAGTCTTTAATTCTGTCAGTAGTTTTATTTGTCAAAGCTGTTGCTAGTTATGGGATTCTACAAATAAATATGATCTGCCTTTTAAACCTGCCTTGAATCAGATTCTAAATAACCAGAAGTCTAAGACTGGAAGAAAAAATTTCAGAGCAAGCTGATCATGATCCAGATAAATGGAGTGGGAATGTTCATGTAAAGATCCCAGATGATACTCTCATACTAAGAGTGTTAGTTGGATGATGAATTAGAATGCATAGCAGACCCTATGAAATAGAGATGGTGAATAGGAATTATCTCTCTCATACTGCAAACCCTACAGTCAGGCCTCTGTACATGACAGTGACCCGTGTCTGAAAAAAAATCCTTTGAAAACTGTAATCTACAAATCTGAATTTCATCAAAGGATTTAGAAAGACAGAGAAGCTAAAAGCCCAGCAAAATATTCATCTTGGCCTGGAAATATTCCTGTGAAACAGCTGGGTTTGGAAGATGGGAGAGACGAGCATATAAGAAGTACTGATGGAGAAGCAGGAAACAGTCTTACATCTGGCCATAACACAAGTCAGTTTGCTTGAAAATATAATTGATATTGTGAACTGACCAACATCTGGGACAGCCTGGGACAGACAGTTATTAGTCTTCTTGGTATACCTATTTTTCTGTGAGAAACATACTCTTAAGCCTCTTAGACTTCTATATTTGTTTAATTTTTTATCTTTTGCTTTAAGGCCATTAAGAGGGGAAATAAACAACCAACAACAAAAAAAAAAAAACAGCTTACTTGATTTAACTTTCTGTCAAATGAAACAACACACACGTGATGTCCACACCAAACACATACATTCCATGTCATCAGTCCTGTTTTAGGATAACCAGAAGCAGCAGCTGGACTGCTGCTTTTGTTTCACAGCTCTATGCACCTTTTTCTAACAATCTGTAGAGCTCCATAATTGAGGGAGAAGCTACACTCATAGTTTCCCTGGTGAAGGTGTCTTACAGTGGGTTTTTATTCTCTTTAGTAGAAAAAGTGTCAAGAGTCTTCCAGAAAACACCTAGGGGATATTTTTTGCAATGTACTACTGCATATCATATAAGGAGCATACACAGGGGAGTCCAGGGGTTGCTCTGTAAGAGTCAGCTCTGCTCTATTTCTGTAACTTAGAGAACCAAGATGGGATTCAGTTCACCTGACTTCAGACATCTCAAAGAGATACCTATGCAGATTTTGGGCTTTTCAAGGTTGTCTTTTCAGCAAAGGAAAGTAGCTAGAAGTTTGGGATGGATGAACCTTATACTAAAAGCTTGCCTTCTCCTCATTCACTCTAGAGAAAGTATACGTGGTTGTCTTAAAGCACGTGACTTGCATTTTAGGCTACATCAAAATATATAGAGTTGTCTTAAACTAGATATGTAAAGAACCAGAATCATGTGACATAAATTCCCACTATCCAGGTATTTTCCAGGAAATTCTTTCAGGCAGACACAAGTCTTGTCTTGATTTGTACATGATCTGTCCAAATTCTAACTCAAGTGAGACAGCTTTGTGTCATACTTTCTGACTCTCAGTTCCTCTGCGGTTTAGGGACTTGAATAAAAGGCATGGAAAATAGAGCAAAGGCAATTATAAGCCACAAGTTATTTGTTGTTATGCAGCTTAGAGGCTTCACTGATTAAAGGGATGCTGAAAGTTTCTTTTAAAAGAGGGAAGAGGCAACTGGCAGAAATTGGATAAGCAGTTGAAGTTACTCCAGAATGGAAGCTTATTTAGAGTCAGCAGAATCTATGAGGTTGCATTTAAAATATACGTTCATTGATTTGTGTGCTATATGCAGTATTTATCACTGTCCTATTTATCATAGGACTTACAACTTGAAGATATTTATGTTTATTATTTCTTGTTTACATAGCATAGAACTAATGTATAATTTTGGGGGGATTTTAAAAACTCATTTTGAATGGTACTAAAAACTACTTTTTAAATATACTGCAGGTACTGTTCACAGCTTTTTCACACCTATTTCACAGCTTTGTTATCAGCTCCCAAACATAGCACATTTACTCTTTTAATTGCTTTGTCAGCTTTACCTTTTTTTGCCTATCATCTTTTCGTCACAGAACAAGTCTCAAGGGAGCTGTGACAGAATATAAATTAATTCTGATGATGTGCTGCTTTATGGGAATTTCAAAAGGCCTTGTAAAGCCCTGCTAAAATAAATTTGAAATGGATTTTTTCATAAAACTCTAGTTTTGTCTCACCACCTAATTTCACCTACAGATATATCACTATAGGCTAACTGTAAGTCCTTGGTGTCACATGCAGTGTATTTCAGCAGGCTTGAATTCATCTTATTCCCTTCTCTATCACAAAGGGGTTTGAGCACTTGGGACCACATTGTATCATTCAATTTGTGAGTTGACTGAAATGTTCTGAACAAACCTCATTGTTTTGTGGGGTCACCAAAGGAAGCAGTAGAACTGACAGTATAGAAGGAGGTCTTCTGATGCTCTGTGGCCACTGGTTTATGATGTTACTGGTTCTTCTGTGATCATGAGCCCCAGGACGCTGATGGACTCTGTGAGATACTGCAAAGCGGCAAGCAGATGAGGTACCTCAGTGGGTTCTAAACAGCACACTGTTGACTATGTGGGCTACCTGAAAGTCCAGGCAGTAGAATGTATTCCAGGTGTAATTTCTGGAAACAGGTTGGCAAGATTTTCCTACGTATGGGAAGCTGACTCTGTTGCACAGCTTCTGTTTACAACAATGATTTTTGACAGTGCTGAGTGAAAAACAGATGCCATGTTTCAAACCATGAACCAAAATAACACGAGCCGAACAGAGGCCATGGTATCCAGAATGCTTCTGAAATCTGTGCTTCAGAATTGATGGTCATTTGCAGTTTTCACAGTCTGTTCATCTATGAAAGGAAGCAAGACAAAAGGCAATAGTCCTGCATAAAATTACAAGTCCATGACCTCAAGCAGAGTTTCACATCTTTAGGGAGTTCACTGAGGGAACACATCAGTGGTCTGCCTGCTCTGCAGAGATACAGAACTTGAAGTTCGTTCTCTACAAACACAGAAATGGATTGGTTTCATAACCCATTTTGCTTCCAGGTAGAAACAACTTCTTGTAGCCTCCATTACTGGATATTTTCCCAGTCCAATCGACAATAAAAACTCATTTCCAAGAACAACAAATACCTGAGATAGAGCAGCACAGACAGTTCTGTGATGGTGTTATGCAAAACGGTTAAATCTTTGTGGTTTAACCTTGTAGAACTAGCACTTTAATTACTGATGAGACTCAAATGCTCTTTGTAAGCCTCATCCATGCCGCTAATTACACAAGGGCCAAGAAGCAGCCTACCTATATTGGTCAGCACTAGTATCTCTAAAGCAGATGTTTGGTTCTTTCAAAAAAGAGCTATTTACACTAATGAAAACTGAGAGCTCAAATTAAAAAGTGGTGTGGATCATCAGAACGGAGTCCCTTATCTCCCCACCTTTAGCAGTGGAGATAAGCCCAGAGGATGCATGTTTAGTGAGAGAAACCCAGCTAGGAAAACATGAGTTCACAGAGGCTGCTCAGACTAGACATAAAGCTGATTGTTAACTGAGAGGTTATGAAACCAGTGATCGATATGGGCAGGAGGGAACAATGTAGGCAGTGTCTCCCAACTCCACTTCTGTTCAGTGATTCCGTTAGTGACCTGGATAATAAAATTATGAGAGTGCTTATTAAATTTGCAGGAGAAAGAATGCTTGGAGGGATGGCAAATATACTGGGGGCAGAACTAGAATTCAGATGGATCTTGATGAACTGGGACATTAGTCTGGGAAAAGATAAAATTTAGTACGAGTAAATGCAAGAAAATGGATACTGCAAATATCCAGCTACAAAAGTACTGTGTAGAGGGCAATTGGTTAGATTCTTCAGAATAGGTTTTTGTGGTTACTGTGCATTCCAAGATGAACATTAACTGTCTTTATAATCCTGTTGTAAAAGCCAAATGCCAATGTAGAATATAGTTTTGGAAGCTGTGTTTGAGAAGGCTATGGACCATCATTTGAGAGTTGAAGGGATTACAAAAACTGCTAGGAAAAAAAAATATGTTGAAAGCATTGGGTTTGTTAAGTGTAAAGAGGTAAGAGTACTGGTAGGGAAAGAAATGGCAAAACTTCTTGTAGATTTAAAGACTGGTGAAAAGGTAAAGGTAGTAAACTATTCTCCAGGCTCCTTACAGACTGTAAAAGAAGCTATGGGCTTAAACTGCAGGCTTGATTTCCAGAGAGCTCTCTAATAGTAAGATTAGTTAAGCAATAGAATAAGTCTTGCAGCTTAGGGAGTTGCAAAATCTCCATTTATTCTAAATCTTCAGACCCATATTGGACAAATATCTGTCTGAAATGACACAGATGTAGTTGAATCTGATTTGAAGAAGGCAGCTCTGAGTAAGCTCAGGGTCCTTCCAGTTCTGTTTTCAGGTGATGCTGTGGCCGTATTTTATACCTAAATTCGTAGTGAAAACGCACATACCACTCTAGGCAGCATATTTATGTAGTTTTAATTTTCACCTTGGGGTAGTCAGTATAAAGGCAGCCAAGTTGTATATGCTCTTAGTCACAACCCACACCAGAAATCTGAAGTATTTCTTCTTTTCCACTCTTGTCCTTTAAGTCTCTGTATGGCTTTCTCAGATCACCTCTCTAGTTTTCTTGAAACTTGCAGAGAACAAGCAGAGATCTTCAGCGAACCTCTCAAATGCTTCATAGATGTAGGTGTTGTAGACAAGGTTCAGGCTTGTTTTGACTGAATAAAATTCCAATCCACAGTAAATGTTTCCTGTTACCTTACCTCTCCGCTTGGGAAGCTCCCTGCTTGCTTGAAATTTTGTTAGACACTTGTTTGGTTGTTTGTTGTTTTATAGCTTTCTCAGGCAGGGTTAAAAACTGCAACAAGCAAACGAAACAGAAAAGCAGCCAGAGTGTTCTGAATTGATGCAGCACGTTACCTATCTAATTGCTTTCTAAAGGAGTTAGAAATGCCAGGAGATGGCATGCTGCTTCAAAGCATACAAAGCAACGCACATCAATAGAACTGAAGTTGCATCAGAAGATGATGATGTTCCCTGCAGTGGCTGTTTCTCAGCAACTCTTGCTGTTGCCTGGTTTAGGAAATAGATTGTCTGCACCCTGATAAAGGACTTAGACTTCATTTTATTCTTCACAGCCCCTGCTAGCTTTTTAGAGACTTGGCCCTGTCTATGCTTCCTGGAGAGTGAGCTAAAGACAGAAGAACACTTAACTCATCATCTATAAGCTGAATATAAAGAGGAGTAGGATTAAAAAAAATATTAGAAATCATTTGTGCAATTCTGTTACTGCTTTGGGGATAAAGCAGATGTATCTGTTTTGTACTGGCACATGCAAAGAACAGTATGTGACAAGGTTATACTCCTTTAAATTGATTCTTATTTCAATTTTTAAATCTTTGCTGATAAAGCTTCTTGTGTAATGAAAGTCTCTGGCACGTTGGTCTAATTTAAATGACAAGCAAAAGTTAAAGGCAAAATCGATTCTTTGTCACTGGAGCATCCCCAAGTGTTTAGAAGGGAATGTAGCTGAGGAAATAAAAGGTGTATTTTAACCAGTCAGAAACCAAATTCATTTGCTATAGCAATTTGTTTTGAGAAAAGAAGAATGATTAATTTAATGAAGATCCTTTTACCAGATTCACTTGATGAATTAATTCAATGAATAATTGAATTTGTATTTGGAATAGCTGCAGTTGCAAACGTGTGAATGATACTGGTTCTCCGTGGGCAAAAGAAAGGAAGATGAGACATTTGAAAATGCATTACAAAAGCTAAGTCTGTGATTATTCCCTCTTTGGAGTCCAGGAAGAGAAAGCTTCTCTGTTTTGAGAAAGCTTTGCTTAGTTTTCTAGCTGATCACAAGGAACTAAAGGAATTGTGCAGGATTTTTCAGTTTTGTCAGCTTTAAGCCTCAAAGCAGGAGCACTCAGTATGAGTGCCACAGCTTCAAGGCTGAGGTTTTCCACTTCCACCATATTCCATAGATAAACCACAGATTTTCCTGGGCTGTGTTTAGCAGTTGTTTAGAGAGTGTATGTCTGTCTGACTCTCCCAGTCTCTACCATTGCAGAGGAATGAGGCATTTCAAGCATAAATCTGCAGTATTAGGAGTGACTTCCGAAGGCAGCTATGTCCATTTCATAAATTATGAGAATCATGGAAAAATCAGTGTAAATTTAACTGGACTGGTCTTTGCCAGCTGAAACTGGCTACCAGATTACACTAAGAGGTGTTTAATGATATCTCAGAAACAACTCACTTTGAAGGACTACGTATTCCAATGCTTTCAGGTCAATCTCTTTTTGAAATGCTAATCAGATGAATTTGGCCTTTACCACCAGCAGATATTTGTATATCAAAGAAATTCTTTGCACAGTGAATCAAGTTTAGGTTGCACTGATATATTATTTTTAATGCTGATTCCTAGTAAAATCTTCTACGTCATTAATGTTCTCATTATTTTTAGCCTAGTGTTAGCTAGCCATTACTGTGCTCAGTATTTCACAAGGAAGTATTATTCACACTAATGGTTCATCATTACTGCTCTTTTTTTACGTAGGAGAATCACAAAGCCTGTGTCAGAAATAAAGCTACATTGAGCATCATAATACCATTCAGAGCTGATGAGGTTTCCCTTCTCCTCCACCTAGAAGTCAAGCTTTTGATGGAGGATGTGCTAAGGTGCACAAAGCCTGCATCCCCTTGTAGAAGTCTGTATGTTCCTCTGCACCTTTCCTTGTGCAGTTTAAGCAAACTGCAGAACACCTCAGCAGTTAGCAAGTACTGCATAGCAGCAGGTTGTCTTTGCTGCAGCCTGTGTCCAAGGCACTTGAGTGACAGTGCAAGAATAGGCTGGACTGGCATTTCTTCCAGATCTTGTTATTCCCTGTTAATGCAGCTAAATATCTGAGGTGACCTTCTGCTGGGAATCTCTGACTGGAAGTAGTTTTGTGACTAAACAAAACCTGGTTTTGGGGAAGTTTGAACAGTCTGTTGCAGAATACAGTTTTATTTCTTGATTCAGTCTATTACTGAAGGAACAGACCACAAAACCTAGGGACAGGGAACATCAGCACAATGATTTTTAGGTGAGGAAAGATGTATCTCAAGCAGTAAACTCCAGGATTCACAGCAGATGCAGGACTGAATCCTCTGTTGGGAAAACTCTGTGCAAAGCAAAATTGGTTTGTCAGAACTGTTTATGGTAAAAATTTGTCAAATATGTTCACTTAAATTGTTTATCCAACCCTGTAAAAGTAAATAGATCCATAAAACCCCTAATCTGAATAAAAGCAGTTTGTAGGGATATAGTCCCAAATTCACTGAATAGAAATTGATTGCAAAAAGTTGTTATGTCTGCTCTGTTTATTGCCATGTGTTTGAAGCAATTGAGCTATTCCAAGTACCTTGCAGTAGCAGGCTTTGCAGCACTCAGGTTAGCAGACTTTCTCCAAATGCTGTTTATTTTAGTCTGGAAATATTTGTCTCTCCCACCACAGGTAATCAGCGAGTTTGAAGCCTCTCCTGACTCATTTTCCTACAGAATCCCCAACTTGAGCCGGAATCGCCAGTACAGCATCTGGGTGGTAGCAGTGACTGCTGCAGGAAGAGGCAACAGTAGTGAGATTATCACAGTGGAACCGCTAGCTAAAGGTATGGTGACAGCACTTCAAGCAAGCCAGAAATTTACAATGCTAATTGCTGGTATAATTGGCACGTGGCTTCTTTGTGCCTCGTTGCTTACAGAGAGTGGGATTTGTCAGGAGTAACTTCAGTTCGCTCCAAAAGTTAGGTGACAACTCTCAGCTAATTGCCCAAGCTTTTGCTGTAGTCAGCAGAGAATGACGTGCTCCTCTAGGGGATAATTCATCCCACCTACCTTAGAAGGAAATAAATTGCTTTCTGGAGCAATTTTTATCTTCTTTTGTGGAGTGCAGAGGGTTTGCAGATGATCCCACTCTCCTTCTGTATGTGTCTCTTTTCTTTCTTGCCATACAAGATAAATTCTTTATCGTTCCTCTCCTTACTAATGTCTCTTGTGTACTCTGTAAGTACTATCCCCTGCATAAAATAGTCTGATTAACATATCTAAGCTCTGAACAATTGTTCTCAACTTGCATCAGCTTTGAAGTTTGCTGCTTCTATTTCAGATACGAAGAAGGGATAATGTGCCTCGAATCTGGTGTATTTTTTTCCTAGCTGTGTTAGTTATTCTGCTAAAAGATACTGTTTGGGCCCGTAATCTGTGCCTTCTGTGTGCTGTGAGATGTGATGCTTACAAACCAGAGCACCTTAGCTTGGAAATAGAGACTTAATGATCAAGACAGTGAGAAAAGTCCCATCTGAACTCAGTTTCCACGTGGTCTTTATGCTGACTTTTCTTTTCCACTCAAATTTGAAACATCACAGGAAGGCTGGAGATGGACTTTTCAGAAAGGACCACAAAAATGGTCGGGGGTTAGCGCACCTCTGCTATGAAGACAGACTGAGGGAGCTGGAGTTGTCCAGCCTGGAAAAGAGGAAGCTCCAGGGAGACCTAATAGCAAGCCTCCCAGTACCTGAAACTCTTTAAAAACTCTGTAGTAGCTACTATGTTACTATTGTAGATCACAATAGAAGATTTATCAGTGTAAATACAGGGGGGGGATTTAGCAAGATAAAGAAGCCTAAATCAGAACAAGCAGGAAAATCCTTGCTTGCCACACCAGCTTTGTCTCTGTTACCTGAGAAGGGTCATCTTCACTTTCTCTTTCTGGAAGTTTTTTATGCAGCCTTTCAGAAGATCCCTTTTCTTGGTAGCTACATAGTGTTAGTGATGTCACCTGAAGGATGTCTGAAGGCTGTGAAAAGACTAAGGGATCTAAACAATCTGGAGCTTTTCCATTGTTGAATTCCTTACAGAATAGCTTCATACTGTGTTATGACCTCATTGCTGTCTACAACTACCTGAAGGGAAGCTGTAGCCAGGTGGGGTTGGTCTCTTCTCCCAGGCAACCAGCGATAGAACAAGGGGACACAATCTCAAGTTGTGCCAGGGGAAGTATAGGGTTGGTGTTAGGAGGAAGTTGTTGCCAGAGAGAGTGATTGACATTGGAATGGGCTGCCCAGGGAGGTGGTGGAGTCACCGTCCCTGGAGGTGTTCAAGCAAAGCCTGGATGAAGCACTTAGTGCCATGGTCTAGTTGATTGGCTAGGGCTGGGTGCTAGGTTGAACTGGATGATCTTGAAGGTCTCTTCCAACTGTGATTAAAAATAGCTTGTATGAAAAGACCAGGGGACTCTGAGGAAAAATAATTACTTACTTCAATACAGACAAGTGAATGTGAACAAGACTTTATTCTGAATGATGGTTGAATGCGTCCACTAGTAGTCATACAGTAGTATTGCTCCTAGTTCTACTAGTATCCAATATAAAGTTATCATAAGATGATGCTCAGGACAAGCCTCTCTTCCTTGGTCTTAGGACTGAAAAATGGTGAATAATCCATTTGTGGAGATTTTGCTGAACACTAGGAATATTTATAGATAGCAATATTATGAACTTTGGATGTAGCCAAGTTAGAAATTATTGTATCATGTACAATATTTCCTGTATGAATGCATTGCTGGGTCTTTTCAGAAAGCTGTGAGCAAGCGGTAGTCAGTGATAAGGGCAGCATATGCACAATGAATGGTGGACAGAGCTAATAGCCTTGAAGACCTTTCTCTTCCCCCAGTACTTCTGAAGCAAGTTACACGTTACATGGTTTGAAACAGTCATAGTTTGGTTTTGCCACAAGTCCCCAGTGCAAAATGGTCCTATGGGCCATTACTGTGAAGTCTGCTCCTTTTTTTTCCTCCATGTATTTCTCAGTAACTGTCCAAGTAATGATACCATCATGACAGCTAATGAGAGTTAACTTTGAATTGAATTATGTCAACTTAATTATAACCCCTTTAACAACCCCTTTGAGAACAATGAGAATGTCTAGATAGGGGGTTGATGTGAAATGGATAGTATAATTTAAATGAAAGCTTAATTCAAGTTAACATTTCTTTCTTTAGCGACTTCATTTCTCAGAACAGATTCCTATTCTCTGTAATTAACTGAGAAAAATAAACAAAAAAGCTCCACAAAGAGAAAATAATCACAGCAGTAAAAGTTCAGTCTCCACATAGCAGGAGACTTGAAAGTTGTGGGTTTAGCCTATCAAATGCATCTAAGACAGAAAATCTTACATTCACCTTCTTCCTATTGCCTGACCATGATTAATGAAGAGTGGCATTTGCCAGCAACATGATCATAACAGATCTAGACTCATGGCAGTCTGGTTCTCTGAGGAGAACTCTCTCACTTCAATGCTGAGTTTCCTTTGTTCTTGTAGGCTGCTCAAGCATTAATGTTGAAGAGATTTGTCTCCTAGCCTGTGCTGTTTTCTGCTTAATGTTTTTAAACACGTACAGCTCACATGATGGTACACACACCCCTTTGATCTGTTTCTTTAATGCATTCAGCATACTGGGATACATAGGATATTCTCCTGTGAGAAGGTAAATGAACTGAACTCCTGACAGAGGGTATCACAGTATCACCAAGGTTGAAAGAGACCTCATAGATCATCAAGTCCAACCCTTTACCACAGAGCTCAAGGCTAGACCATGGCACCAAGTGCCACGTCCAATCCTGCCTTGAACAGCCCCAGGGACGGCGACTCCACCACCTCCCCGGGCAGCCCATTCCAGTGTCCAATGACTCTCCAAGTGAAGAACTTTCTCCTCACCTCGAGCCTATTCACTGCTGACTCTTTTGGTTTACACCAAGCTGCAGTGAACTGTTGTAGCTCCTCTTCAGTGTGCCTGTACAATTTGCCTTCAAAATGTATTTGTGTTTTCTATGAAAAGAAATGGGTTTTGTTTTTTTTCAGTGTGTTTTGACCTCTTGCAAAGCATTTCTGCCTGCTTCTTATTCTTTGACAGTAAATATAGGAGTCATAATTTGAACAAACATGCAGAAAATTGGACAAGGGATAATGGATACGAACTACAGCACAGGATGTTCCACCTAAACATGAGAAGGAACTTATTTACTGTAAGAGTCACAGAGCACTGAACAGGCACCCCAGAGAGGTTGTGGAGTCTCCTTCTCTTGAGACTTTCAAGACCCATCTGGATGAATTCCTCTGTGACCTAAGCTAGATTAGGGTCCTGCCCTGGCAGGAGGGTTGGACTCAATAATCTCTGGAGGTCCCTTCCAGCCTCTAACATCCTGCGAAAGCTGCCAATAGCATAAGTAGGTGCAGTGTTCTGTGAAGGCACTACCTTATCTTGAATTAATGATTGGGCAATTTGCAAAAATCAGGAACAGACACAACTCTAATCCAGTGCCATGCCATTGGAAGTAAGGCTCCTGGGTAGTCGGTAAGCATGTGGGTAGCTTTGATAGCAAAGAGCTAAGCCCCGCAGCTCAATTGTCCACAGGCTGCATAAAGCAAAAGAGCGAGATCTATGACATTTAAAGCATTTTATCCTCATGAATGCCCATTAGTATTTCAAACCTATTACTTTCAGGAACTTTTCACTAGATAATATTTTTTTTTCCTGATTTTCTTTTGTTTGTGAGCTTGTTAGTACTCTCAGAATATTTCTAGAAGTTAAACTATAGCAAAAACTGGAATTCATAGTATTCCTGCTGTTTTGCCATCGCTTTTAGAAGCAGTCTGTACATGAAAAGAATCTACTAATCCATAGAAAGCTGTGAGTGCTTTCTCAAAAGTAGTATGGTATGCTTTTGTAGTATGTAATTTTGTATTGCAGTCTGTGATCTTACCCCTAGCTTAGGCTTCTGGGAGGTTACTTCCACACATCACTGTAAAATGGGACACACAGGATACTGAAAACCAGAAAGCTACACCATAAATGTTGTACTGTGGGGATCTGCTATTCAATCTATAACTTGAGGAATAATTCACATTGAAATCAATATTAAAAATCAAGGGATATCACTGAAACTTTGCTAACAGTGGTGCCATGTCGTGCTGAAAGCTTCAGGAGGATTCCTGCATTGTGTGTGCTTTGTCCTAAAATAACAGGCATCAGATGAAAATAGGTAGATAATTTGATTAACATTGGAGAGGAGGAAAATCCAGGGAGAAAAGGGATTGATATTTCATTTTAAAATGAGTTTTCAGGTTTCCTGTTACAAGGGGATTCTGCATGAAACATGAGTTCAGGTTTCTAACTGCCATTGCTCAGAAAGCACTGTAGCTCCTAGGAGCAGCCCAGGTGCTTAAAGCTGTATTTTATAGGTAGTCACAGCTGATAGTAGCTCCTGCTGCTTTTTAAAGATGGCACGAATACCTTAGGCATCTCTTGCAACCTGGCACTGCTGAAGACAAATGAGCCTTCTAACACAAACTTCAGTGGAGTCAGCATTTCACACCATGTCTCTGGGTAGACAGCATCTTTCTCTTTCAATTAGCTTGGGTAATTAGCCCCATGGCTTGTAGCAATACAGGACTGCATAAAATACGCTCTTAGGAGTGACATGATGGAAAACACGACTGTATCATGAGACTTAGTAACTCACCAGTGCCTTTGCATCATTCTTGTGTACCACCCCCTCAGAACAACACACACTGCAGCACTTTTCTGCTGGGGCTAACCCTCAGGGCTGCCAGGGGAGAGCCAGGGGTCTTCAGCTGCTGCATATCCCGGATGGGACTTGTCAATTCTTGGCTACTATAAAAGCACCTAACTTTGATATTGCCTGTTACTCATAAACATCAACAGCTACTTCTTGTGCTTAAACCTCTCAAGCAATTCCTGAACAGATCATAGGTAACACAGGCTAAATTGATTGAGTCTATGAAATCTTCACTTTTTGTGATTATCTCAAGTCCCACTGCAGCCTGCTCAAGTAACATCCCTCAACTTTTCAAGGCCTCTTCTTTTATCTTTTTTTTTTAATTATTATTTTTAATTTGGGTTTATAGGTGTATATATATATATATGAACTGTCCCACTTATACTTGATGATGGTTCTCATTTTTCTGTTTTTCTAATTGATGCAAAATGGATTACTGTACATAAATTCTGATCAGGGTGCATGACTGAAGTAGATCAGGATTTAAAATGCAGTATCATGTATATCTGTATGTCAGCATGTGCCTTTGAAATATGTAGGCCAAGAAGAAGTCTATTTCTGTCAGGGGTCACTCTTAAATAATGTACAATGAAGCTCTAACTCTACTATACCTGTATATTATAAACTGAAACTACAGGAGTGGTATTTTTATTGGTATATTTAGGTGAGATGAGAGCAAACACAAATTAAACTGACTTGTTTGTTCTTATTTGTGGAGTTCAGACAGACTTAGGAATGTGCTAACAGCAGTGTGTCAATAATGTATCTTTTTTATGATACCAGTCTACTGTGCACACTTGCTGCTGCAAGTCTGGAGAGAAGCATCCCTTGAGCATAATTTCCATCCATAATTTCTACCATGAAAAATATAACAATCATTAAAGCTTATTAATAATTAGTTTTACTCTTTTTCTCCACAAGGACTCTTCTGCTTCGTCTCTCTTTTAGTAACTTGTCTTCTACAAAAACTAGAGAATTTGTACTTGAATCAATAGCTGCTATTATGAGTTAAAATTAAGTAGTTTTCTGAAAGCCCAGCTTGTAATTTTCAGGTTTCATTTTCCACATTTAATTCTGGATGTCTGTGTGTTTCCTTTCCAAGGGCTGTATGAATGAATACCTCATTTCAGTCTTTCTTGCTTTCTGTTGTTCAGCTCCTGCTAGGATTTTGACATTCAGTGGCACAGTGACGACTCCCTGGATGAAGGACATTGTCCTCCCCTGCAAAGCCGTGGGAGACCCAGCTCCGACAGTCAAGTGGATGAAGGATAGGTAACCAGCAACTAAATGTATAGCTCAGATAAAGCCCATTTGCCTAAAATCCTGAGGCTTACAATGCAGGTGATCTTGGATGACTTTGTCAGGAAGAAGAACTGTTTCCAGGGGCTGTACACAGTCATGGTAGACAAACACTTCTGAAATTGCTTGAACTGTGGTTAATTAGAGGGTTTCAGAAGGGAGGAAGAGTTATAAAGAAAGGGTAAAGGTAAACATTGAAAATATAAAACCTAGGAATTATTGAATAGTACTGTGGAGTGCAGTGTACTCTCACCTGGTTTTCTGTTATTCTATTTTGATCTTCAGTTTTGTAGTCTGGACAATAATTTTAACCTAAGCACTATGCAAGCACTGATACTGCAATGCTGTGAAACTGTCTTGTACACCGACACCTATATATTTTTTATATTTTTATTCAGGATGGACTTTGTAGCCATGAACTGTGTTTTACTCTTTATTTTACTCCTTATTCATTTTTATGAATTAGCAAATAGTTACAGAAGGAGGCAATTTCCATTTTCACTGAAACTGGGGCCAGGAGACCTGCATTCTTTTAGCAAACGGCAGGTGCTTCCCAACAGGAAACATTCCTTTGCTATCTTTATTAAGGAAGACACTTCCCACCCTACCCCAAACTGCAGTTTTCTTTCTTTCCATTCTTAGTTGCTTTAAAAAAAAATAAAATCCAATTCTGAGTAATTTTGATTGTAACTTCTTTAATGTATGCACTTTGTTTCCTGTGAGGTAGTAACGGGACACCCAGCCTAGTGATGATTGATGGGCGAAGAAGCATCTTCAGCAATGGCAGCTTTGTCATCCGTACTGTGAAAGCAGAAGACTCTGGATATTATAGTTGTGTGGCCAGTAACAACTGGGGATCAGATGAAATCATTTTGAATTTGCAGGTACAAGGTAAGATGAATGGATCTGTCTCAGAAGTTGTTATCACAGCTATTAACTGCTATGTGCTGGTAATGCATAGGTATGTCTGTTTGCAGGTACATGCAAAATATTGGTATTGATGTGTGCTAATGTAAGTTTCATCCTTCCAAATTAATAACTATAATATTGTACAGGTTATGCTGACTCAGACATCAACATTTTAGGACATAACAAATATATTGCTTTTGGTGGAACAATTCACACGCAGTTAGGTCTCCATGTAAGCTTTTTTAGGATTGACAATTGAGCTTTTGCATCCAGGTATCTTCTAGTTCTTTGCACCGAAAGCATTGACTGATACCTTCTCCTTACAAATATTATATGTATAATTTAAACACTACAAAATTCAGAAAGAGCTGAGGGCCTGGAAAGTTGCCAACAGAGATATACCTCTGTACTAAGCCCTTGGCAAAAACTTCATTATGTGGAATTTTGTTGCTGGTAGATGAGGAAGCATTTAAAATGAAACATCAGTACATTCTCAACCAGTGCATACTACCAGTTACTATTTAAATGCATGCTGAACTGTACATGATGGTGGCATGCTGGTGTGTGTAAATGCAATAACAATATAGGAATGCACATTAAGAGTTAGTGTGAAGCATGCATTCACACACCAAGAATTTGCTATGCAGGAGATTTCCCTGCTCATTTATACTAAAGTAGATCCTAAGAGTGCTTGAAATGACTACAAGTTGTTGTACCAGAGGGAAGCAAATAACTGAGTTGGAAATACAGGACATGCTGTGTCGATCTCTCCTTTGTCCCTTGATATGCAGTCTAAACTTAGAGTGCAAATATGAGAACACAGAAAGGGACTCTTTCAGCTACAATCCAACTATCTCTGCATCAACTATTCCACTAAGGCTCGAAACAAACGCCATAGTGTACATCAACTTGCCTACAATCCAACATCACCTGAAGATGCTCTTCAGCAATTTTGGAAGCATGAGCACAACAGGAAGTAGGGAGAGAAAACACTATCAGATGGAAACCCTATATTTATATTTCACTAAGTACTTTAATAATTGCATGTCCTTGATGTTATTGAACTGCATTAGCTAAAAGCAAATCAATATTACTTCCCTAAGGGACAGGCAAAAACTGGCATTTAATATGTGGAACCACCATCTGTTCTAGGTAGAGTGAAGTTGTGATGACAGCTTTTACAATAAATCTTCCACAATGTAGTGTGTGCAGTCTCTCTCCATAGAATCAACCAAGTCAGCCAGGATAACGGAATAAATCCATCTCACATAGGAAACTTTCCTTTAGAGTATAAACTTCCCATTTTTTTATTTACTTCATCACCCTTTAGTCTTGTAAGGACAGTAGAGTTAACTTCTCTTTGAACTAGTCCATAGCTTTAAAACCAGAAGCCCCCATTTTGTGTCAGCACTCATCTTTTTTTTTAATCTGAGGACCTGAACATGAACTGCAGTTGGGAGATTTTACTGGAATTTCACTCTGAAGGTAGAGCTCTCCCTCAAACATAGGCAAGGCAAGCAATGTCCTGTCAGCAGACTGTTGGACGTGAGAGAGCATTTTAAACTTCTTTCCTGCCTTGCTTAGGGGCTGGCATCTGTTGAGCAGTACCTATGGCAGGGAAATGACAGCCCCTGCCATCAGCAGTCATAAACACCAGCACTTCTTTCCCACACTTGCAGTGGCAATGACTGGAGAAGCTGTGACAACCCTCTAATCTCTCCTCCTTGCCTTTCCATCCCAGCTTTGCTGCTGCTTCTCAGATCTCTTCCCATGATGGACGCTGTCAGTGCTTTTCTCCTTGTTCTTGAGAGGGAGATAGACTCAATGTTATGTACATTTCTGAGGAGCACAGAGTTCTCTAGTATCTGCAATCTGCAAAGCAAGGTGCTGCTGTGCATGACTGCAGCAGTGCGAGGGATTTGAAACAGTAACTTCCTTTTTTATTCTTTTTCAGTTTCTGAACTTACAATTGGAGATGTGAAACACTTGGGTGAAGTGTTAGCAAATATTTACCCTTGAGGGCTCTAATAAATATTCAGCTAGGTCTTTGAAGTTTCCCCTACCATTCTCTATCTTCACGAACGCTATCCTCCGCGGCCTTGATGTTTCTGTGTTGTGGTTCTAGTTACCTCATCTGTGCCACAGGACTAGATAATTGATTCAGGCAGAAGGAGGATTTGTCGAGGTGAAAAGAAAACTGGCAACTTTGCCACATTTTGCTGCAGGGCATTGAGCTTTGGAAACTCACCTGCTGAATGCTGCTGCAATTAGGGTTTACTTAGGCTGAACCTAATCTGTCACAGTTGCCAGTCTTGTGTCTCAGTCCCAGTCCTCCTTACCCTGGATGACTTGTTGGGAGATAGCACAGCTCTTTCCCTTCCCTTTAATACTGTGCAATTCTTATGTTACTTGACTTAGACACGGTCACAATTTTTATGTGGTGCAGCAGAACTGTGAAGTTTCCACGTTTCTTCAGCCTTTGCTCATAGATTTATGTCTTTTTTTTATATCAACAGCCTCAGGGAATAGATGGTGTGATTTAGAAGAGGTATGGATCAGCCTCTGATCAGCCCTCACAGTTACACTGGCAGAAACTCTTGTTATGCACTTTTTCTCCCCATTTTTGCCATAGTAGCCTGAAAACACATGCATAAGTGAGGCATCATTTGCAAATGAACATTTCCCACTGTTAAGAACTCAGCTTCTTCCAAAAATAGATAGTGAAAAAAAAAAGGAAAAATAATGGCTGGGTAGCTTTTATACCATGGAGGTCTGATAGGGTGAATACAGAAAAATCCAGTGAAAACCAAGGGTTAAGAATTGGAAGAAAAAATTATGTAGGAAGTTAAATATTTAAAAAAGAGAGAGAGAGAGTGCTTGTCTGTTCTTGTCTTAACCAAAGATGTCAGCTAAACAGACACTTTGACAGAAATCATTTGCATTTTTATGCAACTCAAAACATTTGTTTGATAAATGACTGTTAGGAGGGATTAAGATCACATCTAACCATTTGAATCTGCTCTCTGATTGTTAACTATCTCTCATCTAGTTCCACCAGACCAGCCAAGACTCACAGTATCTAAAACGACATCATCCTCTATCACTCTTTCCTGGATACCTGGAGACAATGGTGGCAGTTCTATCCGAGGTAATATAATTTGGGTTAATTGCAACTTCATAATAAAGTATCACCTGTGATTAGTAGGTAGTTACAATTAGCTACCAAAACCAAACAAACAAACAAACAAAAACCAAAACCACACAAAAAAAACCCCAATCTCTATTGCTATCTGGACTTAATGTGCACTATTGTTGTTGTAACAGGATCACAGGACATTAGGGGTTGGAAGGGACCTCCGGAGTTTATCAAGTCCAACCCCCCTGTCAGAGCAGAACCATAGTGCAGGTCACGGAGGAACACATCCAATCTCCAGAGGAGACTCCACAGTCTCTCTGGGGAGCCTGTTTCAGTGCTCTGTGACCCTTACAGTAAAGCAGTTCCTCCTCTTGTTGAGGTAGAACTTCCTGTGCTGTAGTTTATACCCATTGCCCCTTGTTCTGTCACAAGAGGCAGCTGAGTAACTGAGAAGAGCCTGTCGCCTCCCTCTTGACACCCAGCCCTCACATATTTACAAACATGTATTAGTTTATTAGATAACAGATTTCAATAGATTATAGTTTCTCCCTGTGGTAGTTTAGTCACAGATTAAATCCTTTTCTTCCAGCATACCCTCTGCTGTTATGACAGTTAGTCTCTTTGATTTTCCAGACACATAATCTCTAAGCATTCCATTTGGAGGGTCAAGGTTCATCATCTAGCCTTTGCTGCTGATTGAAGTGTCGTTAGAAATGTCTAACCCTTTCTTTTCCCCCTTAAAGAGATCATTAAAATGGTATTTAGGCTGCTGTAAGGGTAGGCAAAATATATTGCCCCATATCTTTTAGGTAGGGGAGATCTGTGTTGTCTTCCTGTGCCTGAGATTTTTCTAATGTCATGAAGTCTTTACAATTCCTGCAGAGATTCCAGGTTTTGTCTGGCTTATCACTGCCACCTGTGCTTTCCCTCCAGGTTATATTTTGCAGTATTCTGAAGATAACAGTGAGCAGTGGGGTAGTTTTCCTATCAGCCCTAGCGAGAGGTCCTATCGTTTAGAAACACTGAAGTGTGGCACATGGTACAAGTTTACTTTAACTGCTCAGAACGGAGTGGGACCAGGACGCATCAGCGAGATCATTGAGGCCAAAACACTTGGCAAAGGTATGCTCATTTCTATCACCTTTGCTCACCTAAAGCTCTTGTGTTCTACTGTAGACATTGGTTTGATGAGATAGGCTTGGACATTTTAGTATTATTTGCTTTGGAAACGTTTCCAGTTGTGTCCATGCTGTGACAGCAGAGGCTGTCACTGTAGGGACTGAATCGCTTGAAGCCACTGGTATTCTATGCCTAGCTTTTTTCTAAGATGGGTTCGTGGATCTTTGGGATGGGAATCTCTCCACTGTCGTAGACTGTAGCAATTTTAAATTCTACCACTGGCATGAAGAAATCATTTTTCTCTTCTGAAAAATGCAGGAGTTTGTCTGGATGTTAAAGGAAGGTGGGAAGCATATTTACACGCAGAGGAAACGGAGCCAGTGTCTTATTTCTACTGCAAGCTGATACTGGGGCAGTTGTGCGAGTAGCACCCTTTCAACACAACGTGAAAAACAAAGTTTACATAAAGCTCTGCAAGGCAAAATGATAAAAAGTTGTGGAATTCCTGGCTAACTCAGCAGTAGGTCCCTTGGCTCTGATTGCTGACAGTAGTTCCACATTGCAAATATGTGTCAGATTTGACAACAGACCCACTTAAAGAGGCAATTCAGAGAGTTTTACCCTGAAGTCAAGATAGTAGCTTTGCGGTAATGTTCTAAAGATCACCTCAGTTTGCATTTCTGCATGTGTTGTAAGAAATACTCTAATCTGAAATCAGTTTCATCATAGAAATAGCGTAATTTGATAGCTATGCCTGTCCTTCTCTGTGTTCTTCATCACCTCAGAGCAAGGTGGGCATTTCATTTGGTGTTCAGTGGCATAGCAAAGACCTGGTGTGAATCGTATGACTGGCAGAAGCTCAAGGGAGACTGAAGATCCTCTGTCTTCATACTGAGATTATTGGTGGTCAGGGGGAATAGCCTGCTGACTTTAAATAAAGGGACACTTAGGGAAGTAGAAATTGGCTATTCTTATTTCTATTGCATGAAATGTGAGGCTTATGTATGTTTCAAACAGCAGAAATCAGAGAAAGCAGATCTCCCAACTGTTTGAATTTCTCTGAGACTTCATATATGTGCCTGGAAACTACTTTGTTATATTTTCAGACTGAACCAGGTGCTGTGTGATTTAGAAAGCTGAGGTAATTTTCATTTATGTGAGTACTCCAGAAACTCCTCTATCCAAATCTATTACCAGAGACAAGGGAAATAGTTTGAAACACATGGCAAGAATCTCAAGTTTCTCTTAGATTCTGTAAGGTTTAGAAAAGAAAGTAGATTTTGGCACATCAAATCACAAGAATAGCAATAAGACCCCAAATTGACAAGTTATACTATATTTTATAGAATAAAATAGCACATTACAGGTTCTTTCCAAATTCAAACTACATATTATTTTCAAATATATCATCTGCCACATCAGCATGTTTGAAGTCTACCTGCTAGTTCTTCAAAATTGTCATTTTCTGCAAATAAAAGCCTCTGTAGTCTCAAAAAAAATTGTGGTCAGTTCCCCTTCAAAAGAAGGCAATCTTCTACTGTGTTTGTCTTCTGCAGTATTTCCACATAATCTTCTGAACTCTTCCATATTTTGCACAGCATTTACAGATACAGAGTGTCTGCACTAGATTTACAAGTGGATTCATTCCACTCCATGCAAACAGGCAAGCCATGTCCATACAGAGATGTATGGACATATGTATTTGAAAATTTCAGTTTGTGAGTCTAACACAAAGTGCAAAAAAAAGCCCCAACATATAAGAAGAGAATGTTTAAGGTGAAGTTAAGGCTGTCCTATAAATTGTTCTCTCAGATGTATATTTTTGGGAGTCCTGTGTTTGTAGTAATCAAGCACTTAACTTGAAATGCGTCACTGCTTCCAGAGCCGCAGTTTTCAAAGGAACAAGAACTCTTTGCTAGTATCAACACCACGAGAGTGAAACTGAACCTGATAGGCTGGAATGATGGTGGCTGCCCCATCACCTCCTTCACCCTGGAATACAGGCCATTTGGGACAACAGTCTGGACAACTGCTCAGCGGACATCCCTGTCAAAGTCCTACATACTATATGACCTGCAGGAGGCAACCTGGTATGAATTGCAGATGAGAGTGTGCAACAGTGCAGGCTGTGCAGAGAAACAAGCCAAATTTGCAACACTGAATTATGATGGCAGTAAGTACATCTATTTATTTGCATGTCCAAGACGTTGTTTGTACTCTAGTTTCTAATGTGAATGTTTTGCTTGTCTTCTCTTTTTCCATGAAACCCTTTTTGAACATGCTAGCCATGGTGACAGAGGGGTAACAGTCTCAGAGATGTAAAATACCCACTGATTTATTGACAGTAGGGTGTGAGGTAGATGAGAGGAATCGTTTATTTGTCCTCACTGAGGGAAAAGCTCTAGCCCCAGAGCAAATCAACCATAACACACATAACCATAGGACAGTAGGTGTCATTAGTTCCAGTGGTCACAGGAGCACTGGCTAATATTTCATGCATCTCTTCCATGAAATTTTTGTCTTCCATGCAATTGGTTCCTGCAGTCATTCACAGCAGTTACTGGCCTTATTGCTATTCCATGCAACGTCCTTGTGACAGAGCTCAAAACCCATTATGTGATGCAACAGAGCAGCTAACTAGCTTGTCTTCCAGGAAAGCCTCCAGACAACATCATCCTCCAAGGGTAAAGCAATGGCAATGCTATTATCCCTATTTACAGACAGGGGAGAGTGAAACTAATGTCTGTGACAGATGGCTTTGTCATGCCCAGCAGCAAGGCACAGGGGATGAAGGAATTGTTGCATCCTGCCCTTATGGCAGGAGTTACTGCCCATCCTGCAAAAGCTGGAACAAGAGGGCAAGAGCAAACATTCCAATTTGTCAGTCATGCCAGCTCATATTCTGGCATGTTTATTGAAAATGATGGTGGCACATGTGTGCTTCTTCTGGCTCTGTCGTGGGAAATGGTTGTATTTCTGGCAAAAAGGCAGTACAGATGGCTCCAGATAGCAATTTCTTTGAATTGCTCTAGTGTGAGTTGACAGAGCTTTTCTGGAGATGTGCTGTGTAAAATGACTAGCAAGAAAGTTCAAACAAGAGCTGGTAATTGTCCAGCGACAGCTCTGAATTGCTCTGTTGGTAACACAATTCTCTGCTGCAGTTTTGTCCCATGCAAAACACTCTCTAGGACAAAAGTCACACGTGGCTCAGGGAAAAGCAAGCAACAGGGACTACTCCCAGTCAGAAGAGTGGAATATGAAACAGGCAGGGTTCAAATCTCAGCATCTTAAGTATCCTCTAGCATTATCCCAGTCTTTGTGTTAAGTACTTCTAAGTTCTTGATAATAATTAATGACACATCTCACCCTTTTGCAAATAGCACACCCCTGATTTTTTTTTTTCAGAGAAAATATAGTTTTGGTAAGCCACCACACAGTCCTGTGTTATTTCTGACAGTATAAAAAAAATCAGATAAACATTTTGCCTCAGCACTTTAGAGACCTAGAGGAAACCAAGATCCAAGTAGGTACTATACTAATGCTACTAGGTCTTGAAAGGTAGACATAGGACCTGTTTTACTGAGCATTTATTCACAGTAAGTGTTTCAGGTATTATCTGTTCATTTCTTACCACTTTCTTTAGCCTATCCTCTTTTCTTTCTAGTATCTTTCTATAGGCAGCATCCAAATTCCAGGGGTATTTTTATTAGCATCCAAAGTTATTGTTACATGTTGTTACATATTACATATATGATTGCAAAAAACAGTGTTGGGCCATGCTAAAAAAAATAAGATTATATGAAGCGCAGGTCCAGAGCTTTAAATTCCCACCAACAGCAGTGGTAGGTTGGACTCAGTGATCCTAGGGGTCTTTTCCAACCTGGTTGATTCTGTGATTCTGTGAAAGCAAATCTATTCTTAACAGTAAAGTGATTTGAAATGTTGCCAGTCTCCACTTTTTGGACAGGTGATGATACTTGTTTCGTATGGTGTGACCTGCACAACATTTTATTTTTGAGTGTTGCTATATGACATCTTTAAAAGTGAGAAATACCTGGGCCACTGCTTCTGGTCAGCTAGAAAAATTCTCATTTACAACACTGATTATTTTGTTGTTGTTATTGTCAAGCATTCTTTGCCAGGGCCATATTGTGCCTTAGAGAGGCAGCATAATCTGAAATGCTGAGCAAAATGTTAAGAGAGAAAGCACGGATGGAAAAGGAGATTTCAGATTTCAAATGTTCTGAATTTGTTGCCTTTGATGCAGAAATAAAATAATAAAATGATTATTAGTGGTATTAGAATCATCAAAAATTAACATAACCTATTCCCATGAAAGACATTTAATAAAATGCTTTCTATAGCAAAAGTTGTCCCCACAAATTCCCAGCTCCCCATTATTTTGTTCCTTGTTAAGCCTAGCAGCACAGGCTTAAGGTGCTTCAGAGTTGGTGAGTAATGTCTAATTAGAAATTAACATTTTCTGTCTATACTTCAAGAGGAAATCTTTGCTCTCAGGACAGTGAATTTTTCCTTTATAGAAAGCATACCATTGGAAACCTCTTGGCCATCTTCACTTTGAAGTACTAACCCTACCTCTACCATTGATTTTTCTTGTGATGTGAGATTAGTGCCTTCCAACTTCTAGGGGTCACAGCTGCTCTTAGAATGAACCAGTTACAAGGATAATGCTTTGAAGATTAGATAATACATGTATGAAAGTTCTGAGATACCAAATGCTAAGAACAGCTTTAGCAGTTTTAAGATAAGACCTTTGTAAACTTTGCTGAAATCCTTGGGTTGTGTGGTGTTTCAGTCACTTTGTTTGGACTGCAGTAGCTGGTAGTTATCTGTGATAGAGCTGCTGAGAAATACTACAGCTAAGTATTCTTTATCTTAAATCTCTTCATGGTGAACTGGGTCAAAAGGTTAATTATAGATCTACGTGCCACTTTTTGCTTTCTGTCCATAGATATTTCAGCTAACCATTTTCAGCTTACAGATTTTATGACCTTCCTGCCCCTTGTTTTTTCAGAACATTTGTGCTCAGTACTTAGGGAGGTATTTTTAGCAACGTACAGCTGCAGTGTGTAGCACTGCAAAGGAGCTTCCCGACTCAGAGATCAGCTACTCAGTAGCCCTGACATGAAATCAGCTTGGTAGCTGCTCTATTGCTAATTGATTCTAGCCCACTGGAGGCTTGCTACCATGAAGAACAGTTAAGACACAGGAAAACAGTAGGAAGTTCTAAAGCCATAAGGTGCAATGGGAGATGCTGGAAGGGCTGTGGCACAGGGGGAGATGGTGTCAGAGTCTTTTAAATACAACTTCTATGAAGCAATAGTAAAGCAGGCTAATGAAGGGTGGTGAGTGAATTGACAAGGAAATAAAAAGGCTCCAAAATATTCTGGCACTTTGTCCTGAGAAAATCTTTGACTATTCCCTTCTTAGCCAACACCTAGAATGACAGTGAATATTGAATGGTGTTTTCTTGTTGAATACCAGGATTCTGGGTTTGTGATTTCTTATTAGAATATCCACAAATAGATAACGTTAAGGACAGATAAACTTGCAAGGTGTTTTTTGGTGTTTTGGCCACAACAACCCCAAGCAGCGCTATAGGCTGGGGACTGAGTGGCTGGAGAGCAGCCAGGAGGAAAGGGACCTGGGGGTACTGATAGATAGTAGGCTAAAGATGAGCCAGCAGTGTGCCCAGGTGGCCAAGAGAGCCAATGGCATCCTGGTCTGCATCAGGAACAGTGTGGCCAGTAGGACAAGGGAGGTTATTCTGCCCCTGTACTCAACACTGGTCAGGCCACACCTTGAGTACTGTGTCCAGTTCTGGGCCCCTCAATTCAAGAAAGATGTTGAGGTGCTGGAACATGTCCAGAGAAGGGCGACAAAGCTGGTGAAGGGCCTGGAACACAAACCCTATGAGGAGAGGCTGAGGGAGCTGGGGGTGTTTAGCCTGGAGGAGGCTCAGGTGTGATCTTACTACTGTCTACAACTACCTGAAGGGGCATTGTAGCCAGGTGGGGGGTGGCCTCTTCTCCCATGCAACCAGCAATAGAACAAGGGGACACAGTCTCAAGTTGTGCTGGGGTAGGTATAGGCTGGATGTTAGGAGGAAGTTCTTCCCAGAGAGAGTGATTTCCCATTGGAATGGGCTGCCCAGGGAGGTGGTGGAGGCACCATCCCTGGGGGTCTTCAAGAAAAGCCTGGCTGAGGCACTTAGTGCCATGGTCTAGTTGATTGGTTAGGGCTGGGTGCTAGGTTGGACTGGCTGATCTTGGAGGTCTCTTCCAACCTGGTTGATTCTATGATACATTCTATGATACATTCGCTGATTAAGTTTGTACTGCCTGTATGCAGCATTATACACAGGAATTACTTAAAAGATTTATGGAAAATAATCATCACTTACCTAAATAGTTAGGCCCTAACTGAAATTAAGGCCACTCTTAATTTGATTTTCATCAGAGTATTAAGAAAAGCAAGACAGTTTTATGTACTCTCGAATGTAACACTTCTCAGGCAATGTGTGACTTCGATTCAGGGTAAAATTTGTCCCTTTACTGTTCAGAAAGGTTTAGGAGTATTCAGAAAGTGTTATTAGTGTTACCTTTAGGAGCTTGAAACTATTTCAATTTCTTCATCTAGTCATTTTCTTTACCTTTAGAATAACGCAAAAACTGCATCTCAGTTAAGACAAGATTAAAAAAAAATCCTTCTGTGTGTTTATTCCAAGAAATGCAAAACTAGAAAAAGAAAGAAAATACTGGGGAAGAGCTACAACTGAACAGTAGGAAAATATTCCAAATACAAATGCGAGAGAATTAAATTTTTTTACATACCTGATACAGGTTTGGATGGTTGTAGCTTTTCTGTTTTTCTTTGTCTCTTTAGGAAACCTCTCTTTTTATTATATACAACACAAATTAAGTTCTCATTAAAAAAAAATACTTAGAATTCTACATTTTTGCTTTGGCTATGGCACTCACATTGTACTACATCATATCACAGGTTAATGTTTTTTTTTCTGGTGCTGTATGATACATAAGAAGATATAGCTATATCACTCAATGCAACAATTAAGATGTGAAAAAGGGGTCTGCCTTTTTTTTCTATCTCACCCTCCTATCCTTTTAGCAATCAGGTAGCCACTTTTATGTTTTAGTAGCTGGTGAAAATGAAATAGCTTCCATCAAAAGTCATCACAGTTCACAATTCTTGAATGTTTCTACCCCTTTCAAACAAATCTGAATTTTATAGCCTCATTTGTGGTTGCACTCAGCAGCTTAATAGTAATTGAGAAATGAGTGAGAAGTCTTCCATAACTAAACAGCTTTCCAGAAAGAAAGAAGTGCTAGATTCTTCTCATGTCCTTTAGAAGTAAAAATGAATCCAGATATATTCAAAATGCAAATAGGACCTAAAATGAAAAAAGTGAGCTGCCTGCCAATGCCAGTAGTTTGTAGATTCATTTCCCTCATGTCACTCTTAAAATCTGATTGTTTCCATCCAGTGTTACTCTCCTGCTTTACTGATGAGCATAATGTCAGACACTCTTTAGCAAATTAGCATCGAGTTAGGCTATCTGCATTTCAGATCAATGTCACTACTGCATCCCTAAGACAAGATGTTTCCGTGCAAAGGATTAATCTGATGTATCTAGCTGTCCTGGTAGGGCCTAAATCCTGCCAGGCTGGTTTAACCCTTGCTCTCCTCCTGTTGCAGATCTGAGAGTAGAGGAGTAAGCAATGGAGGGTTTGGCCCCAGCAAAGCCTTGAGGGCTAGGGGCTTAGCACCATGTGCCAAGTGTCTTGTGCTACCCCTCAAAGTGCCTGCGTGGTCACACGAGGCATGAATCTTTGAATTCCTTGGCCAGAACAATGATGCTGGTGCCAAGGAACTTTGTCAGTTACTTTGCTTACAAAGGAAAAGCTCAACAGAAAGTGTGAATATGTCAAGGCAGTGTTATTTTCACATAGTAAGGAGTAATATACATATGTAGCAATTCTGAGGCCTCTTGCAGCTTTGTAGTGCTTTAATATGACTCAAAGTTGATTTTCATTTTTGACTGTATAATGGGCATAGTTTTCTGTCATTGGTGAATGCATTTCTCAGTTTTTGATAATCTGTGTGTCTCTGCAGTCAGGACCTTGTTACCTGTGTGCATGGCTGTTACACATGCAGACACAGCATCCACCTTGAATATGACAAATCCTTCCCAGTGTTCTGCATGTGCTTGAAGAATGTAACATGCCACATTCCTTGAGAACTCAATCTTTTGTCTTCATTAATAGGCATCTAATATCCTGACACTGTTTCCAGGTACAATCCCTCCGCTCATTAAGTCAGTTGTGCAAAGTGAGGAAGGGCTGGCAACCAACGAAGGGCTGAAGATGCTGGTGACCATTTCCTGTATCTTGGTTGGGGTCCTGCTGCTTTTTGTAATGCTGCTGATCGTGCGGAGGAGAAGGAGGGAGCAGAGACTGAAGAGGTTGAGAGGTAAGATGAGAGCTATGGCACTTACTCCTACAGGCGCATACTCCCTGAACATGAAAGGAAAAAGTGGGGCTGCATGTGACCAAATACTTAACCCCCAGCTGGTGTTATTGTCATGCAATATGTAACTGACATCAAAGCATAGGAGGTTTTGACAGAAATTCCTTCTTTTTTAATTTGCTAGCAAGCATCTTAAACAGTAACCTATGGATGTACTGTTGTTATTTTGCACGGGGAGCAGGGGGGAGGGAAAGAAAACTATTTCTCCTATATTGACACTTTTTTTCCTTTTTGTTGTTGTTGTTTGTTTCCCTTGTGAATGACCTGGGGTTTTTGCCACATGTTTTTTCCCACTGTTAGAGCAACACTTTGCTGTTCACTGACCTTTCATTGTTGCTGATCTGTACTTTCTCCCAGTCCTTATTCAAATTTGAATAACTTCTAGATCTGTGAATTCACTCAGCTTTATCAGACTTCTAGTAAATATCCCACAGCCAGTGTTTTGACCCATGCTGTCTACCACTTCTGTACTTGTCTCTGTAAGGGTTTACACTAGTACACAACAGCAGACTTTACATTGAAGGTATCTGGGGAAAATACCTTCAAAAGTACACACTGAATAAGTAGCAAAGTGATTTATCAGCTGCAAAAAGAAGTCTTGATAATTTCCAAGAGCCATCCATATTAGCCTGGAGAAGAGGAGGCTCAGGGGTGACCTCATTGCTGTCTACAACTACCTGAAGGGTGGTTGTGGCCAGGGAGAGGTTGCTCTCTTCTCTCAGGTGGCCAGCGCCAGAACGAGAGGACACAGCCTCAGGCTGCGCCAGGGGAGATTTAGGCTTGAGGTGAGGAGAAAGTTCTTCACTGAGAGAGTCATTGGGCACTGGAATGGGCTGCCCGGGGAGGTGGTGGAGTCGCTGTCCCTGGGGCAGTTCAAGGCAAGGTTGGACGTGGCACTTGGTGCCATGGTCTGGCCTTGAGCTCTGTGGTAAAGGGTTGGACTTGATGATCTGTGAGGTCTTTTCCAACCCTGATGATACTGTGATACTGTGATATTGTTTTATGACTTCTATTTTAACCAAAGTATGATCATGACCTATGTTAAACCCAGGGCCAGCCCTGTGTGATTCCATCTCACCTTAACATCTATTTGTTGTTTTTAGGCCTCATTTTATCTTTTGTAACAACATTTTGGATTTATTATAATTAAAAAACCAACCCAAAACCCAGGCATAGGCATATTCATAGATTAAAAAATGACAACTAGCCATATGGTTCATACACAGCTATTGAAATCAGGGCATCTGGAAGCTTTAGAATCATAGAATCACAGTTTAATCCTCAGCTAAACAGCTTAAATTGCAGGTGATTTGGAATTTAACTTGCATAGTAACTTTCTCAACAAAACTTTTTTGGTCATTTACCTCTGTGAAGTGTCTGTTTAGTTTTTGTTTGTTTTTTTAATCAAAAAAAGTGGTGTACTAAGGAATTGTTATCTTCTCAGAAATACTGCAGAACTACACCCAGTAACGAGCAGGATGTTTTGATCTCCTTGACTTCAGGAAAGGGTGGCTGTGCACGTTTAGTTTTTCATGGCTAATTTACTAGTATTTATAGGTTTTCGTGGTACAGTCCCTTAAGGAAGACTGCTGATCTCTGGCTAGTGTGGCTTTTGCATTAACATAAGGCTTCTCTACATTATTTCCTCTCATAATAGAGGAATTTAGAAGAACATCTGATTTTCACTTCAATGCAGGCAGTGACAAAGAATTCCATCAGTACTTTTGATATAAGTCATTAGTATTTAACTACCATTTCTGTGAAAGTTGCTTCTCACTTCTTATCTGAATTTCTCAAGCCTCAACTCATCATCTGGTACTGCTATACTTCTGTCTGCTGGACAGAGACTGAAATTCTTTTTTGCTCCATATATTTAGTCTCTGAACATATGCCTTTTATAGGGGCATAACAAAGTAATTTCTTAGTGTTTTCACTGGTAAATTAAAGATTTTTTTTTTTGCTCTGTGTTTTTTCCATTATTTATTCATTTCAGTGCATTTATCTGGTCCTTTTGCAGTCTTCAGGTATCTTTTTCTCATTTGTGCATGGTAGAACTTAGCCTGGTTCTAGCAACAGACATATCAGCACCAGATAGGGAGGCTGCAATCTTTCTTCTTTCCCTTTATGGTTTTCTGCCCATATCTGCAAGAATCACTTTTTTGGGTACTGCATTATTTTAAGAGTTTGCCTTTAACATTGTATCCATTCAGATCACCTGAGAATTCTCTGATTACACTGAAACTGGGTAACATTCTCCGTTGTATAGCTATGGCTTGCATCGCTGCTGTACAACCTTATACTAATACAGGTGCACTGTTAAATTGTGGCCAGACTACCTAGTGACCCATTCAAAATGTTGTGCCATAATTCCCTGGCATTTTCACTATATTTTAACCATTTATTTCTTGTGTCATTCACAAGAATTCATCTGCCATAGCAGATACTATTTCATTTACTCCAGACCACTGACAAAACTACCAGCAGTGTGATGTGCCATGATACACCATGACAAAAAAACTAAACAACCATTTTCTGCTTAAAATTGTATTTCTGGTGTGTTGAAACCCATGAAAAATGGCTGCTGTGTTAGTCTTTTACATCATGCTACTTCGTTATCAGAATACATTGAGATACCAAATGTTTGCTCTAGGGAAATATATTATTTTAATATTATTTAATCATGAGAGTTATGATGAAAAATTCGATGAGTGTTGTTTCAGTGTCGTCAATTCTCAGTGAATCTCAATCTCATTTTAACAAACCAGCTTTGACGTGGCTGATAGATTGCAAGTTGATATTGCTTGGCCATCAAGCTTCTTTTTTGGTCATTTTGTTCATTGCCAAAATCAGATTGATAGGATATCAGCAATACAGATGGGTTTTGGTCATTCTCTCTGAAGACTGATCCCTTCATAGATGTTTTCTGCACTTCTGGAGGTTTCTTCCTGTTACGATGATCTTTCTGACAGTTGGTATTGCTGTTCCAAAGAACTCCTTGATAAGGTCTCTAGAAAAATCCTGTGTGCAAGTTTTTCAGATGTCACTAAAAAAAAATATTTGCTTTAGCAGTCATTGTGTTCAGTTTTCATCTGAATTAATTTTGAATCTGCCACTGAAGCTTGATGTGTGACATCTGTTGGGGATTCTTCAAGGCACAGGACTCATTTTTTCTCAATCATGATTTCACCATCAACTTTCCTCTAGTCCACATCAGAAATAATAGTTTCTACAGTGGGACATTCTAAAAAAACATAAAACCATACAGGTTCCCAATGTAATTCTTGCTTTTTTGGCTCCAGGAGATGTGTTTTCTTCAAACCTACTTGACAAATTAGAGTGGAAATTCCAGATTTATTTGCAACACATTGTGCATACAAACATTAGCATTTGTGCTTACAGACAGTGAGCTTGTGGTTTCAGTTTCTTTGGGGGAAATGTGACACAAGAAAAGCAATCTCTCCATTCCTAGCCCTTTCATTCTTTTGTTTAGCACAAAGGAACAGGTGAACCTTTCTTCCTCCTGTGTCACACTCAGTATGAATTATTTCTCCAGGAGTATTCTGCTTAGAATGGAAGCACAGATTTTACCAAAGCTCTGACTTTAGCTGAGTTTGTAAGTTCCACATGCCAGGTTAGTAGAAAATCTATTGACGGCTGAAGTTCATGCAGCCATTTAGGAGGTCAGCATGTATTTTAACAGAGAAATCTGATGACTTACCACTCTCTCTCCTGATTATTATCCTAGCTCCTAGCTCCAATACTGGCGTAGTAGTGTTCTCTTTGTTTTTAAATTCAACTCACCTTAATCCAAGCACAGCATGACAGTTCAGAAGTGGCAGCATGCAATTTAAAGCTGTACCACAGCCCCAGATTTCCCAGGAGGCAAGCCAAATGTGTTAAGAATTTTAAAGGTGGCTGCTTCAGCAAATCGAAGTGAGGACTATTGCTGGGATCGTGTCTGTCCCTGCAGTCGTGTCAAACCCATGGTGAGGAATGGTTTGTCTTTCACTAAAGCATGAAGTGATGTTTGGCTGGAATGAGAGATTGCTCCTTTAACTCTGTCATTCGTGCCTCCCCCCCACTCCATTTTACCCCCCTTAAAGCTGGGAGATCAGACAGTGGCAGGGATATTAACTCCTTTTATGAACTATTCTCACTTTGATGATGAAAAGCATGATGTAGGAAATACACCTTGCAATCCACAGTCCATATTCACTGGCTTGTGAAACTAGGGCTTCTTGCAGCTTATTGTTTTAGGCATGCTGTTATATTCAGTTTTTTTTAGGCTTTTTGTTTGCCTGTTTTTTGCTTTTCTGGCTTTGCTACATACATGAGATCCATTATCTCTTTCTTTTGGTCTAATCCTGTATTATCCTGTGTGCCCAGTACAGCTACCATTAACTAAACTAATGCTGCTGACCCCTGTAACAATCTGCTTGAATAATGAATACATTTAAATCCTGCTGATGGTGGAGTTACTTTTTCTTCTGCAGTGCTTTCTTGTTTGGCTTTTGAGATGTAACATGATCTTGGGTGATGTCTTATGTTATTTTTAATAGAAGATGCACAATCCTCTTTGCATCTCTCTGACCAAGAATGTATCTATGTTACTGAGCACTCAAATACGTGCCGCACGTATTTAATGGTGAGAAGGTACCATTTTTTCCAGGTGTAGCAGAACACAGACATTTCCTGAGCAGCACCTGAGACCATCTGAGCGAGGTTGTTGATCTTTTACCTACGGTAAAGAAATCTAAGAAGTGAAGTGAACCACATTGGGCTAAACAACCTTCAACTTTGTCCTTTCAGGAACTGTTTGTTACTCACACAAGTATCCATAGTCTTCACTTAAGGAGGCTGCGATTGCATCTCAAAAGCTGCTAGTTGAATGAAAACACTATTTGCATGTTGAAACCCCCTTATTTTGTGTGTCAGAAGGAGAATGTGTGCATAATCTCTTCATGATCCTAGCGCTGCTAGAATAACAAGAAGCATCCTGAAGTTTGCTGAAAACAACATCACATGGAACCAGAGCTTTGTTTTCCTTTGTTTGTTTGTTTGTTTTGTTGTTGGGGATTTTTTGTATACTTTGAACTAATTGGGTCCTTATAAGTCAGTAGCAAAACTATCCCTGACATCATTTGGCAGCAGCAGCAGTGGTAGTTTGGTTTATGACTAATGATAGACGTTGGTGTCTATTATGTAGTATCGCTTCTAAGAATGTTTAACAGCAAAAGGCAATCCCAAACAAAATGAAACATAGAAAGTCTGAGAGCATAAATGGAGTAGTACATGGATTAAATAGGACATCTGGGATGAAGAGTGCTTCCTTCCACCAGTAATCTGCCATGATAAGTAAATAAATCTAGAGGAAGCATAGAATTTCAGCTTCCCCAGTAGCAGGTGGGGAATGAGGCTTAAGATAGGCAAACTGTTACAGTGTCAGAGAAACAGAACGTGGAAAGTGGGTGGAAGAGATTTTACTGAGGTTTTGTTTGTTTGTTTTTAATGAATAAAAGAGTCTTCTGTCCATTTGTTTTTAAAGTTAAGTCAGAGTGATGCATTAAGATGGTGGCTTGCCATGCCTGCATCCTCTCAATTTTAAAGACATGATATTTAACAGGATCACAAGCAAGGACATTGTTGAAGGTATAGGAGACCCAAAAGGTAATTAAGGAATGGAAAAGGTGAAATGTAGAAAACAAGGCAAATCCAGTAAATGCCTTGGCAGGGGCTGGTAGATAAGCAGCAGATAGACCAAGAAATGTAAAATTTCACTTAACAGGAGACTTGCTTGAAGACTTAGAACTTGGAATTGTTTTCATCTGGGATTTGCTTCACTTGATTGCACAAAAGACCACTTTATTGCTGTCTGATGTGCATAAGGACTCTGGAGTCAACATTTTTAAATGAATTTGTTCAGCATCAGCCTGCAGGAAAACAAAGCATTTGCTGAATAATACTACAGAAATTCTGTTAGGTTGATGAAGTTTCACAGAAAGTTACCTGAAGAATGCTGGGTGAACTAACCTTCAGCTGTGCCTTTTGATCTATAAGTACCAGAATAATTATATCCCCATAGGATTTCATACAAATAATGATAGCAATGAAAACAACAGAAGGAATATTTTTTTCCTTCAGCAGCACCTCATTTTGCAGGGCTAATCCACATGGGAATGAGCCACCTCCTGTTTTATGTCTAGATTGTCCTCTAAAGGCACAGCAGTAGTTCTGAATTATTGCTAGTGGAAACCCATTCATAATTGAGAGCAACCAAACAAGTTGATGCCTTGGAGACTTACCTTGCTCAGACCTCCATGCAGACAGGTTTGGTTTGGAAATGGTGAGTTGGCAACTGCTCATCCAGCTTGTTTGGCTCCTGCCCAGAGATGGAGGTCAACATTTCTATTGTTTTGCCCTTTCTTTTTTCCTCACATTTTCACTTACTGCCTGTGACATGAAGAAACCGAGATCCCCTTATTTGATAAATTGTTCCTGGTTCTGATAAGTTTCTGGGTTTTTTTCTAGTTAAGTCAATGGTAGCTTGTATTTCTCTAAGCACATTTGTTGAAATTGTGAAACTAAACAGGGCTGTCTGGGACTGTGACACACTTTGGACACAAGTAGAGGCTTTTAGAGATTATTTTATTCTTGCCATCAACCTGAGAAACAAGAGTGGTCTTACACATGGCTAATTCAAAGCACTTACTTCCTAATAATCCACCTACCAAAGAGATTTTAATTTGTGATGATATTTCTTCTGTTCTCTTCTAGATGCAAAGAGTTTGGCTGAAATGCTTATGAGGTAAGAATACACCCAAGTGAAACATGTTAACGATAGCTGGGTGCTAGGTTGGATTGGATGATCTTGGAGGTCTCTTTGAACCTGGTTGATTCTATGATTCTATATGTAAATTATTAAAAATGTCCTCATTTATTAGAGGGCAGAGGGAGAAATAAACCTTCTATTGCTAAATCATTTTCCAAAACACACCATTTGACTGTTAAGAACTGGGACAGGTGTTGCTTAGAAATAGGAGGAAAAAGATAATCTGTGAGAGAATATAATGGTAAATAACCTGAGATTTCTTTTAGGAGCAGAGTAAGTTATGGAAGTTATGTAGGTCCATTTGGATACTTCTCTCATTTGGAAAAACATTTTCATAATATATACAAAAGTAATTGCTCTTCAGGGACTGAAGGCAGTTAAGTGCCTGGATGCAAGTATCTCTGAACTTTACAGTTATATTTATGTAATTCGCTCTTGTTAGCTGCTTATGCCCAAAGGTATAGAAGAGCAGGTAAACCCATTTATCATTTCTCATTTCTGTTCCATCAACTCAGCATTGAGAAATCTAATTCTGTTGTTGAATTGCAGCAGAATGGCTATTTTGGCACCACAATTCTTTCAAAGATGGAAATTTCTTATCTCTGATGTGTGTTATTTTGTCTGGGGAGAAGATTGAACTTCAGAATTACTGCATATATTTGAAATAGAATTACCAAAGGATTGTTTTTAAGTTCAAATGAGTTTTGGGTTGCTAGAAAATCTTTTTATTCTTAAGCAACAAATTTGAGAATGTCATAGATATTTTACCAAATGAATTGTACTCTAAACTTCCTCACCCATGATAAACTTCATCTGCTGTTTTAAGTATATATTTACCCAAGATGTGGTGAAAGATGGTTTTAGTGTAAACTCAGCTCTGTGCCATCAGTCTGCAAATGCACTTGAATAGTACCACTGGTATGTAACAAGACTGGTACACAGTTCAGGTCATAACCTTCCTATCTGCCAGTTAGAAACCCCTTCTGGTGGCAGACTGCAGGTTTAAGCAGCTTCAGAAAGATATGCTCTGATATTTTTCAATGACACAGAAAGCAATAGCAATTAGTGTATGCATCAAGGCTGCTCCCTAAAGAAACCCAGCAGGGCTGAAACTCTTGGATGAGGATATTCATTCCCAGGGAAAACCACACATAACACTTCCACGAAACTGGTAACCTGCTTAGCTTCACTACTCTTTTTGCCACTTCTGCAAGACCATTTCAAAGCCTCTGACACTTTTTTTACCTTTACTGATATCAGTCTTTGAATTAAAGAACTACTTCATCCCTTCCACCTGATGCACTCAGAGAGCAGTCAGATCTGCTCCCAGCCTTTAGTTCAGAGCTGCTTTCCTAGGTAAATCATCTATCACCATTTCTCTTTACTTTTTCTTTCAGCATCATTGAAATATGATCATCAACTCAATTTTCCTCACCACATTTATTAACAAATAACCTTGGCTTTATTAAATAACCATATTTTATATCTCTTTTCTAAAAATGTGAACAAAGGCAAATAATTATGAAAACAGGACTTTAGAGGAAGTAGGGAGACCTTCGTTTGCAGATGCATCATAACTTGGAGCTCTCAAAGTGGTGTTGGTTTTGGGACCCTGCTTTCTGCAGGCTAAATTCTCTGTTGTTTGTGATAAGTTTGTGAAATACCTCCAACAAAACCTGAGCGATGCATCATCACTAAGTGTTTCTGAAAATTTAGCATGTTAAGACTTGGGAGTGTTGATCCATGAGAAGCTCAACATGAGCCAGCAGAAAGCAAATTGTATCCTGGGCAACACAAAGAGGAGTATGGCCAGAAGGTCAAGAGAGGTGGAGTCTTCCCCTTTACTCTGCTCTTTTGAGACCCCACCTTGAACAGTGCATTAATTTCTGGTCTCCCTGTCATAAGAAGGGCATAGAACTGTTGGAGCATGTTCAGAGAAGGGGCACATAGCTGATCTAAGGGCTGGAACACCTCTGCTATGAGGATAGGCTGGGGGAACTGAGGTTGTTCAGCCTGGAGAAGAGAAGACTCCAAGGGGGACCTTATAGCTGCCT
Source organism: Pogoniulus pusillus (assembly GCF_015220805.1). Lineage (NCBI taxonomy): Eukaryota > Metazoa > Chordata > Aves > Piciformes > Lybiidae > Pogoniulus > Pogoniulus pusillus. The sequence continues at coordinate 19,555,134 of NC_087275.1, read as the reverse complement.
GAAGAGGTCCTACAGGAAGGCTGGAGAAGGACTTTTCATATGGGTGTCTAGCAGCAGGACTAGGGGTATGATTTTAAGCTGAGGGAGAATAGGTTTAGATGAGATCTTAGGAAGAAGTTCTTCAGTACAAGGGTAGTGAGACTGGAATAGGTTGCCCAGAGTGGTAGTGGATATCCTTTCCTTGGAGGTGCATAAAACCAGACTGGATGAGGCCTTGGGCAGCAAAGTCTAATTGAGAAGCATCCCTGCCAGTGGCAGGGGGGGTCAGAGTAGATGATTTCTGGTGTCCCTCCCAACCTAAGCCATTCTACAGTTCTAATAACTGAAGGACAATCATCCCTCTCAAAAAATAGTCACATGTAAGAAAGCCCCTAATGTTTTATGCCTTTTAAATGTCACTAAAACCCGCTATGATAAAACGAGAGTATGTTGGGGGTTGTGCCTTGCTGTTTAAGCATTGACAGAGAGCAGGAAAGATGGTTCCCTGCTTGACAAGAATGCATGAGGGTAGAGAGACCTTTGTGTATCTTTTCCTTTGAAGAGATTTTTATGAGTGTAAAGCAGATTAAGGATGGAGCTCTCGTCTTTGCTTTGAAAGTTGCTAGCTTTTGCTGTGTAATTCAGATGTCTGGGGAGCAGGATAAGTCCCAGAAGTTGACAGTGCAGCAAGAGCTGCACAACTTGCTGCTGATGCCTTTAACTTCCAAACAAAAAACCCTTGTTGCTGTACAATCACAGGTTTTTAATGGTTTTCTGGGGGGTAAAAGTGTTGATCCAGCCAACTTCTTTGTAACAGTTCACTGTGAATCAGTACAGCAATTGACTGAGCTTTCTCATTTTGAAGATGAGTGCATTTTCTCCCCAGATATCCCGACAGGCTGATCACTTACAAGTTTTAGCTCTCCATGTGTTTTCACAATAACCAGATTAGACATCAGAAAACCAAGAGGTAGCCTGACTCTCTGCCAAGAACCCAGAATGACTTTTGGTTTAGAGAGCACCATATTTAATCCCTTTACATAACTAGCTTGATATGTTTAATCCTCTCCTGTGCATACAGATATTTTCAGTCACTCAAGTGAGTACTTTTTAATTGAAAATCCAGAAAAAAATATTTAAAAGGGAGCTTTCTTTTAACTATGCCAACTCTGTCAAAATACCTTACACAACGTACTTCTTCTGGGAAAAGGTTCATTTATCCACAGACTGTGCATAAAAGCTCTACTCAATCAAACTTGGAAGTCCTACGTACTCCCAAGTGTCTGCCTTTAGTAAGTGGCCAAAAGCAGGCATCTTAGTAGCACAAAAGATTACAGCAAATGTATACTGACTCGTTTCTCAGACCGACTTTGGTGTCTGAATTTTTCTAGCCTAGAAAACACCTGGGCACCCAACTTCAAAACCCCATTTGTAAAACTGTTTGCCTGACTTTCAAGTCCTAGAGGCACTTAATTGCTGTTGGCACTTTAGGTTTTTATAACCTTAAAGTTGAGCTATTGTGGTCTGCAGAAAATAATTCAAGATGCTTTGGATCAGAAAGAGGTAGCATGCTGATCAGCAGACACCCTCATGCTGCTGCCAGTTCCCTGTTCTGTGTTCAGACGCTTCGTGCCACTGTGCTGCTGCATGCAGGAGAATTAATATGGGCAGTAAAAAGGAGGAGAGAGATCACACAACAAAAACATAATGCTTGAGGCAGGTAGGAAATGTTCCTGAATATAGAAACTTGGATTCCTGTTATGGCTCAAGGGCCCTATTTTGTGTAAAGCTGTCCCTGAAGCCAAGAATGGGATTCAGAATTCTCTCTTGGCAGGTAAATATAACTGCAAACCTGAGGATATGTTCTTCTGCTCCTTGTGTGGTTGAGTACCTTACAATAGTAAGAATTCAGAGCATTTGTACTGCAGAAGAGTTTCTAGCTCTCATTGGGATTCTGAGATCTGCATTATCTGAGGGAGATGTCTAATCCTATCCCTCTGTCTCCTGCATCCCTGATAAGCAAAAGAGGGGTGTGCAGTGATGCATTTAATGGACTCAATTTTGCAGTGTACAGATCCTTTGTGTATCTGATTGCATGTATCCTATAACTGTTGGGGTTTTGATTATTAATTGAAATTGGACCCCAGAAAAACAGTTTCCTCCTTGACTATATTTGCACTATAATCTTGTAGAAGCCCAAAGTAGTCTGACTTTTCAAGGGCAAGTATTTAAGCATATTTGGCATGCAGATAATATATTAGTCCCTGATTCTCTTAACATTTCAGCAGCTTGAGTGGAAAACCAATAGGAGAGTGGCATCTAATCCATGCAAAAACTTTGCAGAGACTTGGAGAATGTCAGTGTGGAATTTATCCTACATGTCTTTGTAGATTTATGTGCTTAATAAGACACTGTGACTACTATTTTCCACTGATTATATACAGAGAAAAGTCTGGCAGCCCATGGCTAGCTCTCCTGAAACTTTGCTTCCACAGTGATTAAATGAGGAGCTAGATGTTGGAAGGCATTTCAGCTACCCATCTGTATGTGATGGCAACAGTATTACCTAACCATCAAGTTAAAGGCAGAGCAGTGAAAATCAGCCAGGGAGCTGTACTTGTGTGCCTTGCAGATCTTTTGCTCTTGGAGCAAAATTACTGAACATGTGACAAGGAAACTCCTGAACTCCTAAAAAAAACTTGGAGGACCTCCCAACCTGCAATAGTTAGGTCTTACTCATAGGAAACACAACAGAAAGACAGGGCAAAGAAGAATTAAAGCTAGTGATCTGCAGCTATTTTACACTAGAAAATGAGCTTCCACTGGATTTTATAGCTCTTTGAATTGTGAGCACACTACTGACTGATTCGTCTTGTAAATGTTCCTTCTCCTCTAAAGAGTAATTACATCGAGAAGGGCAAAAAGTTTGTGGGTTTTTAGTGCAGTCTGAAGGTTTCGTGGTGCAATCTCTGTCCTAGAAATGATTGCAGCGCTCAGTTTTACTATCAATTTTCATTTGCTTTCAGTAGACAGCTCATTTAAGAAGTCATTTTCTGGTACACAACCTTCAAAATGAAATTGTTTCAATTTGCATGGTGATAGAATAATTGGTTTGTGTTCTTTTTCAGATTACCACATCAATCAATTAGAAATAATCCATGAATGTAAACAAAATTTGCAATTTTAGCCTTGAAACATCAATGGAACTAAACTCTTCATTTATTTTGTGCAATTTATTAATGGAATCCTTAGTTATTAATTTTGTTTTCCATGTATCAGTTCTGGTGATATTTGGAATTTATCTAATGAAAAATAAAGAAAAGGTAAAAAAATAATGAGAAATTATTTAAGACATCATTTTCCTACCAACCTGTTTGCTCAGCTGTATGTTCAGGAGGAATGAAAGCAAAGGTCCATCTTCCAAAATGTTTTTACTGATTTCATTATATGACAACACTTGGGGGAAAAAATACTTTCAGGAGATTCTTACTGATAAAGAATGGACTAAATCCCTCAACACTGTGTATACATTTAGCTGCTTGTCTGGGATGGTTTGGGAGTTACCTCCCCCCCACCTTATGAAATCACCCAGACTAGACTCAGCCAGCTGGAAGTTAAGGAATGAAGCTTTATATTTACAGCTTGGCACAACATACAAGCAGCTATTTACAATAGGTTACAAATACATACAGCTAGACACAGAAATATACAAGTTTGAAGTAATACAGAAACACAATACCCCTCCCAGAAATCAGAGTCCACAGGAGGGGCTCCCAACCACCCTTCCACCATCTTTCCACCCCTCTACTTATCCCAGAGTATGTCTTAATGTGCAAGGTGAGTTTGGAGGATCAGCAAGGGGGGTTAGAAGGAGAAAGATTCATTACACAGACCCAAGCAGAAACACACACTCCAACAGACACACACTGTCTGATCTATGTTTGCACTCCAACAGACAGAGACACACACTCTGTCTTATCTATGTTTGTGTCCCTGCTTTTATACATCTCAGCAAGCCTATGAGTGCAGTAGACATCACCATTGTTTCCTTTTCACAGCCTGTAATCTCTTTTTTTCTCATTAAAATACTCCAGTTTGCCTCAAACTAGCACAATGTCATATGCAATAAGTTAATACTATGCACTTGTTCTGAACAGAGGAAAATATGTGTTTATGTTGATTATGTTTGTATTATTTTTTGTAAGAGCTGGACAGACTCAACAGGTGGAAATTTGCAAGTGTCTTTTATTTTAGACCAAATGCTAATGTGTGCACTTCTCTTTTGTTTTCAGCAAGAACACCAGGACATCAGACACACTTAATAAACAGCAGCAAACACTGAGGATGCACATAGATATTCCCAGAGCACAGCTTCTTATAGAGGAGAGGGACACGATGGAGACCATTGGTAAATTCTTCTTGGGCTTATTTTCACTGTTTATTGTAACAGGCACTTTAGGTGGACTTCCTGTACCCCTCACGTTTTCCTCACTACACACATCAAGAAAAGAGAGCTACAAAGTGATATGCCACGTTTGAAAACTGAACTGATTTTTTTTTCTCCCATTTGCATTGTTTTCCCCTTTCATTAATCCCAGTGCAGTATTTAATACAATGCAGAACATTAGGAAAATGAAGCCAGTAAGAAAGAGCTGCTTCAAGAAATCACAAATGAAGAGTGGCAGTTTTATGATTTCATTTTGATTTCTCTCTTGGCTGTGATTAGGGAGTTGGATCACTGGCATTACTTGGAAGAAAAATGAAATTCTCAAATTGCAATATCAGTATTTAAAGATCTGCCACAGCCAACTTCTAAAACTTACACGTTGCATATTGTGTCCACCTGTGCCAAACATATTTCAGCATTCTTATCTGTTTTCAGCTTCTGCGTGTATATGTAAAATTCACATCATAGAATCATATCTAAACTGTTTCACACAACATAACAAACAGGATTTCTCATGTGACTGGCACGTAACTGAACTGTCATGAGAAACAGGACTGTTTGCTGTTTGGTTTGGTTCTTTTCCAGATAGTTTAAACACAAGATGTCTGAAGCCTCAGCGGAGTAAATACGCAACTTTGTTTCATGACTGTATGGTAATACACTGTGCCAAGACCCTGCAGAAGGGCTGATCTTGTTAGACTTCTAACTTCCTTTGATCAAAATCCAAGCAGAAGTAGCCTGTAATGGCTTAGAACATAAAAGTATCCAAGGTCAGAGAGGAAAGCTCTGCAAACCAGGAGTGTCTCTGTATTCACTGTCCATGTCCACACTAGGAAGGAATAATCTGCTTTAGCCACACACTCTGACGCTTGCTCAGTGGGGCAGGGGAGGGGGCCTAAGGGAACATGTAATTTGTGCTGTGGATTTGAAAAGGAGACCTGTGCTTCACCTGAAATACAGCCTTTTTTTTAAGCCTGGTTTGAGCTTCCCAGTGTTTGCCTGTGTGATGCAGTCTTTTGAAGGCCTAGGCTTCATCTTAAAAGACAGTTTTTCCTTTTGAGTTACAGTTGCTAAGCAATAGGGAGTTATAGTGGAAATACCATTAGTGCCTTAACTACAGCAATGCAATCAGTGCCTTGGTAATAGCCAGCTCTCCACACAGCACTCAGAATAAGCAGGCACTTTGGCAGTCTTCGACATATTTTACTGCCAGGAGGCTTTGTTCCCAACCTGAATAAGAGCTCATCTTTTAGCAGAGACAGGGTAATCTGATTTCATAATGCACATTCTATTTATGGCCTTCTTTGGGTAAAAAATGCTAGTTATGTTTTTGTGCAGAGCTGTTCTCCTTAATGGTGTCATGTCAAGTTAAAAAAAACCCCAACAACAACCCAAACCAGGAATGTTTAGAAGAAGCAGATTAACCTCTGCTGACAAGTAAATGCATGGAAGCCCCACTGCTGCCATTCTACTCAGAAACATATTACAAGGCTACAGAGCAGAGAAGGAACTTCTGGTGGATTTCATTGCTATTATGAATGGATAAAAAGACTGTAAAGAATGCAAAACAAATTCTGAGAGCATGCAAATAGTTGTTCTGAAAGCACAAAGTCAGTGGAGGAGTTGTTGCTGTTAAACCTTCCATAATAAAGTGGGCCAGATTCCTCTTTGGAGCAAAAGAAATATGATACAGAGATCACAACTAAAAAAATAAAACCCCCAACCCCCCAAAACAACAGAAAGTGCTTTACAGCACTGCCTTTCTGCAGGGGTCAAGGTATGTGTAGGAATTTGGAGAATATGTCCTACCCAGTAGGGAAACATTAGGCAGTGGAATCATGCAGCAGTAAAGGTCAGTGCTCACACTTCTTTTCCCAGTTCTTCCCAAGGTCAGACTTTCTTTACAGCTGCGGGAAAGCCTGTAGTCAGCTGGACTGACTATGTTGAGAGAAACTTGTATGACTCACACAAAGGCCTCCACAGCTGCTTTTTTCAAACCTACAGTAGTGAGGTTAGGTGCAGAGAGAGCATGCAGGACTTAGCCCTTAGCTTCCAGCACAGTAGAACACTGGGTTTAAGGACACTTAGCTGACCTGCAAGTATATTTCCGTTGTCTTCACTTTGGTACTCATGCTCAGAAACAAGCATCTCCCTAAGACCAGTCTTTGGTCATGGCTGTTCTTTCTGCAGAGGACACAGCCTCAGGCTGCGCCAGGGGAAATTTCGGCTCGAGGTGAGGAGAAAGTTCTTCACTGAGAGAGTCATTGGGCACTGGAATGGGCTGCCCGGGGAGGTGGTGGAGTTGTCGTCCCTGGGGCAGTTCAAGGCAAGGTTGGATGTGGCACTTGGTGCCATGGTCTAGCCTTGGGCACTGTGGTAAAGGGTTGGACTTGATGATCTGTGAGGTCTCTTCCAACCTTGGTGATACTGTGATACTGTGATACTGTGTCTCTAGAGAAAAAGCTGACTGGTAGAGTGCTAGTTAGCAACATTACCTAATGACCTCCTTGGGCGAAGACACTGAGGGCATTGCTAATTATGGTAATTAAAAAAACTGGGTTTGATATGTTAAAATCTCAGCTGAACTCTCTGAAACTGAAGTAGAGGTCAGAATTCAAAACATGAGAAAAAGGGAATTAGGGCCAAAAATAATTATGCACAAATGATCTTTTTGAAAGGATGCTTAATAGTCTGTTTCAGCTGCACTTCTCTAAAGTGAAATCACAAAGATGCAACAATTAAACTTATTCTTTAGCTTTGCATGAACTTTGAGTTGAACTTTGAGTTCAAACCCACTGTGGCACACACTTCAAAGACATTTTCAGTCCTGTAGAAAAGAGGGAGCTGCCACTGTCTGCAGTAGTGGACATGCTTAGGTGGAATGTAACCGGGGACTTGCTGTAAAGCTCTGATAAAGGCAAACCCAAAATTCTGATGAGTTTTTTTTCACCTGCAGATGACAGATCAACAGTTCTGCTCACTGATGCTGATTTTGGAGAGACATCCAAGCAGAAATCACTGACCGTCACCCACACAGTACACTACCAATCTGTGTCACAAGCTACAGGACCACTGGTGGATGTGTCTGATGCCCGGCCAGGAACGAGTAAGTATACAAAAGCATACATTATCTGGAGGAGAAAGCTGCATGAATATGCATACTGTGCTCATGGGTTTGCATCTTCATGGGGTTTTTAATTCAATATGAAAGTTGAGAGAAATCTATTTAGGTCAGCAGGGAGCATTTCTTATACAATTGCCTTTAGTGATTCAATACAGTAAAAATTGCATATGCATCTGAAATGTAGATGCTATTTGATATAATTCATACTTGACTTTCATTAAAGCAAATGCATGCCAGATTTTAATTTCTAGAATTTATTGGATAAATTAGCTTAATGGGCTTTAGTGTCTAATATCTTTATTTCTTGGTAATCAATCCTTATTGTATTTCAAAATACATCTTCCTTCCATATATCTCCATCAGGCAAGAAATGCATTTCTTGCTATTAGTTTTCTTTTTAAAGTTCTAGTTCAAATTTTACTTATTAGACTAATTTACTTTTCCCAGATTACTTTAATGCTGGGATATTTTTATAGTGATTAAAATAATATCATAAATTAATACCTTGCTGTAATCCATTCTGCTTATTTCTCTCATGAATGTGTTGCATGTCTGTGTAAATGGGAAAAGGAACAACGAGCTTGAATGAATATGTAAGAATACTACCAAAGTGTAAAGTCACTTAGCAGTGTGCAGTTTCTACAATGCCTTGGATTACTCTGTTTCAGAGTTTATTCTGTGAGCACAATGCACATAAATGCTGAAAGCTGAGTTCTTAGAATGCAGATTATTTGAAAAATCCTCATTACACCTCTGTTTCCACTCCAGTCTATGTGCAATAACTGTTCTGGTCCTGACTTTGCTGCTTGTCCACCTCTGACAATTTTTAGGCTATAGTTAGTTATTTCTTGAGGACTAGATTAGTATCACCATTATTCATCTGTGAGGAGTCGTAACGTTTGAATTAGAAGAGTAAAAATGTGCTGTTTGTTTTCCTTCTGGTACCACTCTTGTCTCACTTCTTTAGTTTATGTGCACGATGGCTAGTCTGCTCAGCAAAAATGTCATCATATGATTTTCATCACATTGGCAGATCAAGATCATCTGAGTAAACAGTGACTCTCCATTATTTTCCAACCCTGCTTTTCGTAATGCAGAAAGAAGCATCATTCCAAAACTGCTCACCTGCATCATACTGTAGCACCAGCACTGTCCAAACCTAAGCCCTTGTGTGTGTCTCTGTGTGTGTGCAGTTATATACTTCAGCCCATTGAAGTCAGGGAGAGATTTCCTTCAAATTAAACTTGAAATTAACTCGTGTGTAAGAATATGATATAGCTTTGGAAATTGAAATCCACTTTTGTCATGCAAGGAAGATCTAATTGCAGCAGTGCATAGGATTTGGTCAAAGACTTTTAGGTAGTGTTCACTGGATTTCAGATACTAAAATACAGTTGTGTCAGAGGCTGGCCTGTAAGATTTTGTCTAGACCCACAGCTTTCTCTCTAAAAGAGGGGAACAGTGCCAAAGCCGAGTGACTCAGGGGTTATGGATCCTTCTACCTAGCACACCCAGATTCACTGTTTAGCAAATATTCCTTTGCAGCACTTTTTAAGATGTTTTCTACATCTTTCATGTTTGTTTATAGAAAAGATGTGTTCTGTGAACCTTTGCCTTGCTCACTTCTATAGCATATGGCAACAGAGCTAATTTAACAACTGGGACACTACATGGATGTGTGCTGTCCTCTGTTTTTTTTTCCCCACCAGCACTCCCAAGTCTTTCTTTTTAGGGCTGCTCTCTTGATTTAGGTTGAAGGTTGGATTCAATGATCTTAGAGGTTTCTTCTAACCAAAATAATCCTATGAGTCTGTATGGGTATGGGGAACTGCCCAGACCCAGGCACAGGATTTTGCACATATCCTTGTTGAACATCATGACATTCACACTGGTCCACTTCTTGTCCAGGGCCCTATGAATGCTCAGCAGAATGAGTGCTGACTTCCAACATGCTGGCAGCAAGATCTCTCTTCTCATTAAAATGAGCCTGCTGAGTTGAGGTTGGAAGGGACATCTGGGCAATGGCAAGTCTTGATTCCTTTGCTTAAACCAAGATCATCTAGAGCCATTTGCCCTAGGCCATACCCAGACATCTTTGAGTATGTCCAAGGATAGAGACTCCACCTCTCTGACCACCTATGCCAATGCTTAGCCTCCCCCACAGGAAAGTGTTTCTTGATGTTCAGAGATAAATTCCTGTGTTTCAACTTGTGGCCATTGCCTCTGTTCCTGTCACTGGGTACCACCAAAAAGAGCCTGTGTGCTCTTTGCACCTTCCCTTCAAGTATTTATATACATTGATGAGACCCCCTCAATCCTTCTCTCCTCAAGAGCAAGCAGCCCCCAGCACTGCATGAGAGTTTGCCCACCAGTACTCTCCTTCTGTCCTTCATGCTTCCTCTAAAAGAAGGCATGAGGTTCACTTCTGGCTACACAACCACCACATGCCAGCTTTCCACAGCCAATGCAAGCTGGAGTTTATACTAACAGGTTGGCCATGTCGTGCCAAGTGCGGGTTTGGATCTTGTCTGTGTGAGGCAAATGTGTGTTGCAGTGTCAAGAGAATCAATTATCAGTGTCATCAGGTTCATATTTTTGCACTGCTGTAGTGGAGGAGGATGTGAAATAGAAGCAGGATGATACCACAGCTGGTATTTGTAAATAAAGATGTTGTTTCTTTGAAGCAGCAGAATACAAGTGCTGTGAATGCTTAGGCAGAAGCAACGCTCAGTCATTATCTGGGTATTGTTTCTTTCTCTAAATTGCTTCTGCTAAAATCTTTTACCTCAAAGACTGACAACTTTGGCATTTGAATGTCAATGAGTATTTGAATAGATTTGAATTTCTCATTTCTAATACTCTTTCTCTCTATTGTTACTAATATCCTTTCAGACGCTTTGAAGATAAATCCTTCAGTCCTGATTTAGTCTCTTTCTGTTTGCCATATAATGATTTTTCTATTCCATTTGCTTTATTAGGGAGTACAAGACTCACTTCTACATTAGAGCTCCTTATGAACAAAATTAAGGAGGTGAAGTTTGGAAGATAGTTTTGTTTTACTCCCTTTGTCACCATATTCATCTCTAGGCTAAGGAAAAAAAAACATTGCTGACCTTAAGTAAGGAGCAGATGACTTTTAAAGTTTAATAAACTGTATTTGTTTGTTTATTTAAAAGCTGTCAAATATTTATGAATTACTTCCTAATAAAACTCTGATGGCATTATTACAGGTTATTTTTTCATGTCTTGGCTAATTCTAGGAAAAAACAAAGGTATATCTGTAGCTGGCTAATACCATAATAGAAGTACTTTCTGAACGTCCAGAAGAGGAAATTATATCACCACATTTCTGAGATGACATTTTTACAAACTGAGAGCAAGTACCTGGTGTAGGTTTCTCAAGGCCACATCTACACTGATCTTAAACTCTGAGATGTGGTGTGAAAACCCTGACCAGGTCTACTTGCCTTGTGCTCTTTCACATTTCAAAACGTACTGGAGAGCTGCTTATGTTGGAGTAAAGGCATAATGTATGTATCAGTGGAGGACTGGTGGGGCTCTCAGCTTTTCAGTTGTACCATTTTTTTAATGTGTGGCTTCATTATAAAAGGCATTTCCAAAAAACACCATCAGTTTTGAAAGGAGCACTGGTTTTATTTCTCCCCACTAAGACTCTTTTGTGGGGATTTTAGCCAATGTGATTTCAGTGGCCATTCCTTTCTGACAAGCTATGTTTCTTTATCAGTTCAAGAGTCTAGTGGCAAAGACCCTTTCTGTTATCCATCACAGATCCTACCACGAGGAGGAGTGCCAAAACTGGACCAACAGCTCGCAACCGCTATGCTAGCCAGTGGACCCTTAACAGACCTCACCCCACCATATCAGCTCATACCCTCACCACAGACTGGAGGCTGCCAACTCCCAGGCCAGCAGGATCAGTGGACAAGGAAAGTGACAGCTACAGCGTCAGCCCCTCACAGGACACAGGTACAGGGGCTTTATGCAGTGGCATTGTGAAAATAGAACAGCAGTAGTTGCAGTTAACTTCTAGGTCCTTGATATACTTCATTAGGTGCTTTGGTGTCATTATTTCTTCATGAGAGGGGCATGCTTCTTTGGGCTGTTTAGAAGAGGGTGCCATGATGCATATAGTGCATAATAAATGTTATGTCTGTGGTTCCTCATGCCGTACACACCTACTGGAGGTCTTTGAAAGATATGGTGGTCACTTTTCCTGTGATCAAAGCTCTGTACTTCCTCCATCTGAAGGAAAGTGAGTTTGCTGCATGAAATGCTATTGCCCAGGAACAGACAGTAGTAGCAGCTAAGAATATGCCTGAATCACTGACAAATAGTTTCAAGGTTTGAGTTACACTGAGGTTTGTATTTTCCTTTTCACATTCTTGTAATATGTTCAAAGTAGAAAATCGACTTATTCTAAGTGGAAAAAAAATGAGGGAAAAGACTGGAATTGAAGTCTAGGTCAAAATTAATTTGTGTCATTGAATATTGCAGCATCAAACTCTGATTTTCCTGAGAAATAGCTAGATGATAAGCAGAGAGATACTCTGTCTTTATCTCTTCTTGAATGTCTGCACACAAAAAATGCAACTGCAGCTGAAGAAAGAAACATCAAAACCCAACAAAACCCCCTTTCTTCTCTGCCCTGCGGTGAACAAATGAGAAAAAGGGACAAGTTAATGAGTAAACAATTAAAGGGAAGGATAGTCACAATGCAAATGTAATGTAAGCTAAGTAAGAAGAAAGGTAAAGCACTATTCAAAAGTATGCCTGGCAGAAGCAAACCCAGGCTTGCTGCTCCTCAGAAATTGCCTACCCTCTATCTGATTTTAGAGGAAAAGTTTGTCACATGAAAATCTGTGTGTTAAAGCTGCAAACCAGTAGGTGTGGCTGGCCTTTCACCACAAAAAACAGTTTGACTGGTTTTATTCTCTTTGTAAGAACACACATCTGACTTCGCTTGCATCCACTAATTGGATGGAGTTCTCACCTTTTCTCCTAAACTTGTGGGTCTCTGTGGTGTCTCCACAGAGTAACAGAGCTTAATTGATACCTCTAGTCAGCTTCAGCCTAATTTCTTCAGGTAGAATTATCATAAAGATTTAAGATCAACTTGAATAGCTGTACAGATACAGATACAGATACAAATAGCAAATGCTAAGTCAGAAACCCTTCTTGTAGCCATTCCAGATTTCAGGTGCACTTGCATGAGTTCTGGCATTTTGTCACCCAAGGATGTTTTCCAGTGCTTGTGGCAAAGGACAGAGTTCAGTTTGTTGTGAGTTTAAGTAAGCAAACTACATGCAGGTTTCTAAACAGACTTTGTAATCTGTGTTTTAATGTGGCTACTTCCCTACTCTTTGTCTTCTCTTGAACGCACAGTGATTTATGGAAGCTTTCGCTTACGCTCAAGAAAGGTTTTCTGGTGCCAGAATATATCTTTATTATGCCTCTTGGTTTCTGGGGAAAAAAGTACAGTCAGTTTAATCTGAGTACTTCAGAAGTTTTAAATTTCCAAATGCACATTATAATAGATGTTGCCTTTATCACTTTTCCAACACGGAGTTCAGACTTAGGAATCTAGCTGATGAAGTTCATATTTGTCACAGTTCAACACTTCTTATCAAAACAATTCCAGCTTTTCAAAGCAGTAACCTTTAAGAGAAATGTATTGCAGCTGTTCATAGCTGTAAGTTCAAATGTTCTAATTAGATGTCATTAGAAATTAGATGAACCTAGGTTTCATGAAAACTCTGGGCTTGGATTAACTCTCATCAAATCTAAAATTGGTGCCTAAGCACATTCTTGCTGGATTAGTCTTCCCAGGGCATGGGGTGTGGGGTGCTGCAGGTCCTGGGCTTCATGGAGCAAACTAGGATGTTTGCATAACCATCATGTTTACAGACACTTCTCTATAGCAGTGCTGCCTTCCAGGAGTTTCTAGTTGATCAGAAATTAGGCAATACATTATTTTCATCTGATTTACAAATTAAATGTGAAAAGCAGAATGATGTTTCCTGCAGGCAGGAGAAGGGGAAAAAAAAGAACAAGAAAAGAACAGAAACAAAATAGCTTCATTTAAGTTCTGGCCAGTTCAACATCTTAAGCAAGTTACAGCATACTGTAGAAGTACATGTCATTTTAAATAATGCACAGTCCTATTTACAAGTGGCAAGAGTGTTATTCTTTGTGCTCAGTGAAGACTGATGCAAGGATCCTTGCACACAATAAAAAAGATAAAGATTTGCAATAACAACACAGTTGCCTCTGGCTGCAACAGGAGTTCCATTTTCAGGAATTAGCTTTTACATTGTGCCTGTTGATTGAACATCACCAACAATGTCTGAAACTGTACAGATCTTTGCATGAAATACGACTTCTGTCCAAGGAACAGAAAGTTCTCTACTATTCCAGCTCACTGAAGTAGAAGTGTGATAGATGCAAGAGATACGAATGTCATTTGTCTCTGCAGAAATAAATCATGCATTTCCAGAACGTTTTTTAACCTATCAGCAGTCATTTACATCTTCAGTAATAGTGCTTGTTTAGGAAATTGTGTTATTCTCAGAAATTCGTCAGCAGAAAAGAACAGCTTATAGGTTGTAATAGCCTTGATGTCAAATATCAAGTCCCCATTAGCTTCAGCAGCACTGAAAAAAAAAAACAAACACTTGAATGACTACGGGCTGGTAGTTAATAGAAAAAAATATTGCTTCCTGAAGACCTTTGCTCTGTGTGAAATGAAATAGTATTTTATCTGAGAGTTGGTTTTTGTCCTAGAAGCATCGCCTTTACTTTTTCACCTTTGTCCTTGGGGCTTTCTCAAACAGAAGACACAAGGTTAAAACAGGTACAGAGAGTTCAGCTTTCTCACCCAGCCACCACCTCGCAGAGGTGTGTGTGAGATACAGTAAAAAAGATAATGTGAAGAAGCTGTTCCTTGTTTGGTTAAATTTGGTTTGTAGGTTTCTAACACTTGTAAAGCATGTCACTTTTTTTTTTTAATAAGGTAACATTTTTCATGTATTGTAGCTTATTTCTTCTAACCCACAAATTTAATGCTAAGCCAAATAAAGCTGCAAGCAGAATAACAGTTCACTTTACACTGTCTGCAATTATCAGGTAGCTGACTGAAATAAAAATCGTGCAGACGTTTGTAGTGAAGCAGACTCACTTAAATCACCTTGACTATGTCTTCATTTTGTTAAGAAACAGTACCACGTTCACAGCTTTCCACCCAAGAAGGACTGAGTAGATGTTTTCTCTCTCCCGTTATCTCTGTTTCTGGTGTGCAGATCGAGCAAGAAGCAGCATGGTCTCCACAGAAAGTGCCTCCTCAACGTACGAAGAGCTAGCGAGAGCGTACGAGCACGCAAAAATGGAAGAGCAGCTGAGACATGCCAAGTTCACCATTACAGAATGCTTCATATCAGACACATCATCGGAGCAGCTCACAGCAGGGACTAACGACTACACAGACAGTCTGACCTCAAGCACACCGTCAGAGTCGGGGATTTGCCGGTTTACTGCATCGCCCCCCAAACCTCAAGATGGAGGGCGAGTGACGAACATGGCAGTTCCAAAGGCACATCGGCCAGGTGAGATGTTAGAGGTAACATTTTGGTTCTTGGGGGAGCTTTTCACCCTGTGCCTCAGGTGGTTAACGGGAGAGGATATACCACAGTAAGATAGTGCACAATATATCCTCTAATTATTTACAGAGGTGATTGAGTATTGTCCCAGCTAATATGACATTTGAGTGTATTCTCCCATATACAGAAGGACTAGGAACCTGGAAATTCAGGAACAGAAAGGGACTGTCTAGGCCATCAAATCCACTCCTTTAGAGCTGCATTCATCAGGAAATAGACCGTTCTGGGATAAGTAAGACCACGTGGGGTATGCGCATCCATCTCCAACTCAAAGGGCGCACTCATAAAATGTGTGTTACAGCAATACTTTGTGCTTGAGAGCAAAGGTTTGCTATCAGAACAGTTTATGAAGACAGATTGTAGAACATGTACTATCCCTTCTCCCTTGTAGCACCTTGTCAAGTTGTAATAATCCTTTGGTGGTGTTCTTGAACGGTTATACTCTCTCTTTGACACCTAATATCAAACTAGGATTATCCAGAGGCAGGAGAATGAAAAAACAGCTCAAGAGATATGGAGCTGTCTACCTTCAGACAAGTTCAAAACCACTGCAACTTGTTACTGACTGAAGGTGCCTGAGGGACATCCAACTATTGGGTTCAATCAGATTTCCAGTTCACAAAGAACACTGTCTCTGCTGATACCCTGCTGCACAATACCATAAGCAGATTATTTGTGGTGCTCTGAGATCAAATACATTCTAAAGTCTTCTCATAGGATTCATCTGTCTTTGTTACAGAATACATGATGTGACATCATGGAGTAGGGTGGGAAAAAAGGCAACATTTTATCTGTGTGCTTTTAGAACAGGATTCTTTTTATTTTGTATATAGGTTTGCTAATGAGGGTGGAACAGAAATGTTTGTAGGTGTAGAGAAATATTAAGAAATAAATTAATTCATTATCATTCATTATACAAAAAAAATTAATGAATAAACAGAAAAGTAGTTGTGAGAAGAGAGGAATGGAAGATTGACAGTGGTATCAGGACAGTCGTTAAACAGCAGGATCTGACACTGAAACTATAAAGAAGTTAACTAGAGAAAGTTAAAGGAAGTACATGGCAAGAAAAAGACTGAGCAGAAGGTAGAAAGTTCTAATACATGAGGCAGGAAATTAATGGACAATACAGATAGATAAGAGGGAAAATAAGTAGGAAATAAAACAGTGAGAGAAATTACTGATTTCTGTGTTGTCTCAAAAGTAGGACCACAAACCCAGGAGCTGTAGGAATAGATAAGGATAGAAGTAATTTTCATTTCTAGCTCAAAAAACCTAAGGTAAATATTTGCCCTTGCTCTGCTGAAGGGAAGCATCTGCATTCACAACCAAGAGAAAATTTCAGCCCTCCCCTTTTGGTCAAAACCAATTTTTATAACTTCTTTGACAAACAGCTTACTCTTTTTCTTTCATGTTTCAAATACTTTATTTTTTTGCATATTTAGTATTGGGAAATATTCTAATATATTCCATATAAAGATGATTTTCCTTGAGGGCATACCAGCACCAAAATTGGGTCCCTGTGCTTGAGTTAAATGCTGTCAGTTTTGGAACATCATCAGAGCCTCTCTAGTGAATTACAGACTTGTAACCCGTCTTTACCTCTATTAGTTTAAAATGCTTGAGTTACTACCTGCTTTTCTTGATTAGTTTTAGCTTTCCTTTGCAGTAAGAAATGAAATATATTATGAAATTAATTATTAACTTCAATACTTTGAAAAAATAGAGTGTTCCAGTGGAGCAACTTGAATGCTCTCCCATAAATATTGAATGATATGTTGTTAAAGCTTACTTTATGAAGGGTTTTAAAAGAAACAGATAGCTAGAATGAATTTTCAGTAGTAGCAGACAGACCAATACTTTCAGTGTTCAGATCAGTGAGAAAATACTTACTGGCTATCTTTCTTCTTCCACCCACCACCTCAGAATTAATAATTCAAGTACAACTAATCAAAGTAGTTCTACATTTTGGAATATGGAGAAGAAATACAAAAGGTAAGGTATTTGGTGAAGTAGGTGAGAACATCTTAGATGACAAACTGACTGTGCTTCTTTAGCATGTCTTTACTCTTCCTTGAACTCAGCCTTTTCATTCAAGATGACTTTTACCTGCTTTCATGGTGCTTTGCTATTTTTCTTCCCCAGATTGATCTCTTTTTTATACAATGTCATTTCCTACAACTGATGCCTCTTCCTTCCTAATTTCTGATTTCACTTTTCAAACTGCCTGCAGTGCTACCTATTCCAACAAATATTGCTCCTATTTCTACCTATTGCTCCAAATTGAGATGGTTAATGATTGGGACTAGGGAACCTGAATGTCTTTTCATTGGAGAAGAAAGGGTGATCAAGATTCAATGACTCGTATGCTAAGGACTGACATCAACTTGCTGTGATGTTCCCAACTTCTATATAACTTTAATTCAAAAATTTAATCAAAACATTTGATTAGTCCATCAGCTTGAATTATATTTGGATGGGTCGTTAGATGCCTAAGCAAGCTTAGTAATTGATCATTTCTAGCACTACAGCTATGAATTAGGACTGTCTTGTCAGAGCTCTTACACAGTACGTGCAACTCTAACTCTGTAACTAGTAATGCATAATAGTTAATTGCCTCATATTCTAAGTCTTCTAATAGACTTCATTCCTTCCAGTAAGGTGATGCTGCAGGTGCACAGTCAGATCAGCAGTCAAAATTGCTTCTGACTTCTGGATTTCTGGACCTTTTGCTTAGCACTTAGTTTACAGAAGCAAGAATTAGTTTAATGAATTCATCTCAGATACAAAAGCTTAAAAATGCAAAGATTTTGCCATGGAATAATAATGACAATTTTTTATGTGAAAGTAGAGCAATCATACCAAATGTCATGGTAAACAGTAAATAAGGAACCAAAGTGATTTGGGCATGCTGAATCTGAGGTATGCATTAGGATGTCAGAAAGATCTGAGTATTTGGCATTGTTACTCTCTCATTGTTATTCTCATTCAGAATGCCAAATGTATGGCATTCAAGTACACATCTCTACATTTAGAAACCTGATCTATTTAAAGATGTCTCTGCTCACTGCAGGGGGGGTTGGACAAGAGGCTTCCTTCCAACTTGATGCATTCTATGATTCTATGATACTGCGATTGTATTTCAGCTGAAGTTAATGCATCACAGAATGAGTGAGGTTGAAGGGCACCTCTGGAGGTCATCTGATCTAACCCTCCTTACTCAAGTAGGGTGGCCTGTAGTAAGTTGTCAAGACATTGTCCAGTTATTCTTTTAACATCTACAAGGATGGAACACTACAACATGTCTGGATGACAGTGCTCAGTCACTCTGACAGTAAATAATTTTTTGCTGATGTTCAGACAGAGCCTTCCATGTTTCCTGCCCATTACCTCTGGTTCTGTCCCTGGGCACTACTGAGAAGAGCTTGGTTCTGTCATTGCAACCTCCCTTCAGGTATTTACACACATTGGTGAGATACCCTGGAGTCTTCTCTTCTCCAGCCTGAACAGTCTGCAGCTACCCTAGCCTTTCATCATATAAGAGATGCTCTAATCCCTTAATTGTCCTAGTGGCCTTTTACTGGACTATTGCCAGTAGCTTTACACCTCTCTTGTACTGGTAAACTCAGAGCTAGACACAAACCTCATGCAGATGAACAAGGGGAAGTACTACCCATTTCTTCATTCTGTCAGGGTCCCTTTGGATGGCAGTACACTCCTCCCAGTTCTGCATCATCAGTAAACTTGCTGTGGGCATGCTTTGCTTCACCATCCAGATCCTTGAGGGATAGGCATACCGGGCAATCACTTCAACAGATAAAAACTGAGAGATTCATTCTTGTTTTCATATTAATATTCAGAAATTACAACAATTACTACCCAAAGTTTACCTGAGAGGTTGGCGAATCATAGAATCAACCAGGTTGGAAGAGACCTCCAAGATCATCCAGTCCAACCTAGCACCCAGCCCTACCCAGTCAACTAGACCATGGCACTAAGTGCCTTATCCAGTCTTTTCTTGAACACCTCCATAGACAGTGACTCCTCCACCTCCCTGGGCAGCCCATTCCAATGGCAAATCACTCTCTCTGGGAAGAACTTACTCCTAATATCCAGCCTGTACTTTCCCCGGCACAACTTCAGACTATGTCCCCTTGTTCTGTTGCTGGTTGCCTGGGAGAAGAGACCAACTCCCACCTGGCTGCAAACTCCCTTCAGGTAGTTGTAGACAGCAATGAGGTCTCCCCTGAGCCTCCTCTTCTCCAGGCTAAACAACCCCAGCTCCCTCAGCTTCTCCTCATAGGGTTTGTGTTCCAGGCCTTTCACAGTCTTTTGTCCTCGAAAATTGTCGTTCAAATTTTGCATTCAGTAGCTGGGTGGGACAGAAATTAAAGAGAGCTACATTCTTTGCCTACCTCCCTCTGTGTCATCAGAGCCTGTAGTGAAAAAAAGTGGAAGATAACTGTAAAGGCTGACAAAAAGTTTTACAATAATGGGTTTTTTTCTATTTTAAAAATATTAACCACCAATTGAGTTAGCATAACAATTATTCTTAGCTGCAATAAGCACTGCAGTAGCAGTTTATTAAAAATAGATCGCCGTTATTATAATTTTAAATCTCAGTAATAGCCTCAGCCAAGAAGCCTCATGGGTTTTTTCCTCCCTTTACTCCTAAATTATTGTGTTTGAGAAAAGAACACCTATTAACTGGAAAATATTTTTATATTTCTCTGCTTTCCAAGTACTATTTATGTCCTTTCTGTGGACAGACCACTTACTTGCATCCTTTAGCAATGGAAATCTTGCTTAGAAGAAATAATACATGAGTAGTGCTTGACCAGGAAATATCTAGAAAGCTTTAGATCAGGTCTCTTGATGTTTGCAGAAACCACCTTTTCACAGGGGTATTGCAAAACTCAGACCCACAGACTATATTTTTCTCTGGTGCTATGCATTGCTCAAAAGAACATCTTCAAATATGTGTCCTCATCCTTAGTGGTTAACTTGACTTGGACAAATGGAAAGCTTGTCTGCCTGATGCCACAAAACAGTTGCAAGCTCATTTTGACAATCCTGCTTCATTGCTTCTTTGGAGATCACATTAATATATAAACCCCGAAGGACTAAGATCATCTCAGATACACTTCCAGAGAAGAGCTATCCTTCATTGGGTATGTCAGATCAGAAGATTTTTGAAATCCATTCTAACATTCCAAGGTTTTCGCTCTCAGAACAACCCCTACAAATTTTTAGCTGACAAAAGGAAGCTATTTGGAAAGAAACCTGCATGTGGGTGGGGAGAAAAGTCATATTCTGGAAAAAAAAAACAGAACAAAACAAAACCAAAACCAAAACATATTCATGGCTGTGAAACTGGTCTCTGGAAAATATGTCAAGTACACTCCATTCTTCCACAAGGAAGCTGAGTGCTTTCCTGTGTCCCTGTGCCTACAGAAAGCAGGAGCAACACTTTGCTAAGTTACTGCTCTATTCCAAGCATTTTCCTCCTGCTGCCCTTGTGCCACGGGCTGATGCAAGAGTGCAGAGGTCCATCCTCTGTCTGTCAGCCCTCCTGCTTGGCTTATCCATCCCAGAGGGAATATGGAGAGCAACTGATGCCTTCTCACAGCAGCCAGAAGACAGGATAGTCCTCAGTAAGCAAATATGGATGCCTATTTGGTCTGAGATTTTTGGTTGGATGCCTAAGTCAAGCAGTCTGAGTCTAGCCCTGAGCCTATTGTGTATTTACTAGAAAAGAGCACTGATCTACCCTCTTCAGGTTTGCTGAATGATCAAGTTCTTTCAGTATTTAAGATGCCCTAATTAGCATTCTTGACCCAATATACAAGTTTCTGGCTGCTTTTACTAATCCTGCCAACTTGGATGGCAAAGTCTTAGCTTGTAGACAAGTTTTAAGCTACAGAATGCAAATACTTTATTAAATAAGTATTTACAAGAGTCCCTTAAAATACAGTCTGGATATCACCTGCAGTGCATAAATGCTGTCTTAAGTACCTGAGTCAAGACACAAATCTTCTTTTCCAGTATTCAGTCACTACAGATAAAAATAAGCTGCTTAGCACACTAAGAAAAATATGAACCACACAGTAATAGAAAGCACAATATATTTTCAGTGACAGCCCTGTAAACCAAGATAAACAGATATGAATTCTTCTTTGACTGATCTGTGAGTTCAAGGATGAAGGACTTACTTCCCTCTTCTACTCATGCAAGCAAGTGCACCATAGTAATTCTGTGATTCTATTTAGAGACTTGCTTTCTACCAAAACCAAAAAATCTGACCCTGCTCTATAAACTGCACCAGTAACTGAATCGGAAACAAATTTGGCCACTGGGGATTCAGTAATGGCTGGGACTATGGACTGAAGGCTTTCAGATCACCTTTTTGCTTCTCAGCAGTTCCATGGTTTCCAGATCCAAAACTGAATTTCTTGAATGTATAGGGGAAGCTCTGTTTGACCTTCTTTGTCCAGAAATCCCATAGCAAAGTGCTCCAAGTTTAGCAGCCAGATTGTATTCTATGCTTGTACCATCTGTTTCCAAAGGCAACAGAACACAGATATACAGATACATAAGTGTTTACACACATCTTTATAGTTCATATGTAGAACAAAGAAATCATCCTTCAGACTCCACAACTGCAGACCAAGGCCCAGTTTTGAGAAATTTATTGCATAAGTGGACAAGTCAAAATAAGCAAATAGGAAAACCACAAAAGAGGCAAAACAGTTGTAAGTAGGGGAAAATAACTTCTTGCTTATGTTTTTGACTTAGTAAATACTCTCAACACATATGCTAACTTACTTGTGTATATACTTAAACCTATGTGACGTTCTGAAATCATTCCCCTAGACAACCATCTGTAATGTCTCCATGTTAAACTCTCCTGTGCTTGGAACACCTTTTTATTTTCTGTTTCTCTGTTGGAAATCTAGGAGCATGTCATAAAGAGACACACTGTGCCCTTTGCTTCTTATCATAGAAATGGCACATCAGTGAAGAGAGTAAATTGGCTTTATCTTCCTCAGGTTTTATTTCTGCTATCAGGAGCTTTTCCCACTTCTGCTGTGAAAACCTGAATGTTCTGCTGGGATGAAAATCATTTCATTCCACATTTAATTTGACATAACTATCTACTCAGAATCATTGGCTTACATTATTTTTCTAGTGGGTTTACAGGGATTAAATTCTCCTTTCAAGCTTCTTAACTTTGCCAGTACAATTAAAATGAACCTAAACAGGTTCAGATCAGAAGCTAAAATATTTTGAGATGAGAAAAGGAAACTATTTCAGTGTGAATCACTTTAGGGCAGCAAATACAAAATTTCTATATAATTATAATGTGGAAATTCCATTTTAAGTAGTGCATAAGACATGTACAAGATGAATTCAAGTCACTGATTATTAAGGCAATTTAAAGTATTTTTACAACTGTTTTCCATGAATTAATGATACTGGTATTAGGGAGATTAGTTTTGCTTTTTACTGGCACCAGTTCCTCATGGAAAGAGGAGTGTGTAGCAGCACAATTAGCTTTTCTTGTTGCTACCTGTCTCATTTCTTTGTGGTTCAGTTAGAAAATTAACATTGCCTTTGGGAAAAATACAGTGGCCCAGACTCTGCTGATTTGGGTTTTCTTGGCTTCTTTTAAATTAGAAGTTGCATGTTAAAGGAAACTCCCTTCAAAGAATGCCCACTTCCTATCTTTATATTGCCAACAAAACAATTTCTTACTAAAAGTAAGGTTTTCTTCTTTTTTTACATTTTAATTTAATTTTTCTAAAGCTGATTATTTGCTTCATGGATTTTAATTTTTTTTTAATAAGCTGAAGATATTAAAATAGACTACCCAGATTTTCTGTAGGTTTGGAGGCATTGGAGTCAACTGTTCTTAGTGGAGTTTTATGCCTAAAGCAAAGATTACATTTATCAGTAAGTTTTCAGCTACTTTCATGTCCTTACAGTTATAACTGCAACGTTAAATGTCTAAAATTACCAGCAAATGTTCCCAATCAAACCAAAGATGCTGCGTTCTCTTCAATTAAAATAATAAATGTTTAGAGTAGTTCTGTTAAGAGTCCCTATCTTAAACCTCACCTACAAAACCTGCTTCTCCCACTCGTGCCATTTTCATTTTGAAAATGTCAATGCATTTCGGCTTGGCAGCGTGGAGATGCAGTATGTGCACTTGGTGTATGGGCTCTCAGTCAGCCCAAGGTAACCAGGAGCAGCTGCTTCCATACAGATAAGAAGCTCTGTTTTACAGTCTTTGCAGCCATTTGCAGCTGTTACTTGCTTTAACTGTCTTCACACACAGCAGCCTCTGCTAATTTCCCCTGTACCAAGAGGACCTTAATGTAATCTGAGATCTGTCTGTAGGAGAGCTGAGAGACTACAGTATGTGAAAATAGAAAGCAGTTCTTACCTGCAAGAAAGGCCATGCTTGTGCTATGTCTTCAAAATGAAGTAGAAACTGGTATCAGCAGAGAAGCAGACTTTTAACAGTACATTCTTAATCTGACTGCAGTGATAGTCTTTGCCACCAGTGTAAGAGCTTCTTTATATGCTGGCCTTTAACTCATAGCTGCATGTATAGGTGGATGTATTTGTTCACCTTTTCATGACAGCATCCTTAATTTAAATGTGAGAGATGAACTTCTGGTCCCAGTGGATTAATTAACAAAAATGCTATGATGCACCTCATCAGCAAAACTATGATGCCCCCCACCAGCATCACTCAGGTGGCTCAAACTGATGGATATGTGGAGACTGAGTTACAGTAATTCACCTATAAATACCCCTCCAGCAGGGCAGCAGTGAAACTGGTTTTCTTGCTGCAGCTTGACCTCCCCACAACTACTAGTAGAGTGCTGTGCTCACCTGTGGCCTTGGCACGTCAGCGTTAGTTGTGAATTTACAGATACGGTACAGAACCTGGTGAGGTTGACAGAATGCCTCCCAAACTATTTCAGTGAACCTTAAGTATGGTTTGAACTCCTCACCTCTTCAGCCTCTGTGCTGAATCTATAATATCCCAAGATACCCCAGGAATAGACCTGTGAAAGATGCTGGTTTCCATGGAGTCGCAATCGATTCAACCCTCAGCTGGAGTGATGTATAATTGAACAGTTTCTGTTCACTGCACCCAGGATCAGCAAACGAGTCTCAAAACTGCAGTGTTGCTAACTAGGGACACCTGAGCAAGGGCTTCAGCACAGCTTTGCTAGCTCAGCCAATGCGCAGGAGAATGCTGTCTCAGAGCGTCCTTAAAAATGTATGAAGCAACTTGCGTGACATGGTGAAGACAGAAAGAGAGAGCTCATGTACTGTACTTTTCTATCATAATTTCATTATTTATTGACCATTTTTCTCACTTTAGTTCTAGAGTGCATATGGATTTTAAGATACTGCATTAAATCAGAACAGGAAGGCCTCAGCTCTGCACTGATGCTGTGAGGCTGAGCATCCACACGGCATCTTCATAGCATCTAAATTTGTCTGGTTCCTAGAGTTAATCAGTTTTCCCTTCCTTACACTGTCAGCTCAGCAGTGGAGAGGCCTTTAAAAAGATATCAGCTCTCTTTAAAGTCACTTCAGAAAGGTACAAATCATCTGCCAGATCTTTTAAAAGTACAACGTGCTATGAAAGATCAAAGTTGTGCTTAGAGAAAGATAAACCAAAAGTGTATTTCAGTTCCTGTTTCATTAGGCCTTTTCGGTGACAATATGATAATTAAGTCTCTGGCATTCAGTAAGATAGATAGATGCATGGTGTGTCATGTTGATGTGGTACAGGTTTATGACCTCAGTTAAACTATAGCAGTCACCATCCCTGCAGGTGTTCAAGAAAAGACTGGATGAGGCACTTAGTGCCATGGTCTAGATGACTGGATAGGGCTGGGGGATAGGTTGGACTGGATGATCTTGGAGGTCTCTTCCAACCTGGTTGATTCTATGATACTTTTGCTTTAAGACATGTTGATTAAGGACTTTTTCTTGGAATTAGAAGACTGAAATCTATATAACAAAATTAATCATCTTTAAAAGAAAAGTTCCACATTAGTTAGAATCCTCATTTTCAGTCACTTAAAGCTAATCTGCAGCAAGTATAAATCAATTTATAGCCTTGCTGAAATCAATATAGCTACTCTGATTTATAGCACTAGCAAATTTGGCTCCTGAACTACAGTTTTACTGATAGCCTGGTGTTTCTCAAGAGAAAACTCCAGTGCTTGTAGTCAACAGCAACTGTTGTTTTTATTTGGTTGTGTGAAGCATAATATTCTTACTGCTTTTATGGAAATGTCAGGTTTAGCAGACTGAAACATGCAACATTTAACTAGTTGTCATAGGTCTTCACATTATCTGTGAGCATGCAGTTTTCATGGAGAAAAAGGAAACTTCCCAGCTTTAAAATACAGCCCTGCAGGGATAATAGGGAATTCTGATTTCTTCATCTGGAAATGGGAAACCTGGCATATTTTTCTAAAGCATTTGGGCTGTTTCTTCTCTATATGATCACCAACATGAAGAGCACAACATGCTTGTATGCCACAGAGTCACAGTATGGTAGGGGTCAGAAGGGACCCCTGGAGATCATCTAGTGCAAACTCCCTGCTGAAGCAGGGTCATCTACAGTAAATCAGAGAGGAACATGGAACATGTGCAGGTGGGTTTTGCATGCCTCCAGAGACAAGGACTCCACAGCCTCCGTGGGCAGCCTATTCCGGCGCTCTGCCACCCTCAGAGATGTTTTCCTTATGTTTATGTGGAACCTCCTGTGTTCCAGTTCATGTCCGTTGCCCCTTGTCCTGTAACTGGACATCACTGAGAGGAGTCTTATTCCATCATCCTGACACTTGCCCTTTAGATATTGGTAAGCATTAATGAGATCCCCCTTCAATGTCTTCTCTGGGCTGAAGAGACCCAGCTTTCTGGGCCTTTCCTCATAAGGCAGTGTCATGGGTTTAGGAAATCTGGGACAACCTAGAAACCCTCAAAACACTACAGAGACCAAGATCCATCCCAGGGGTCAAACTGGTCACCCCCAGATACCATAATTATGTTATTCAATCCCATAATCCTGCAAACACTTTAAGCAGCAAGGTCAACTCATTCTCTTTTCTCCCTGTCTTTCCAGCTCCCCAGAGAGATTCTTTATCTGAGTAACTAAGTAACTATGTAGGAGTACCCTCTGATAGGCCGTGGCAGTGAATTTCAGCCTGCCTGGATCTAATGGGAAACAATGGGGGGTGGGAGAAAATGAGCACTGAGTTTTGGATGGGGGAAGGTTTGGGGGGAATTCTTATGTATCCTGTATCTGTGTTAGGTGATAAGGATTCACGTATGCCATATCGTTTCCTGCACATTTTAAATACAGCCTTTCTGTGTTCATCTCAAATTCAGCAAGAGCTTTATTATTTTACTGCCCTTTTTCCTCAGGAAAAGAGTAGAATAATCTCAGGCTGTCGCATTCTTAAGGAAAAACCTGCAACAGGTAGGTGTTGCAGTCCCCTAATCATCTTAGTGTCTCTCTACTGGGCTCCCTCCTGTAGTTCTTGTCCCTCTTGAACTGTGGAGCTCAGAACTGGGCACAGTACTCCAGATGAGATCTCTCCAGAACAGAGCAGGAGGAGAAGTTGCTTGCCATACTCTTCTTAATGCATTCCAGGATGACACTAGCTGTGAAGACATTGTTGGCTCATGGTCATCCTGTTGTCCACCAGGACTTTCACATCCTTTTCCCCAGAGCTGGTCTCCAGCAGATCAAGCCCCAACATACTGGGGGTTGTTCTTCCACGGGTGCAGTACTCTGCACTTGTCCTTGTTGAGTTTCATGTCATCTGTTGAAACATTGCAAGGCGGCCAAAAGATGTAATGACATGAGTCACAAAGCCAAGAAGCACAGATTAGCACGTGAAATGCATCCAGGCACCTTGTTGGCCTTGTTCAATGTTCTGCATGCAATCAGCGTAAAAGTGTCCCCCAGAGGCTGAACACTGTTCATTTTTGTTGGGTAACCAAGTGGAATTTGAAGCTGCTCTGAAGAAGGGAAGAGCATGTGCCTGGTCTCCCAGCAGCTTCTTCACTAACAAGAAATCTGTACCCTACCTACTCCTTCCTTTCTCTCCCTTTCTGTGGCTTTTCTGCTCACTAAGATTTCTTTAAGGAAGTGCATAGATATTTTGCCTTTATTCTGAATCATCTTTAAAAATTGGTATATCCAATTTTTATTGAAAAAGTGAGATCAGAGTAAAACTGTCAGCTCCTAGACTTGCTAATAGTGTTCTTCTGATGATCAGGAATGAGCTGAAGTTCTCTTTCATTCCAGCAGTTGGCAGTTTGCATAAGGAAAGTGCAACATTTCCATTACTGATCAATACCAGCTCCAGAGAATGGAAGCCTGCTATTCAAAGCAGCCTTCAGAAATTGTTCATTGTTTTTATTGTTTACTTGTGGCATTTTACTGCCATTACACAAAGAGCATTGAGAAGGCAGTTCCACACTGAATAATCTTAGGGGGAAAAATAACAGGAAAGAAGACAAACAGAAGCATGAATTAAAGCCTCCCTCTGGCTTTGGTTCGCTTCATTTCATTATCCTCCAAGTTTCCAACAGGTATCCATCTGATCTTTCCAAGGAATGCTGAATCAAGGGAGGTACCAGAAAGTTCAGCTGGGTGATGGGAGCAGCTGCTCACTTCCCTGCTCTGGGACATAAAATCACTCTGCATCTGGAAAATATCCCATCGCAGTCAGTCACTTTTCCTGTCTAACAAGGCAGGAGGTCAGAGCCAGTGCTGAGCTCTTCACTGAGGCACCGTGAGGCTGAGACCTGTACCAGTCAAGCAAGGAGATATGGGACTGATCCTCTTTACCCTCATTCTTGGCTGAGCATGGTACAGGATCAAGGTAAGTTTGACTCTTAGACTGTTAGTGTGGGTATGATCACAGCACAGAGCAGGCTGTTCTGCAGGTTCAATGCAGGGTAGGTGGACAGAAGATGGACAGCAAGGGAGAACCAGCAGGCTTCACACACTGACAGCAGCAATTGTAAGAAATGTTTTTGCTGCTATCAGTCTGGCTTCAGTTCAAGCTATGGCTAAGAAAGCTTTGCCTGCTAGCATTTAATGATGTGTCAGTTTTTGAAGTGACAAAGATCTCTGAACATCGCTTGTGCTCTTTTTTTCATTAAAACTCTCACCTTGCCCTTGCAAGCCCTCCACCCTGTCCTCGTTTCTAATCTAAGATTTTCCTATAGGCAGGCTTTTCCCTGAAAAACAGCCTATGACTCTCAGCAAAGGCTTCACTGATTTATTTACTATTCTGGTGAGCTGGAATATGCCACTAAACTTTTTAATAAGAATAAGCCTGAACTTAAAGCTGTATGTCAGCAGCTCTGTCTCCAAAAACACAACATCCTGCCTGTGCTTTCAGACTCTGGACAAGCCAAGAGATAACTAACACAGCAGTAGAATCATGGAATCATTGAATGACAGAGTCATAGAATGCACTGAGTTGGAAGGGACATTTAAAGGTCATCCAGTCCAACCTCCTTGCAGTAAACAGGGATATCCTCAACTGCATCAGGCTGCTCAGAGCCCCATGAAGTGTGATCTTGAATGTCTCCAAATATGAGGCCTCCACCACTTCTTTGATCTAGTGTAAAACCACTGCCCCTTGTCCTAGTGCTCCACGCCTTGCAGAAGTCCAAGTAAATGACATGCATTACCCTTCCCTCATCCACTGACGTAGTCAGTCTATTGCAGAAAGCCACCAAAGTGGTCAGGCAGGACTTGCCTTTAATAAAGCCATACCAACTGTCTCAAATCACATTCCTGTCTTCCAAGTGCATTACTAAATCTTCTAGGAGGATCTGTCCCATGCTCTTCCCAGGTGCAGAAGTGAGGCTGACAGGTCAGTAGTTCCCAGGGTCACCCTTTCTACCCTTCTTAAAAACAGGTGTAATGTTTCCCTTCCTCCAGTCACCAGGGACATCACCTGGCTGCCGTGACATCATCTTCATCCACCCTCCAGTACCGCACAACGGCATGAAGGGTTGTATAGTCATCTGAAATCAGCACAACTGTCTCAGCAAGGTGCCTTACTCATGCTAACAGAGCTGTATGGATTCAATTCTAGTATGATCTCTAATCCTATGAGATCATACCAGTGAGGTCTTGAAGAGCCTTTTTAACCTACTGGTCTACTGAAGTAAGCTTTATGAATGCTCAATTACCCCAGACTTGCTCTTACCTTTGTGAAATGAAATACCCTGTCACAGTCTCCAGTTTAACTTCACAAACTTTTCTAAAATAATCTTCTAACACATCATGGCATTTCCTTCACATCCTAAACAAAACCTGAATATCATCAGGCAGTAGTCATCACTGAGAGTGTCTGTGTTGGAGCATTGTGAAGACAAATTGCATTGTCTTTAGTGGAAGGTTGGGCTAGTGAGAAAAGGTATATAGTTATCATATGGCAACTTGGTTAAAGCATCCTTTTTGCAGTTTGGGATGGTCTTTGTATTGAATGTAGCAGAGATTCTTAGATTTTTTCTGGAGCAGATGAAAGCAAAAAATACATGCAAGTTCTCTGGCATTTCAAAGAAGAAGAAAGAAATTCTGGGCTCCTCAATTCAAGAGAGATGTTAAGGTGCTGGAATGTGTCCAGAGAAGGGCGACAAAGCTGGTGAGGGGCCTGGAACACAAACCCTATGAGGAGAGGCTGAGGGAGCTGGGGTTGTTTAGCCTGGAGAAGAGAAGGCTCAGGGGTGACCTCATTGCTGTCTACAACTACCTGAAGGGAGGTTGTAGCCAGGTGGGGGTTGGTCTCTTCTCCCAGGCAACCAGCAATAGAACAAGGGGACACAGTCTCAAGTTGTGCCAGGGGAAGTACAGGCTGGATGTTAGGAGGAAGTTCAGTATCACAGTATCACAGTATCACCAAGGTTGGAAGAGACCTCACAGATCATCAAGTCCAACCCTTTACCACAGTGCCCAAGGCTAGACCATGGCACCAAGTGCCACATCCAACCTTGCCTTGAACTGCCCCAGGGATGATGACTCCACCACCTTCCCATTGGAATGGGCTGCCCAGGGAGGTGGTGGAGTCACCATTCCTGGAGATGTCCAGGGAGAGTCTGGATGAGGCACTTAGTGCCATGGTCTAGTTGATTGGATAGGGCTGGGTGCTAGGTTGGACTGGATGATCTTGGAGGTCTCTTCCAACCTAGTTGATTCTATGATTCTAAGTGCATCTCATCTTGGTATAGCTCTGCAAACAAGATAACCATCTTAAATAAAATCCCATAAATGTTGAACAGTGGCATTCTTATCTCCACGTAGCCTGTCAGATTCATCCTAACCTTTCCTATATCTGAAGCTGACCTCAGAAGGATAAAAATAACTGCTGGGATAGCAAAATTATTTATATCATATTAATTGTAATAATAATAATAATAGCAAATCATTTCTGCCCAGTGCTACTTCAATTCAGAAAATACTCTAGTTTTAGTAGAACATGTTGCTTTTGGTGATCATCATAGTGAGTGATTTTAGCATTTGTTTGCAAGTCTTTATCGAAGCTAGTGCTTTCTTAAACGTACTACATTAAATAATTTATTAGAGGGCTGTCCAGTCACCAAAACCAAAAAAGACTGAGGTAGCTCCTAGCTTAAATTGCCACATCCAGATTTGACTGGACAATTATTATTTGTGTACAAACTCAGTGTTGCTAAATGCAGCAACCTTCTCTTTTGGAAAAATGCGTCAGAAAACCATAGTTCTAGAATATCTTTTGTACTAATTAAGCTAAAATACATGAATTATTAAACATGCTCATTTGCAGTGCTCATGCACTTGAAAGGTTTGCTTTCATTGCTAATAAAGCACACATAGCTGAAAAGAGGTAATTAGAGCATCAAAGGCAATGAACCATTCTGAAACTTCATAACACTTTGCCTGGAAAAAAAAAGTGTGGGGACTAAAAATCATCATTCAGGTGAATATCAAGAAAACAGAAAAAAAAATGTCTGCATTGCCATGGTCAGAAGAATAACCAAAGTCTTTACAAGCAACTCCAGCTTTTAACATTCTCAAAAATATCATCAGAATTGATGTAGAAATGGCAAAAGTTAACCCCTGTGGTTATATTTAAAAGACTGTGTTTTTAACACAGAAACACATCAGTCTTAGAAATCAAAGACCTTTTTAGCCCACAAGACCACTTCAGCCCTAGCAAAGTGTGATGGTTTGGGTGTTACTCACCCCACCACTCGTATGAAATCACCCAGACTAGACTTAGCCAAGCTGGAAATTAGAATGAAACTTCATCTTTACAGTTTAGCACAATATACAAGCAGATATTTACAATGTATACAGCTATATACAGAAATATACAAGGTAAAAGGTAATACAGAAACACAACTCCCCTCCCAGAAACCTGAGTCCCCAAGAGGGGCTCCCAACCACCCTTCCACTTCCTTTCCACCCCTCAACCTTATCCCAGACTTTGCCTTATGTTCAAGGTGAGTTTGGAGAATCAGCCAGGGGAGTTAGGAAGCAGACAGATTGGTTACATAGACTGCATGTTAGGGAGAGAAGGGAGGCAGCCAGAGCGAGCAACTGTGTTATCTATGTTTGTGTTCTTGTTTTTATACATCTCAGCAAGCCTATGAGTGAAGTAGACATCACCATTTTTTACTTTTCACAGTCTATAATCTAATTCTTTCCTTTTCACTGTCTATAATCTATTTCTTCTCACCAAAATATTCCAGCTAGCTTCAAACTAGCACACAAAGAACAAGAAGTTGCTTTCTCAAAGTTTAGATTCATAGAATTCTTTGGGTTGGAAGGGACCACCCCTGTCATGAGCAGACATGCCTCCCACTAGACCAGTTTGCTCATGGCCTCATCCATATTGGTCTTGAACGCCTCCAGGAAGGGGACATTCACAACTTCCCTGGGCAACCTGTTCAGATGGACTTTGCCAATTAATGTAATAATCTACTTTGTTTTATAAGCAGTTGCAGGGGAAGGTGCTTCTTGCAGATAAGAAGGAGCACTGGCACTTTTTGTGACAGGAAAATTGTGTACATCGTACCAAATAATAAGTGTTCTGTGTAAGCCACGTCGGAGATTGTACTTTATGTATCCAGCTCTGGAGAATGAGTTACACATTCTGGTTTCTCATTACTGTGTTCCTATTGGAACTTGCCCCTAGACATTTAGAAAATTACAGTAAAATGACTGCATATTGTTTACACAGAATATTGACTATGCTTTCTTATGGAGATTTTGGGAGAAAATAAGAAAAGGTCTTTTTTACATAGCCTGAAGCTCTTAAATACACATGAGAAATGTCTAGACAGGAGCTTGAAAGCTAATCTTCATCTCTGTAAGCTTCAACATTCATCTTTTTTATTGTCCATGCATGTCTGTGGCTCTCAAGAAGTAGCAATGTGTTAAAATACAGAGGCAGGTTTCTGAGGTGACCACAGGGAACTGCAAATGAGCCACACTCCTGCTTTTGTTCTGCACCGGCTCCTTCCTGGAAAGTCAACCATAAACCAGAAAATGCAGCAGTAAGGGGGAATGCATGTGAAATGAGGTTACTGGTCTTCAAAAAGCAGTGGGCGTTGTGCTGTCTGCTAGCAGCCTGTATTAGTTGGCGTTAGGGCAACAGACATCTTTCGGTGAAAGGCCTGTTGTTGTGGGAAATAGGGACTGGGATTCAGTGCAGAAACTTGACCCTCTTTTGCCAGGGCTGAGTGGTCTCTATTTCACACAGGAGGCAACTGCAGGAGCATGAGAGAAACCCTGCTTTCTGACCTCGGGGTCTCTAAACATGCCTGGCAAGAGGGAAGGTACAACTTTGGTACTATAGTTAGTCACAGAGTTTTCACGCCTACTACGGCCATCTCTGAGGTGCACTTTGCTGCCCACCTTCGCCAGGGCCCTGACAGTGATAACCCACACCCAATGCAGCCAAACAAAGGCCCTCAGCACCTATGTTAGCAGGCAGATACAGGTACGTGTGGGCAGCATCACTCACTCCTACACTTCTGTCTCATTCCCCCACTGGGAGTAAAGATAACGCTCCTTATTAGGATGCTGTGAAACGTGAAGCCACAAGCAGCAAGTGACAGAAGCACTCCCCATCTAGGCTCTCTCTTCCTTTCAGCCCACAGGGAATGGTCATTGGAGCAAACTTCCCCAGCAACTGCATTTTAGAAGGCTACAGTGCAAAAGGCAGCCCAGAAGCAAAATAACCAGCATGCAGTGTGAGTCTGAGGTCTGTGTGCCAAGGGAGCAGCAACACTGCTGGGCAGTAGGGATGTACCCACAGGCAGCTCAGTTCAATGGCTGTTTTGTTCAGTGGAATGAGTCAGCACCTGCCTATGTCTGCCAGTTCATATGTCTGTGTCCTGATGCACTTTATCTCAGCAGCAGGTATATTGCTGTCTCAGCTGAAATGGGTCTCATGCATTGAATGTACAAAAGGTACTTGGGAGAGTAAGATAAATGAGTAAAATCAATTTCTGTTACCACAGTTCATTTTCCAAGTGGCAGTCACTATGATTCCTCCTCTCTCCAGCCTTACATAAATGTTGCCATGGTGCACGTCAGCCTGGTCTTGAGATACGCACATCTTCCTGTGTGGGGACTAAATACCATGTGCACCATGCAGCTCTTTTGGAGATCTAGCTGGAGTAAAACATATGGAGTCAGACGGTGCCTGGGGGAGTTCTGTAGGAATAAACAATGATTCTGTCCAAATGCAACTTTTCAGCCACTCTCTGCCTGTGACCTGGAATTGGGGATAGAGCAGATGCTCTTTGTGTTTTAGATAAGATTTGTAGAGCCTTAACTTATATGAGAAAGCAAAGGACCTGTTTTATTGCTGATCACTGGATAGCTTTTAGCACAGTTAGGAAAATGAAATTCTTATGCATTGGGTTATGAAGAAGCATTTTCCACATTTACTGTTTTATGCCACTGGCACAGGTCAGCCTAAATTTCTGTAAATAAGTTATGTAGATAGAGATGTAGCAGCACCAAGAGTCTTCTGCTTTAAGCATTCAGGATGCATCTCATCTGTAGATGAAACTATATTTTTTATACCAGCCATAAAAATGGAGATACACTCCTGCAGAGATCTGTAAAGAAGGGAAAATACCCATCTTGGATGCAACCACCTGTAACAGTGCTTTTTTTCATGTATTACACCACCAAAGATTTTTAGGAGGGAATGTCATTATGTGCCTGATGGCTTCTCATTTTCCCAAAGCAACTTTATGAACACCTAACAACCAGGGCTAGAACAAATAAGCCAGTCTGATTTCTGTAGCAGGTTTTATACATTATTCAGGCATGTGGAAGGTTGCACTCACTCCTGTTTAATTTCAGACAGCAGGTCCAAGACACCAGTAGATTTGTAAAGGCAAATCCTCTGGACTGAGCTGGCTACCATACCCAGACTCACACAGAAATGCCCAGAAATCAGGAGTAAAAATGACTAAAGGTTTTCTTGAAAATATGGAACAGAAGGAAGGTTGACACTAAGGTGCCAACAGTTGCTAGAAAACAGCAGCACATTGATAGGCATCATGATAGGTCATCACCATTGGTTTCAACACAGTGATGATGGCTGGCTGGCAAATATTGTTATACTGGCACAAGAACACTTTCCCAGTTTATTCAGAAATGTATTTAAAACTATAGCCACAACACTCACACAGCTATTTTAAATACTTTGTCCCTTGGAGTTATTAATTGTAATTGTGGAGGTTTTCATTTAAAATGGGAAATAAGAAAAGGAAATCTACCAAACCTCTGCATTTTTTAGGTTTTGACAAATGAAAACCAAGATTTTGGGATAAACGTCCTGGGACTTCCAATTTATCTTCCTCCTGTTGTGAATGCATGTAAAACACATCACATTTCTCAGTCTAACCAGTCAATTGTGAAAACAAATGTTAATAGTGGATACTTATGGATCTGCAGAAATGGAGTTTGATTCTGTAAGACAATAAATGGCTGACAAAGAATACAGCAGTCGTAAGTACTGCAAGTGGATTGATTACAGATACTCTGCATTGGTGGCCAAAGCCATCAGATTAACTCCTGCCGAACACTAAGGTGAGCTTAACACAGAGCATGACCATAAATAAGGACTTGTTTTTCACTTTTGCCTTCCCAGGTGATCTCATGCATTTGCCACCCTATCTTAGGATGGACTTTTTATTGAACCGTGGCGTGCAGGGCACGAGCAGAGACCTGAGTTTGGGGCAAGCCTGCTTGGAGCCACAGAAAAGTCGAACCTTGAAGCGCCCCACCGTCCTGGAGCCGATACCCATGGAGACACCCTCCAACAGAGAAGTACAGTCATGGCAACCTGGTGCTGTGGCAACGTTACCTCAGCGAGAAGGAGCTGAGCTAGGACAGGCAGCAAAAATGAGCAGCTCCCAAGAATCCCTGCTGGACTCCCGGGGCCACTTGAAAGGAAACAATCCCTACGCAAAATCTTACACCCTGGTATAACAAAAAGCATGGCTGGACAGTGGTTGTAAATATTTACACTGAAAAAAAAAATTTCAATGAAAGCTACCTTTTTTTTATTGAATTCCAATATTTATAATTAAAGAAGAAGATTGCCAAAATATTTGACAAAAAAAAATAACTAATATGAACGACAGACAGTGCAAAGACTCTCTTGCTTTTTTTCTGTCTGAGTGTGAGCTTCATCCGACTGGACATCTGAATTTTTGGGTAAAAGAGTCCAGTTTTCTGATCTTCACAAGCGTTTGTGTTTTTACTGATTTTCTACAAAGTGCATGGAGACTTAACTAAAACATTTTAACTGGAACTTCCATCAGACAAGATTCAAAAGGGAAAAGAAAATCACACACACACCCAGAAAAAAAAATCATCACCCTATTTGTGAATTTAACAGGAACGTTGATTTGGAAAAAAAAAAAAACAACAAAAAGTCTTTTGTCATGTTTGCACTTTTTTTTTCCATTTAAATTAGAAAATGGGTCCTTGATTGTTCTTTTTCTTTTGTTGTTGTTGTTAATTAGGATGAGTGATGTCAGTGGAGTGAGGGGTTTGATTCGGGTTTGGTTTTTTTAATATTAATTTAATGAGACACTCTTTGCATTTTGTCTATGCGAAATAAAAGGGTCTTCTGCCTTTATTTGTGACGTCTGCTTCCATTACCTTCTGCTGTATTTGTTTTTGTCTAAGTGTGATAGCTATGTCAATACAGTACTCAACAGTATCTTCTTGTGCCTTCAGTACAAAAGGAAAGAGGGACTAATAACTTTGGGGGAAAAAAATGGGGTTCATTTACCCAGAGCATTTTTGCCGCCATGGGACAGATAGAACAGTGTAAGTCCCGAGTGCTCTGAATCAAACTCACTTGAGATCCTCTGTGTTCACTTCATCTGCCACTGGGAGGCTTTTGTTCGGCTTCATTAGTCTTCAGATCAGAAGAAATGTGTTGATGTTACTTTTACTCCCTAGGAAAGGACCTTTAGTCCATTTGGGAGCAGCACTTACAGAAATTAGTTGCTTACGTAAAGGCCTGGGAGAAAAAAGGCTCAGCTTTTCCCATAACAGGAGAAAGGGGAGGAAAAAGTTATTCTAGGTCTAAGATCAAGGCAGTTTTCTTTAAAGGACAAAGTCTTTTTACAGGGGGAGCTGTCAGCTCATATTACTGTGTTGCATCTTTTGATTATGTGAAAAGTAATACTGCTTTTATACAAAGCATAAATGATTAAATACTACAGTTGGTGGGTTTAGCGTAACAACATTTGAGTTGCCTTGCTAAGTGCTTCCTTGTGCATGTTCTGGCTACCTATGTGCTCCCTGACCAAGAGAGCATGGTGTAGAGCACCCCAGATTAGTGCCAACACGAATATGCTGTTCAGGGCTGGTTGGAAATACTAACTGGGTTCTGATAGCAATAAAACTCGGCATGCTTGAGCAGGCTAAGAACCTCCTGCAATTTTCCTGGCCAGTGACAGTGTGGGCATTGCTGATTCAAATGTTTCTGCACCATGATCAGCTCAAAGCTGTTTTAAGATAGAAAAATGCAGTTTGATATAACAGTTTCATTGCTATTAATAATGTCATTGTGCTGTTATAAGGGTGTTAAGTTAGTAAAGTATTTTAAGTGTCATGAAATTATTCAAGCTGCACTTGTATCCTTAGCTCTGTGAAGCCCAAGTGCTAAAGTTCTGGGAAGTCCTACAGAAGAATCCAAATGAAGACATCTTTGAGGTATGTACTTTGTGAAAGTGCCAAGATATCACTTAGATAAGGAACTATTTTCCATCTAGTCTGCCTAACTTGATCAAAATAGTGGAAAAAATCATATTTCAATAAAAAAAGACATCACTAAAAAACCCCAAAATGAACAAAATCCCAACATTGAACCTTTTTCCTTTTAAAACAATGAAAATCTATGTGCTGAAGAAGAAAATTTGCTCTCATTTGTTGAGCTGGGTTTTGTCCCACAGAGAAACTTTCTTTTCGCCTAATAAGAACCAAAATTAAACATGCAGAAAGAAAGTTCTTTTACTATTGCCTATTGAAGAAAAAACTCCACAGAAAACAAAACTGTCACTGAAGGTTATGTTGTGGAGCACATCAATTCTTTTTGATTCCCATACGGGTCTGGTGTGCACAGCTTAATCTGAATTTTTCTCAGTACTTTTGAGTCTCGGGCCACTTTTGTCTTCCATTAAAGCTTTCTTCTTATCCTCTGTATCAAGATGAAAAACTTAGGCAAGTTCAAGGTGGAGGAGAAATTCATTGACGCAAGATGATGTTTTCCAAAATTAATATTGCTTATTGATTTTGCTCTTCAGAACTCTCACCAACCTCCACCACTAATTTTAGTTATATTTTGGTTCTTATATAGTCATGGAAACTTTCTATGGATATTATCTAGATCTAGTAATAACCAGCAAAATACATAAACATTTAATTAAACCGGAAGAGAAGATTCCCGCGGTCAAATGCCACTTGGGGGTCAATATGCTGCTTGCCCACTAGATGGGCTCAAGCTCTTTCTGCTCTATGGCAGAAGGCAGTAGAGAATTACACAGAGGCATTAAGCATCTACTCACTAATTATTGTTATTGCCCTTGCAGGGGCTAGCCACAGTCCAGACAGTGCCCAAATGCTTTCAGGGGACTCTGTCTTGTTGGACATTGAGGCTTGAATCCTCCCAGCTTCAGGGGAAAGGACACAGACAATCTCTGACCCTGTCTCCTGGCTTCTTCTGGACAATCTGTATATATGTCCAAGAATTCTAAGCAGGACCTTAAGGTGCAGAGGCAGAGGTTGTGCAGTCTCAGCGTGATGTCACGCTGACCACACAGGCCGACTGCATGCAGGCATCCAGGTCTGCTCCTGGTAACTGGTGCCAGTGGAGTTTACCAGGCAAGCAATAAGGCAGTGTGCAACAGCAGCAGGGCTGGGCACAGCAGAGAGAGCATGGCAAAGAGCAGGGAAGCAAAAGCAGGTTGTTCACCTGCCTATCTTCTTTTATCACTGTGGGATGAGATTAATTGTCCTTTGGACACAGAATAGCCAATGAGGATGGCAATTAGCCAAACCTTACCATATTAGGCAAAGCCACAGGCTCACTTTTCCCTAATTTGGGAACAGCAGAGGCCTTGCACGAGGCAGGCACAAGCTAAGTGTGTGTACCTTACACCACAGGACCCTGGGCAGGCCAGACTCAGTGGCTTCAGGTTCTTTTGTGTCCATTTCCCATGCTTGCCTCTCTGGTGGAGCAGAAAAACATGCCTAGGTAAGGCAGGACATGTATAAGCCTATTTTGGGCCTATCAGGCCTACCACAAGAATGACCCATTTGTTCTTGTGGCAGCTGGCTGCCCTCAATCACAAGGATGGCAGGTCCAGTGGTAGTACTTGTCTTCAGTGATGTACATTAAAGAGTACATGATGGAGAGAGGAAATTCTGAACTGGTAACAACTAATAGTGAAAATATTCTAATACATCCCTGAATCTACCTTTGGTTGACAAGCTCTAAAATGCTAATCATCCTTGACCTAATGAGGTTTCCTCCTCATCTGTATTCAATATGCCTGGTAATATTCATCCTCCCTATGAAGCAAAGACACCTTTGGGGGCCTCATAATCAAAGAATTATGGAAGGTCTCCTACTGGTTAAAATCTGAGTGGAACTGGGCTGTGCTTAACACAAGGAGGCTCAGATTTATAGGGTTCCTGGCTCATAATACATGTAAGTATAAACATGTGAATGGTCCCTTTGGCTTGGGGGCTTTACTGGCTTTGTTTTTTTCAAACAGCACTGGAGCAGTAGAGCTAAATGTGTAAGAGAAGTCTTAAGAAACTGCCTGTCCAACTCTCATCTAGTCAAGGTTTGGAGGTAGAAGTAATCTCTTTTTTCAGATCAGTACAACTGGGAGCAGTCAAATGCCTGCAGGATGCATCAGCTCACAGGACCAAGATGAGAGAAGAACGTGCTGATGTGTCCCTGCTAGCACCATTTTATACATTTCCCTGTAAGAAAATGATCAAAATCCAAGGATCCTATCTGTCTGCATCCCAGTGTGTGACACTCTTCCCTCATTGTATGAAATGCTCTCTTAGAAAATATTCACCTAAGTGAAAACAAGAGTTGGCATCAGTGCAAGATCTCAAAAGATAAGTGCAAAATTAGAACATCAAGGTATCAATGCGAGTACATCTTGTGTGAAGCTGTGACTCCGTCTTAATCCTGACGGTGATAGACTACTTCAAAAGCCAAATTTAAGAGCTAGAATTCTTGTCTGTCTTCTGTCTACTAAAAGTCATACCTCCTCACAGAGACTCATTCTTTTTCCCATTATACTTTTCCCCAACCTCAGCTAACCCTTTAATGATTCACAGATAGTAATTAAGTCTCCCTTTTTGTCTCAGATGATTAGCAACTCCCTCACTCCTGCCTTTTCTAAGAACCCTTTTCCCCTCCTTAATTCCATTACTGTTTCATTTAAATTGTGTGATTAACACAATTACATGAAACTCAGTATGGTTTGTCCCTCTCCTTGTTTTTAGGTTGGAGCTTGCTTTTCCTAGTCAGAACCAAAGAAATTTTGACCATTTAAACGTTTATCCTTTGATCAATTATTTTTTGTGTTAACCAGGTGCGCTCCATAGCAATGTTACCATAGCTAAGAGGAGTTAGGAGTTATAAGCAAAGTGAGATACTACACCAAAGAATATACCTGAAAAACAAAAGCAACCCTGGGCCACTTTCTGTGACAGAGACTCCAGAAGAGCTTTATGCAGCCAGGTTTCCCACTTTCTCAGATGCTTAGAGGTTGATAACCACCCTTGGCTTGCAGGTGGGTGAATGGAAATAAGTCTCTTTCTGATTCCTTGCACTAAGTAACGTGAAATAAATGTCTTCAGACTTTGATGCCTAACATCTTTTGCCTGCAGAGCCAGCTATGTATGAAAAGGGGTTTATTTGGCTGGTTGGGCTTGGGTGTTTTCTTGGTGGATTCTGGTTTGTTTTTTTCACAGAATCACAGAACTTTATAAATTGGAAGGGACCTCCAGAGATCATTGAGTCCAATCTCCCTGCCAAGGCAGGATCTCCTAGGGTAGTTCTCTCAGGATCACATCCAGGAGGGTTTTGAAAGTCTTTAGAGAAGGAGACTTCACAGCCTCTCTGGGCAGCCTGTTCCCATACACTGTCACCATCACTGTAAAGAAGTCTCTCCTCACGTTGAGGTGAAACCTTCTATGTTCCAGTTTGTAGCCATTGCTCCTTGTCTTATTGCTGCTGACCACTGAAGAGATTGACCCCATCCACTTGACACCCACCCCTCAGACCTTTCTGCCAAATAGATGGAATAAAGAGGGCAGTTGGAAGGGCAAACTCCACCAGCACAGCATTTTCCTGAGTTGGCCAGAAAGCTCTGTGAGCAGGGAGCTCTCTTTTAAAAGAAAGGGCAGGTACAAAGATAAAAAAGCATACAGTTTGGACAGCCTGTCACACTTTTTGTGTTAGGTTATTTTAGGTCATAGCAATTGCTTAATGTGCTCTCGTGGTCGACTGTGAGGCATTCCAGCAGGGAAAACTGAGTGCTTTTCACCATTAATTTTCTCTGGGCTTGCCTGAACCTCCCAAGGGGAATCTCACCACCTCCCAAGAAAGAAAATGCCTCTATAGGAAGTGCCGCAGCCAAGCACATGCTGCTGTCTCTGCTCAGAGGGGGAATGGGGTCTGTGTTGTCATATAGTGCCTTTCCCTGGGTTTTTTCCTACTTTCTAAACTATTCCTCTTTTTTTCACAGTTAATGTACTCCTTTGTTTCAGGATTTCAGGCCAGGAGGGTGCTAGAATTGACACAAAAAGGATCTGTAACTGTTTTCAGGGTTGATGAGGACACTGTAAATTTCCCAGCAGAGGGGTATTTGCCAGACCAGCTTCCCATCCCACAGCAGCCTTCTCTTGCCTCTGCTTTATGAGCCTCTGCCCACTGAGGTGAATTATCTTCTGCTTTACAGACACCCACTGAAGTTGCCGTGACATACCTCTTACAGTTCAAACCTCTGAACTAACTGAAGTAAGATGGGTAGTTAATAAAGGTGAGTGGTGAGATAGCAGGTAAGTCCACAACACAATAGGAAAATAAAGTGGAAAAGATGGAGAAACACCATTA
Source organism: Pogoniulus pusillus (assembly GCF_015220805.1). Taxonomy (NCBI): domain Eukaryota; kingdom Metazoa; phylum Chordata; class Aves; order Piciformes; family Lybiidae; genus Pogoniulus; species Pogoniulus pusillus. Next base: position 19,513,173 of record NC_087275.1, on the reverse strand, counting down.
TTAAGGAAACATCATCAAAACTTAACATAGCATAGTCTGGGTTGGAAGGGACCTCTGAAGGTCAGCTAGTCCAAACCTCCCTGCAGTGAGCACGGACATCCTCAACTAGATCAGGACACCCACAGTGCCATTGAACCTCACCTTGAATATCTCCAGAGAAGGGGCCTCAGCTAGCTCTTCAAATGTAGGCATCTCTAACTGCAAAACATTGTTCCTTGTCCTACTACTGCAGGCCCTCAGAAACACTCTGTCTTCTGCCTCCTTGTAGGTCCCCTTCAGGTACTAGAAGGCTGCTATTAGGTCTCCCTGAGAGCCTTCTCTTCTCCAGGGTGAACCACCAACCTGAACAACCCTAGCTTCCTCAGTCTGTCTTCATGAGGAATGTTTCAGCTCCCTGATCATTTTTGTGGCCCTCCTCTGCTCCATCAGGTCCATGTCCCTCCCATATTGAGGGCTCCAGAGCTAGATGCATGCCACGATTTGAAAAGGTTAGAAAGCAGAAGGATTAGTTACACAGGCAGAGGGTTAGGGAGAAAAGTAGATGCACCAGATGCACCCAGAGAGCAACTGTGTTATCTGTATTTGTGTTCTTGTCTTTATACATCTCAGCAAGCCTATGAGTGAAGCAGACATCACCATTGTTTCACAGCCTATAATGTAATTTCTCTCACTAAAATATCTCAGCTAGTCTCAAACTAGCACAACACAATGCATGCAGTAAAGTGATTTTTGAATACTGCCCAAGTTCAGCTAAGCTCAGTTCAATTAAGTTCAGTGAGGTGGATTGGGAGCTGGCTGAATGACAGAGCTCAGAGGGTTGTGATTAGCAACACAGTCTAGTCAGTGGCCTTTAGCTAGTGGTGTTCCCCAGGAGTCAGCACTAGGTCTAGTCTTGTTCAATGTATTCGTCACTGACCTAGATGAAGGTTAACCTTCATACTGTAATCTCAATAAGTTTGCTGATGGTACAAACCTGGGAGGAGTGGCTCACACACCAGAAGGCTGTGGTGCCATCCAGCGTGACCTGGACAAGATGGAGAGTTGGGCAGAAGTGAACCTCACAAAGTTCAATTAGACAAACATCAGATCCTGCTCCTCAGGAGGAATAATCCTGTGCACCAGTACAGGTTAGAGGTTGGGCTGCTGGAAAGCAGCTCTGCCAAGAAAAGCCCAAGAGACCTGATGTATAACAAGTTAACCACAAGTCAGCAACATGCACTTATGGCCAAGAAGGCCAATGGTATCTTGGGGTGGATTAAGAAGAGTGTGGCCAGCAGGTTGAGGGAGGTTATTCTCCTCTGTACTCTGCCCTGGTAAGACCACATCTGGAGTACTGTGTCCCGTTCTAGGCTTCCCAGTTCAAGAGACACAAGGATCTACTGGAGGGTGGGCACCAAAGGGCTGCAAAGATGATTAGGGAACTGAAGCATCTCTCTTATGAGGAAAGTCTGAGAGCCTTTGGTCTGTTTAGCCTGGAGAAGACTGAGAGGGGATCTTATCAGTGCTTATAAACATCTAAAAGAGGATGGGGCCAGACTCTTTTCAGCAGTTTCCAGGAACAGGACAAGGGAAAATGGGCACAAAGTGCAACACAGAGAGTGCCATCTGAACACAAGAAAACAAACTACTTTACTTCGAGGGTGATAGAGCACTGGTACAGGCTGCCCAGACAGGTAATGGATTTTCATTCTATGTTGATATTCAAAACTCAACTGGATGCTATCCTGGACAGAGGTCCCTTTCAACCCTACCATTCCATGATTCTGTGAAGGTGCATCTTTGTGGCTGAAAGTTTTCCCATTATGCTTTCTTTAACAGCTCTAGTCCCTGTAGGATAACCTAATTCCATGGTCTATCTCATAGAGTGAGCAATGGTTGGTAGCATAGGGAGGGAAGGGAGCACTGCAGCCAGCTGCTTGAAAATACCAACCAGACAACAGAATATGTGATAATTTTCCACCAGCCAGAGCCTGGCTATGGTTGATTCTGCATATTTTTCATAAAGAAAGCATGCCAGGCTCATGGAGGGCTAGAAAGTTCTTTCCTCTCTCATCACCTTTCAGGCTTCATAGTTTCTTGCCATCGTATTCTGCCCTCAATTTTCAGAGGCTTTTTTTCAGAAATTCCTTGAAGCTACCTCTGGATCCTAGGGAACATCTCCTTCTCGTTATCTTTGCTAGCAGCACATCCCAGTCCTTCTTACGCCACTCCCATGCTGCCCCCACCATGACTGCTGCCTCACTCTGAGCTCTTGCACCCTTGTGGCATGTGCCCCTTCCTGGGGTTGCCATCATCCTGCTTCTGTAAAACCAAACAATGTGCACCAGGGTCTTCACTGTGACCAAAGCAGACCCCAGTGTACACCATTCTCAAACACCTCAGAGCCTTAAGGGCAGAGAGCTCAGCTTCAATGGATAAAGCTCAGACTAGAGGCTTGAAGTCAAACAGCTGGTGTGCCTATGCCTGCCTTAAAAACGGCTGCAGCTCACAGCCCTCCCAGCGGATTCACATCACTCCTGTGCCACACAAAGATCTCCTGTTATACTGGAGAGATTAAATAGGTTTGTAGCATTGAGGATCTCACCTCTGTTTCCCAGTGAGGGCAAGTCTGCTGGAGCCCATTTGTACTTTTGCACACCAGCACACAGGTGACTGATGTCCAGCTGTTACTTTCTGTCTATCTGGGTAGAAGAAGACTCAGAGGAAGGTGGGAACTCACTGAGACTCTGTTGGATTTAAGGAAAATTGCACCAAAAGCATCAGGCAGAGATGCTTCTTTTTTTTTCCTTTGTCTATGGACAAAAGCATTAGAGGGTTGTAAGGCTCTGTTCTGCACCAGCTTCTTAACCTCTGTGTAATTGCTCCAGCATAGGTAATAGTAAAATTATATGCTTCCATAAGGAAATTTAAATCAAATATAACCTAAATGAATTTGAACTTTAAAACATGGAGCTCATACCACCTGTCTTTTCTATAGTACAAATTATATTTAAAGCCCCAAGGTCAGAAGCAAAGGGAAAGCTTAATTAAAGTTGATAGCAGACCACATAATCACTGCTGAACCTACAGACAGATGAAGTACCAAGCATCATTTATTTTATTCTGCTATCCTTGCCTGGACTGTAATAAGATTTTCCTTTAAAAATGCCAACAGCTTCAGTTTCATTTCATCTTACACACAGAGAAATGAATAGATACCTTGGCAAACTACTCTTCACCAATCACACCAGCTCATTCATTAGTCTCTGACATGTTGGGCCATAGCTCTTTGCACTTCTAATTAAGTCACCATCCTTGAAGGTGAACCCTTTACAGTACTGTTTCCATTATAGTTATTCTCAACAGAATTGTTGCAATGTGGCCTGATGATTAGGGGTCTCACTGGAAAGGGCTACTTCAGTGAAGTGAAAGACTTCATGGCAGTCTGTCATTTCAGTCTTTAAGGCCAGGCTGGATGGGGCTCTGAGCAACCTCATCTAGTGTGAGGTGCCCCTGCCCATGGCAGTGGGGTTGGAACTAGAATGACCCTTGAGGTCCCTTCCAGCCCTGACAATTCTGCGATTCTATTTTCAGTAACATCCAGCATAAAAACAGCCTTGTGTCCTGCTAGTTTAATGACTTGGGTCTAGATAAATGAGAGTCACCTGAGTGCAAGACCAACCGACCAGCTGCTAAATCAGGCACGAACACCTCATGACATCCACCTGCTGATTGCCTCTTTCTCCTGAATTCAGTCTAGCAGAGGTCTGTGGGGATTCAGCTTCTAGGTGAAAGCTTTGAAAGTCTGTTCCCAACATGAAGGCAGATTCCCAACCTTTCAGTGACTCTGGCAGCTTCCCTAACCTGCCTGGGAGCAGCCTGAGCCACTACCTGCAGTAACATGATGGAATCAGAAAATAAATATTGAAGTTTAGGTTTTTCCCCTTCCTTTTAAATTAAAGGCAACCTTCAGAATTTCTATTCTTCCAGCAAGCTACAGGTTTTTTCTCTTCTCTGCCCTGGGAGGCAAACCAAAGGATTTCCAACGCTCACGTTATCTGAGGAACAAAAAGTAATTATCACATTGACATGTCTTCTCCGTGCTGCATTGTCTGAAAACAGAGCAGGCAGCACAAGGCTGCACAAAGACTGGGTCTCAGCAGACTTGATGAAATTAGCCACTACTGAGTCCGCAGTGAAAACAACTTGGCTAGCACGGCACTGAGTCTATACAGCACTTCTTCAGCTCTGTGTGCTGGGGCTGAAAGAGGCTTGGCACTTTGCCATGCAAATTAGCAACTGCTCAACTGACCAGGCAGCTGAACCAGCAGAGCAATCAGCTGGTGCTGATATGTTTGAACTTATCAGAGCTCAGGGTGCATAGAAATCGGGGTATATCCCAGCTCCTGGGGCAGCTTCCAAATGCTGACAAAAAGGATGGTCCTGAAGGAAAATTGCACATTACCTCTGTGAAAATGAAACGATTTCCAGCATGTGAGCTCTGCAAGCAGTCTCTAGTGCTCAGTAAACAACGTTAGCCTGGAACACATGTGAGAAGAGTACGTCTTTACCATTTACCTAGCAAAATACTGGCTTCGTTCTTGCATAGCTTAATAACAGAAACTCACTTTCAAAATCTGTGTGCTCTCATTAAAACACACACTCAGGTCTGACATAAGAAAAACCTTTTCTTAATTTAACAGTCACTGAAGTTCTAAAGGCCTTAGCAGGGCTTTAGGATTAAAAACAAAAAACAAACAAACAAAATAATCCAGGGAGATTGCTATAATAAAGAAAGCAAATGTTCCTCTCAGGGAAAATAAAGGACAGCCACCAAGAGCTAAGACTTCAGAAAATTTGCCACAACTTCAAATTTGCCACAACTTCAAATTCAGATCCTGACATGTAGACAAAATTATAGGATCATAGAACATTTTGGTTGGAAAAGACCTCTAAGATCATGAAGTCCAGCCATCGACCTAACACCATCATGTCTATCGAATCATGTCCCAAAATGCCTTTACCTGCAGCCGCTGCCTGTGTCAAGATGATGCTTAACAGTATGGTTTCTACCTTTTCCAGTTTTAACCAAAATCCAAAACTTCAGCACTTAGTAACAGTGGCAGTGTCAAACATCACTGTGGCTTTGACAGTGACAAGATGTTGCCTCAAAGATGTCAGAATACTAAGGTCAGATGTCTCTGAGCTGTTAATTTAAATCTTCTTTTCTCTAAGAAGGTAGGCCTCTCTGAAGAGGGTGCAGCAGTATGTCTGGTACTAAACACTCAGGATCTCTGTATACTGTGGAGGAAAGCTGCTAGTGTAGCACTTTACAGCATGTACAAGGAATGCAGCTAACTAACTCAGAAAACTGAATGCTTTATACAGTCTCCATCATACCTGTGAGGAACAGAAAGCTGCAGGGATCAGATGCTTTCTTCAAGGTCATTCTGCAAACATGAGACTCCAGTTTTCACTAGTTTTCATAAAGGGCTTGATTCTGCTCAACTCATCTCTGTGGCAGGATGCCCAAAGAAGTTGTGGAGTTTCCATCTTTGGAGGCTCTCCAAATTCAAGTGTACGAGTCTCAAGGCACCTGAGTTATGCTGGCCCTGCTCTGAGCAGGGGAGGGATAATCCCTGAAGTCTCCCTTGGATTAAATTTCTCTGATTTCAAACCAGAATTTATTCAGGAGCAGAATTGGACTTGCAGTGCCTCAGCATTAGGGAACTGCTTTCCTCTTTGCTGTTGATAGCAAAACATTGACGTTTTTGTCTCCTGACCCTTGGGAAGTAGACAAATACTTCCACATATGAACAAGAAATCATATTTCCCTGGTTCTAGGATTGCAGACCTTGCTGGGGGTCACAGGGAATCTTTGGGCTTTAGGCTTAACACATGCTACTACCCAGTCATCTACCAAGTTTCACCTCAGCTTTGCATACATATAATGCTAGAAATGTGTTCCAAATATGCTTATAACCTGAGGGCCCAAAATCAGGCTCATCCTCCATTTCCCTATACTTTGTTTTCCTGTGCTGAAGAGCACAGGTAACTGCAGCTTCATCTCATGATGACCCAATGCAGAGAAACTTAGAAATATTTATGGAGCACTTGGACATTGCTGACAGCATTCAGGAAATGAAATTAGAATCAGGAAATCTCCAGGGAGCCAATGAATAATTCTACACTCGGTTCAGCCTCTGAACAGTGAATTCTAAATAAAATAGAGGTAGTAGAAAAGAAAATATGGAATCATTTCCTATTCATAGATATAGGAATGGGCTGGGGAAGGGGAGGATATAGACTTCTGAAGTCAAAAACCTGTGTCATAACCCATTTCATCACAGAAAAGCAAGTACCATTAGTACTGCAGGGGTATCTAATTTTGGCATTTCCCAGCTTCAGCTGATTGGCTTTTTTGATGCGCTTTGTAGTGTGCAGAAACTTTCTGACGTTTTGCTAACCAGTGACCTTGTTGGAAAAGAGCATCTCTGGTATTCCAATGACTTTCAGACAACTTTTACAGCTAATGTTTTCAACCAGCAGGGTACTCTTGAGTCCGTATCTAAATATTCTCTGTCTGAAGAAGTGTTAATTTTTAAGACAACAATGAAGGATGTCAATTACATCTCAACATTCCCCAGAGTGCTTGAAAACGTCTTTCTGATCCATGCATTTGCTTAAAGAAAGAAAATGTAAAAGACAATCGTGCTAGTTTGAAGCTAGCTAGAATAGTTTAGTGAGAAGGATTAGATCACAGGCTGTGAAAGAGAAACAATGGTGATGTCTACTTCACTCATAGGTCTGTTGAGATGTATAAGAACAGAAGTATAAACATAGATTAGGCATTCAGGCATTCGAGCACAGCCTGGGCTCTGGGCTGCATTTCTCTCTAACCTCACCCTCCATCTCTCTGATTAATCCACTTGCTTCCTAACACCCCCTGGCCTACCCTTCATTCTTCCTTGGGGCAAAAGGCAATGTCTGAGGTAAGGTAGAGGGGTGGGAAAAGGTGGAAGGGCAGTTGGGAGCCCCTCCTGGGGACTCAGGGAGGGCTGTTACCTTTTACCTTGTATATTTCTGTATATACTGTAAATATCTGCTTGTATATTGTGCTTGCTGTAAATAATAAGCTTCATTCAATTTCCAGAGCCAGCTAAGTCTACTCTGGGTGATTTCCAAAGTTGGGGGGGGGGGGGGGGGGGGGCAGGTAACACCCAAACCACCACAACAGTACTAATAAGTAAGTATATTACCCTGGAGAAAAACTTACAAAGTTGACTGTTTTATAAAAAAAAAAAATCCTATTCTTTTAGCCAAAAGAAAAAAAAAATCTTATTTATCCCTCTCTTTGTACTCCTGTATTGACTACCTTATTTGTACAGACATTATTTTCCTTATGAAAGTAACTTCTAAAGCCAACTGAATATGTCCAGAACATCTGTTGGGTTCTACTCCAACACATCTTTATTCCAAGACTCCTTATCTCCAGAGTAGTATTCCAGGTGCACAGAAAGCATCCTGTGATTTTCACAAACTTAGGCTACTGGCCCTATCAGAAGATGTCAAGTGTAACCTTAATTCTTTGAACAGCTGACCAGTCTCCTGAAAAGAAGACTCGAAGGACAAACAGAGAAATTTCTTTGACACATGTAGCCAAAAATGCCTTCCAGTTGCAAAAGGAAAAACAAACCATATTTATGATGCATTTCTATTATTAAAAATTGATGGTGTGGTCATGCCGTTAGCTGACAAGCTCAAGGCAGGCTGCGCTGAGTTTTCTTGTGTAAAATGCTCCAGAGATCGTGGCGAGTGCAGTGGCGGAAACTCACTCCTGCTGGCATCCACAGCTCCCTTCTGGGGACACTCCGGGAGGAGTGACTGATGCCACCCTGCACACACAGGCTCCCAAGGTCGGGTACCGCTGCAGAACAACAGGACTGCAGGCTGTGATGGCAAAGTCATTGAAGGCTGAAAACTCTGCTGCAGGCTGGTACATGCACCAGCTTTTGTGTGGGGCTTTGGGGTCTCTTTTGAAAATGCACATACTTTTGAAAGGTTATAATCTCTTGTGACATTTCCATTTCTCCTTTCTTGCTGGTAGTGGTGCAGCTGACAAATTGAAGTCAAAGTGTAATCCAAGTAACTATTTACTGAAGTCTTCTGTTTTCCCTTTTTGGCTACCTCTGAGACCTGGGCAGTGTCTATGTGGCTGCTCCTAAGTGCTTCTGAATGACGAATTTGACCCCAGTCAACCCAGACAGCATCTGTCAGATGGCAAAAAACAGCTCCTGACTGACAAACAGAAGAGTAGTTGGACTACAGAAATAAGAGCTTTAGGAACAGCTTTTAATGCCATTTGATCATGTATCATGAGAGACTATCCCAGGAGATTAATACTAATTGACATTAATTTCCATGTTTTACATAACCTTTTTTCAATGCCATTACACTTAGGAGGGGCTATTGACAACTTTCATGTCTCATAGTTAACCTCTGAAGTAGCCACAGCTTCCACAAGATGGCTTTCACCAAAGAGCTCCCACAGAGAGAGATCTCTGCTTTCCTTGTTCTGCAGCATGGAAACTCCTGATACAGGCCACCTTCTCAGCCAGCCAAATGGAATATTGCTCCTTTTCCAGCTGATGACATTAAGTGGTTCCACAAAACTGATATAACTAGTCTCTGGTTTTTGAAGGGTCTAATTTTTGTTTGGGCCTTTGGTTGGTTTGGTTTTGTTGTTGGTTTTGGGTGGGGGACTGTGTCTATTTACAGATACAGACATGGTTTTGCATCCCTATGTATTGCATACACTATTTCAGGAATATATGTAGGCACACATATTTAAATTCATGAATACTTGTAATATAACTGGGCTGCCTTCCATTCAAATGCAGGTTTTAGGTAATATGTTACTTTGTATTTAAACAGAATTGAGATAAAGCGTATGGGAGAGAACTTTTGTTAGACCAAAGTTTGGAAAAACACAAATGATTTCTTTTTCAGGTCATTTTCTGGATTCCTGTATCCTAAACCTGTCTTTCTATCCTTTATTATACTAGCTACATTAAGAAGTACTGGCTGAAGGGTAGAGCTCAGAGGGTTGTGGTCAGTGGTGCAGAATCCAGTGAGAAGCCCATTACAAGTGGTGTTCCTCACAGGTCAGTACAGGGTCTAGTCTTATTCAACACACTCATCAGTGACATGCATGAAGGGATAGAGCATACCTTCAGCAAGTTTGCTGATGACCCTAAACTGGGAGGAGTGCCTGAAACACCAGAAGGCTGTGCTGCGATCCAGAACGACCCGAACAGCATGGAGAATTGGGCAGAGGTGAATGTTATGAAATTCAACAAAGGCAAGTGTACAGTCTTGCACCTAGAGAGGAATAACAGGGGCTGACCTGCTGGAAAGTAGCTCCGTGGGAAAAGACCTGGAAGTCTTGGCAGACAACAGTCCAGCTATGAGACAGCAATGTGCCATTGTGGCCAAAAAGGATCTCCTCTCCCCTACTCTGCACTGGTGAAGCCCCATCTGCAGTATTGTGTCCAGTTACGGGATCCCCAGCTCAAGGACAGGGAACTGCTTGAGAAGGTACAGCAAGAGGCTTTGAAGATGATTAGGGGACTAGAACATCTCTCTTATGAAGAAAGGGGCTTGAGGCTTTTTAGCCTGGGTAGAAGACTGAAATGGGATCTTATCAATGTTTAAATGATGAGTGTCAGGAGCACAGGACCAGTCTTTTTTCAGTTGTGCCCAGTGACATGACAAGGGGTAGTGGGCACAAACCTGAACTTAGGAAGGGCCATCTAAACATAAGGAGGAACTTTTTTACTTTGAGGGTGGTGGAGAGCTGGAATAGACTGTCCAGAAAGGTTGTGTAATCTCCATTTCTGGAGTCATTCAAAACCCTTCTGGATATTGTCCTGTGTAACTTGCTCTAGCTGAACCTGCTGTATCACGGGCTTGGACTAGGTGATCTCCAGAGTTCTCTTTCAACCTCATTAACTGCCCCAACTAAATCACCTTAGTCCATCTCAGCTCTGATAGGACTAGTGTTAACTGAATACACACTGCTCCTTTCTCATAGCTTTCTCTTGGACACTTTGTGCTGCCCAGACCTGAAACAGCTCCCAATTCCTATCTGTAGAAAGCTACTGCTATTTTTCTGGGTTGTTCTTGGGTCGATTGTCTTATCGCAGTATCAAATGCTGCAATGCATAACACAGTTCCTATATTCGGTAAGTATACAGGGGCTTGAGATCTGTCCCTGATAACTGAGGAGAAAAGGATTAATTAAATCTGTCCATCAGTATGTGAAAGGTTTCTCTTTTTTTGTAATGGGAAAATATAGAAGTAATTGTCTTTTTGATTTACTACCTCCTGTATCAGAGCTCCTGGCACAAGGCATGGAGGTATTGTACTCTGGGTGTCAGGAGGAAAAGGGGAGGGAAGGTGTGGGGGATTTTCTCTGGCAGTCCAGTTTGGAGGACCATCTGGACAGCAGCCTGGGAGCTATTCATCAGCTCTGCAAGATGAAGCTCAGAAGCCAAATGCTTTTTTTTTTCTTCTGTAGGGGTTAGCTAAAAGTAAACCAGATTGTGCCGCAATGAATTATTAAAAGGAGTTCATTTAACATCACTGAGGTCTGGCTTAAGTACAGGCAGGGAACAGTGATTTCCCAAATCTTTCCTAAGTGACCTATTAAAAGACAAAAATTTGAGTTTGTCAGCAAAAAATATCTGCTGGAGGAAACTTAGCACAAAGTAAAATAAGCTTTGAAGAAGGGAAATAATTAAATGGGATCTTCTGGTGCAAAAAAAAAAGCAACCAACAAACACAATGGTTTAGTTTTAAGTGTGTCATTAATGGAAAACATGAACTGACAGCCCTGTGATACACTGATGTTTGTGAAGCATAAGAGTCTGTATCTGGGATCATGTAAATGTTCTATACAGATGGTAAATGGTCCCTATGTGATAACATAGTCATGTATGTGTATAGCCAATACCAGAGGTCAGCTCTGCACTCCAGAGCTGGGAGAACTGATTGACCCTCTACTTCTTCCATCCTCTGCCTTGGTCAGTGTTTCAGTGAGTCATATTTTATGATCTTACCTTAAGAGCTGACTGTACAATAACATGCATGGAAGAGCTCATAAAATCATAGACCCACAAAACATTTTGGGTTGGAAAGGATCTTTAACTAGATCATGTTGCACATACCCCTATCCAACCTCACCTTGAATGTTTCCAGGGGTGGGGTATCTACCACCTCCTCTGAGCAACCTGTTCCCATTATGAAACAAAATACTTCCTTACTTATAGTCTAAAGCTACTGTCTTTTACTTTAAAACTATTACTTTCATTTTAAAACTATTAAAACTGTTGTCCTACCTCAACAGGCTCTACTAAAAAAAAAATTGTCTCCACCTCTTTTGTGAGTCCCCTTTAATTACTGAAACACTGCAATAAGGTCTTCTCAGAACCTTCTTCAACCTGAACAATCCTAGATCACTCAGGCTTTCTTCCTAGGAAAGGTGTTCCAGCTCTCCAGTAATTTCTGTGGCCTCCTCCGAACTCAATCCAAAAGATCCAGCCTGTACTGATACTGGTGACTGCCCAGACCCAGGATTTTGCACTTGGCTTTGTTGAACTGCATGAGGTGCACACAGGCACACTTCTCAAACTTGTCAACATCACCACTCACCTGGGCGACCATACAGCAGCTGGAATCATAAAGCACACTGCTCACAAGCTTCAGGATAAATAAGTTCAATAACCCAGAGATTTTCAGTATTTGTCAATTGTTTCATTACAGACTAAAAGCAGCACTTACATACACTTGTTTTCTTTATGTAGCAAGCTAAGAATCAATAGATGAAAACGTGAAAAGGCAGCAAAGACAGCCAGCAGAAGTTAACATACCAGTCCAGCAAGTGTTACACCAATTTTTCACAGACCTTCCAGCAGAATTTTTATTTTCTCCAATTGTTCTTCTGTGCACTGCTGTGTAATTCAATTTCTCACAGCCTGATTAGCTTTGTCAGCAAGGCTTTTAACTTCTAGTTTCTGCAACCACAAGTCCTAGATCACTGGGCAAAATGAGGATATGCCTCAAGCCCCGGCTGTGATCTTCAGTCTTCAAGGCAAAGACTCCACTGATTCAGTATGGCCAGTACTTTTTGTAATGGATCTCACATGAGATGATCAGAGAGCAGGAATACCTCTCCTGTGAGGACAGGCTGAGAGACTTGGGTCTGTTCAGCCTGGAGAAGAGAAGGCTGAAGGAGGACCTTACAGCAACCATACAGTATCCAAAGGGGGCCTACAGGAAAGCTGGAGAGTGACATTAAGGGCATGTGGTGATAGAACAAGGAGCAATGATTTTACACTGGAGCAGGAGAGATTTAGACTGGATATTATGAGCGTGATGTGACTCTGGAACAAGGTGCCCAGAGAAGTTGTGGGCACCTTATGTCTGGAAGTGTTTAAGACCAGTTTAGTTGAGGCTTTGAGCAAATTGGTGTAGTGGGAGGTGTCCCTGCCCATGGCAGGGGAGTTGGAAACAGATGATCTTTAAGGTTCCTTCCAACTCAACCCTTTCTATGATAACACCATATGGGCAGTACACACTCTGAAGTACATTAATAAACAGATAATAATGTAGAAATGCTTTAGGGTTCTGCACTTTCCCCCCTCCCTTCTTATGCTACTCAATATGTAACAGAAAACAGTAGCTATCTCTAAAACAGTTAGTTGGAGGGGCAAAAAAATAATCTGAAGATACACTTTAAGCTGTTCAATAGATAAAATTTAAAACCAGAATCCTTGAAGACAGTTTCAATACACATTGCATCGCTGGTGCTCCTAGGAAATAATTCAAATATGCCAAGAACCATAATCAGTTTGTATCTGACAAAATTTTACAGCACTTCGTCAAAAACTGTTACCACAAAGATCTGATCAACTTTGTTTGTTTTAATTTCCTAAAGGCCAGAATTGTCACAGTCAGTGCTGGCACCGGGCTGATCTCTGTAATTAGAGGATTTGGTAACATGAAAGTACTGGAAAGGTTGTTTTAAAAGAGCTTCAGGAGGCAGCAAAACATGGCGTTTGGTGGGCATGTGCACATGCATACTAAAGACACCTGTGAGAATATCCTTCTTTATTAACACCTGTTGACTTCAGTAAGTCTAATCATGACAAAGGTATTGAAAGACTATGATACTTCATACCAGCTGAGTGAAAACACCTGCTTAAACTCTCAACTTCAATTTTTTTTCCTTCCTCATTTTTCCTTACACTTTTTTAGTATGTTCTGTAGTATTAAGTAGTAGGAGCTGTGGAGACTGCCTTGCTTCTATGCTCATTTCTAAATCATACAATCAACCAGGTTGGAAGAGACCTCCAAGATCATCCAGTCCAACCTAGCACCCAGCCCTATCCAATCAACTAGACCATGGCACTAAGTGCCTCATCCAGGTTTTTCTTGAACACCTCCAGGGACGGTGCCTCCACCACCTCCCTGGGCAGCCCATTCCAATGCCAATCACTCTCTCTGTCAAGAACTTCCTCCTAACATCCAGCCTATACTTCCCCCGGCACAACTTGAGACTGTGTCCCCTTGTTCTGTTGCTGGTTGTCTGAGAGACCAACCCCCACCTGGCTACAACCTCCCTTCAGGTAGTTGTAGACAGCAATGAGGTCCCTGAGCCTCCTCTTCTGCAGCCTAGACACCCCCAGCTCCCTCAGCCTCTCCTCATAGGGTTTGTGTTCCAGGCCCCTCACCAGCTCTGTCGCCCTTCTCTGGACACGTTCCAGCACCTCAACATCTCTCTTGAATGGAGGGGCCCAGAGCTGGAAAAAGCTTGTGTTGTGTCGAGGCCGATTCTCAGTAGATCGCTGCGAGAGAGCTGCTCTGCTACGTACGAAACCCTGTCCCAGAATCAGGTCGTCTATGAATGCTTTAGCCCCGGGTGCCCCACGATCATGCGGTACGAAATGGGGGAGAGGCAGCGCCTGATCTGTCCGCGCCTGCGGTTCCCGGCAACGAGCAGCGCTCCCCGCGCGGGGCCCGCCGAGGCGCCATCGGCGCTGCGGTACCGCTACGTCTAGGCCTGCGGTTCCTCCCGTACTGGGCAGGATCACTACTGCAACAACACATCATCAGTAGGGTAAAACTAACCTGGGTCACGACGGTCTAAAGCCAGCTCACGTTCCCTGCTCGTGGGTGAACAATCCAACGCCTGGTGAGTTCTGCTGCACGATGAGAGGAAGAGCCGACGCCGAGGGATCACAAAGCGACGTGGCTGTGAACGCTTGGCCGCCACACGCCAGTTATCCCTGTGGTCACTTTTCTGACCCCTCCTGCTTAAAACCCCAAAAGCCGGAAGGATCGTGAGGCCCCGCTTTCAGGGCCTGCGCTCGTACTGAAAATCGAGACCAAGCGAGCTGCTGCCCCTCTGCTCCGCGGGCGCTTTCCGTGCTCCCGGCCCTCGCCCCGGCCCACCTGCGTTAGCTCTGCCGGGTGCACCGCCCCACTCAACCCCCCCCCGCGTTAGCTCTGCCAGGTGCACAGCCCCACTCAAACCCCTACCTGCGTTAGCTCTGCCAGGTACACCGCCCCACTCAGACCCCCCCTGCGTTAGCTCTGCCAGGTACACCGCCCCACTCAGACCCCCCCTGCGTTAGCTCTGCCAGGTACACCGCCCCACTCAAACCCCCACTGCGTTAGCTCTGCCAGGTGCACAGCCCCACTCAAACCCCCCCTGCGTTAGCTCTGCCAGGTACACCGCCCCACTCAAACCCCCCCTGCGTTAGCTCTGCCAGGTACACCGCCCCACTCAAACCCCCCCTGCGTTAGCTCTGCCAGGTACACCGCCCCACTCAAACCCCCACTGCGTTAGCTCTGCCAGGTGCACCGCCCCACTCAAACCCCTACCTGCGTTAGCTCTGCCAGGTGCACAGCCCCACTCAAACCCCCCCTGCGTTAGCTCTGCCAGGTACACCGCCCCACTCAAACCCCTACCTGCGTTAGCTCTGCCAGGTGCACAGCCCCACTCAAACCCCCCCTGCGTTAGCTCTGCCAGGTACACCGCCCCACTCAAACCCCCACTGCGTTAGCTCTGCCAGGTGCACAGCCCCACTCAAACCCCCCCTGCGTTAGCTCTGCCAGGTACACCGCCCCACTCAAACCCCCCCGGCGTTAGCTCTGCCAGGTACACCGCCCCACTCAAACCCCCCCTGCGTTAGCTCTGCCAGGTACACCGCCCCACTCAAACCCCCCACTGCGTTAGCTCTGCCAGGTACACCGCCCCACTCAAACCCCCACTGCGTTAGCTCTGCCAGGTCCACAGCCCCACTCAGGCCCCCACCTGCGTTAGCTCTGCCAGGTGCACAGCCCCACTCAGGCCCCCACCTGCGCTGCCCCCGCGGCGGGGCGCGCCCGGCGCGGGCCGGAGGCTTGGCGCCAGAAGCGAGAGCCCCCTGGGGCTCGCCCCCGCCTCACCGGTACGTGAGGGAAGGCTGGTGGCCAGTCAGGAGTTTGGCTGTTTCTAAGCTGAAAGGTCCGTGGGAAGCACTGTAAGTGGTGTGCTGTGCAGACACGGGCTAGGACGGGTAGATGAGAACATAGGGTGTTTCCCTAATGACCATGGTAAGGTTCTCAATCTCATCCAGAAGCAATATCAGTTAGTTTGCTGAGGGCACTGCATTCCGCAGCGAGTTGGAGCGCTTGGTTGGCACACCATTATTTCCTGAATGGCAGAAATGCACATCAGCTGAATATTCAGATAAGACTGTCAGCCATTAAAGACCCCTTTGTTCTACAAATAGATCTGCAGTGACTTTTTTAATAAGCTCTTCACGAAAAAGCAGCCTTCTACAGATGTGAGAGGCCAGAAATTACATACTTGGCTGTCTTGAAGGACAGCAGCTAAACAGACCTTGGAGATCAATCTGTTTTTCTGCCTGGATTTTCAGGATTGCTCTACTTTAGCATTTTCAAAAGAATAATCAAATCCCCAAATGAACTTGAATACAAAGTGCTTGTTCTTTTCAGCATGATGGAGCAGTTATTTTTAGTCAGGTTTAGTCACTAGAAGCAAGTTGCTTTTTCTCAGAGAGGTTTTGCACAGATCCTGAAGGATTTTTATCACACTTTAAAAGCACAGGGGGGAAAATGAAACACTCCACAGCACTTCTGATGCTCTCAAAGTATTTTAAATGCTTTGGTGAAAAACTCCACAAAAATCTTGCCAAGAAACAGTGTTATGTGTGTAAGAATATTAATATGTTGATTTTAGCCCAGGTATTGAATTTTTTAACTTGGTAAAGTTGGTTTGTCTGTTTTATTTCATCCAAAATTCAGTATTTCACTTTAACACACTACAAAATATTTTATATGTCAGTAGCTATATATATGGGGAAAAAATAATACTTTATCTTTATTTAAGGTTTTTAATGGATAATATTTCTAATAGCTTTTTAAATCTCTGATAGCGAGTTCATTCCCTTCAGTAGCAAGATTTGGAAAGACAGTAAAGGAAGAGTATAGAAAGGAATAAGTAACTTTCTGTATAGGAAACACTCTCCCTCACACTATTGACGTGCTCAGCCTGAGCCCTGTGTAACCTGCACCAGGTCTAAGAGATCAGATCACAAAGGAGTTGATCTCACACCTGGAAGCATGCCCAGCAAGGCAAATGCCTTCACCTTTTTCTCCCTAGGATAACCAAAGCAGGTTAAAAGAATCTGTGCACCGTCGGTTTGTGAGAAAGACTGTGCTCAATGGGATGGATAGTTTCATGTTGTGTCTGCCTTATCTTTGCTCTATCCAAAAGCTGAAGCCCAAGGCCCTGAATCCTGTGCACAGCTCAGGAAGGAACAGAGCTTTTTTGATGTATGAATGTACAGGGTCCTGCAGCTGGGGAGGAGTAACAACAGGCACCAGTATAGGTTGGAGCTGCCCTGCTGGAAAGCAGCTCCGTGGAGAAAGACCTTGGAGCCCTGGTGGACAGCGAGTTCTGCATGGGACAACAATGTGCCCTTGTGGCCAAGAGAGACAATGCCATCCTGGGGTGCATTCTGAAAAGTATGGCCAGCAGGTCTAGGGATGACCTTCTCCCCTTCTACTCTGCCCTAGTGAGACCACACCTGGAATACTGTGCCAAATTTTGGGCTCCCCACTTCAGGAGAGGCAGGGACCTGCTGGAAAGAGTCCAGCAGAGAGCCATGAGGATGATTGGGAAACTTGAGCATCTTGCTTATGAAGAGAGACTGAGAAACCTGGGGCTGTTTAGTCTGGAGAAGAAAAGACTCAGAGGTCTTATGAATGTGTACAAATATCTGAAGAGTGGGTGTCAGGTGGATGGGGCCAATCTCTTTTGGGGAGTCTGTAGCAGTAGGACAAGGAGCAACAAGTACAAACTGGAACTTAGAAGCTTTCACCTCAACACAAGGAGAAACTTCTTTACAATAAGGGTGACAGAGTGCTAGAACAGGCTGCCCAGAGAGGTTGTGGAGTCTCCTTCTCTGGAGACTTTCAAAATTCACCTGGATGCATTCCTGTGCGAACTACCCTAGAGGATCACAGAACATTAGATCATGAAAGATCATCCAGTCTAACCCACCTGCCAGAGCATCTTGCTTTGGCAGGAGGGTTGGACTCCATGATCTCTGGAGGTCTCTTCCAGCCTCTAAGGCTCGGTGATTCTGTGATATATCTGTATAGACAGGTATGTGTATATATACATATGTTGTACTTGAATGCATAAATACAAGGAGGAAGAAGAGAGGTCAGCATGCTAGGAGTAGCTCATAGGATTTGGGCCTGCAGAACTGATCTATCTGGGTTGATGCCTTGCATACCAAACAGCATTTGTATGCAGCCTAAGGCTATAGGAGCAAGCATTGCTAAACCAAAACTCTAGCAAATAAGCATTGCACTGACTTCTGTCATACCCTGCCCCACAAATTTTCCTTATTATTTCCTTCTTATTTCCCTTGGCTTTTTTTTCCCCCACAGGGGAAATTTACACTCTGAGGCTTAAGCAACAAAACCTGAGGTTTGCTTTCTTTCACACAGG
Source organism: Pogoniulus pusillus (assembly GCF_015220805.1). NCBI lineage: Eukaryota > Metazoa > Chordata > Aves > Piciformes > Lybiidae > Pogoniulus > Pogoniulus pusillus. Next base: position 19,495,103 of record NC_087275.1, on the reverse strand, counting down.
CAGGCTGAAAGTGCATGTTTTTCTCATTACAAGGCTTTTGTGCCTTGGAAAATGGATATTGCAATCTCAGTATGCAATTGATGCACGGTGCACAGATGCAGAGCCTTGGAAAACATTTGCATTGACTATCATGATGTTTTCCTAATTAGATGCCTCTGAATACAGATCTATTTCCAGCATGGTTTTTTACATCGAACTGCACAACAAATTCAGTTCAACTGGCAGTTTAGCTTACCCAAATGCCATCAACAGAAGTTAGCTGAAATAAATTAAAGAGGCAGTAATGTGCTTGTAGCATTAACATTAGCATTTCGTGGCCTTTAGCTAGCACAGGCAATAAACCAAACTTGAATGGTGAAAAGTTGCCTGCTTATGTGGACCGAAGGGCTTCTGATGGCTGAAGGATGATTGCTGCTTCTCCTCAGATACCATCACTTGCCTTGTCTGATGGACTCTTGAAACCTTAACCGCAGCTATCAAGTATCTTGCTCTTCCAGAGGGTGTTAATGGTGCAAAGAAGAATAAAGGGAGGTAAAATGAGGGCTGAAAGTCAAAGAAAACTTGCTTTGGATAAGCTGAGGGAAGGGGTAGCTTCATAGCCAGGAAGCAGCTTAAGTTACCCTTCTTAGTTACTGATTGAAGTGATGGAGGTTGTTGGGTGAAAACCATCTGGTGTGGATTGCAATTAAAGGTTTTTTCCTCTGGTCATCCTTCAACAAACAGCTCATGTGAAACAGACTGTAGGGAGATCGAGACAATCTCTGTTAAGACTTTTGATGCATTTCAGGAGTACCTATGTTTTCTCATATCATCCTACTCTTTTCACCACTGCTGGAAGCAAAAACACTTTCAAGTACCTGGAGCTGCATATATGAAATACAGCTGAAGTATGATTTCAACCACTGCATCTAGTTGGTTTACTAGAACCACAGACAAACAGGGATGTGGGTGGTTTTGCTTTCTTAAGTGCTAAGCACCCAGCAGCCCTCCTCAGAGAAGACTCTTTAGTACTGATTGCAAGTGGTTCTAGAAATGATCCATCATGGAGAGAAATGTGATTTTCCTAGCAATTAATCTTTTGATTTTATCAAGTGGCAGCTTAGAAAGGAAAGGGACAGTGGAGAACCAGCAACATGTGCAGAGGTGATGGAAGAGCTGCTCTGATAGGGCAAAACGATGCCAAGAGAGGAGAGGGGGTGGGTGGAAGTCTCACCTTTCTGGAATTCCAAAGTATGTTCAACTGCTGTCATTTTTTTTTTACCAAATTGTCCCTTTTTTCTTTTTCATTGTTTCACTTTGAGAAACATGGACTGCTTCAAGTAATAGGCATATAGAAGCATTGTAGCAGGATAAAAGCTTAAAATGGAGTTATTTAAATAGGTGAACTATATACTTTCCCTCAGTAATCATGTACTGGAGCCTCATGATGGTGTAATGAAGGAAGAGAGCTGCATTCTGCTCCAGCTGGAGCAAATTTCCTGCCCCAGAACTGGTTATAGGGAGTAAATATGCCTCCCATAGGGAATGCTCTACCAGGTGACAGAGGTCATGGGTTTCATGGTCCTCTGTTGCCTGTGGGTGACAAATTTGACAACAGAAACAATTGTCCAAGTTGGGAAAGAACTTCGAGTCATCAGTTCAGCAGAAACAACAACCAACCAAAAAAAAACCCAAAAACACCACCTTACAATCTGAATCCTTTCCAGAAGCACTGTATTGATTAATTACACTCATCTTGCTTTGAAGGACCACCCTTTCCTATATTCATATGCCATCTGAGCCAGGTACAAGGAGCTAAATCAGACACAAACTCCCTGGTGCAAGTGTTTCATCTGTACTATATGCCAACTCCTGGGCTTTCATCCATGGTGTCATCCTTCTGGTGAGCTGCTCGATAAAGGTCTCATCCAGAGGTTTGCAGACTGACATCAGGCTCTATTGTCTTGAAGAGCAGAGATCACACTGCTGGAGTTTCTGCCATGCTTTACTGCTGAAGATGAATGACTGGAAGATCAGCCAGAGTGATGCAGAGACCCAGGACTACCCAGAGAATGATGATGAGACCTTCCTCCACTGTCCACTACCTTCTAAGTGGCTGAGCTGTCTATGATACTTAGCTTAGTTTCCCCCGAATTATATCATTGCTCAAAAGCAAATCCTAAGGTGTTATCACAAGTAGTTTACACCTTATCACCAAAGGATCTTCACTCTTTCATGTCAGATAGAAATGTGCCTCCAGCCACCACCAGAACTGCAGCTCTGAAGAGCACAAATTTCAGTTCTAGTCCAGAAGTTTGCAGTTGACTTAAACACCTGATAGCTGTATGCTGGCAGGCTAGGCTAGGATTGCTCTGGTATTTTACTGAAGCTTAGTGTTTGGTGATCAGTTTATTCCCTATTTTTTTTAAGGAGCTGTATATGGCAAAGCATCTGGAGTCTTTTGTTAGTTTGATACACAAGGGAAGCAAACAGCACAACCATTTTGAAGCTGTGATTCATTTATGTCACTGGTCAAGCTCCACTTGTGCACTTCTGTGGGCACTTTTGTGCCTTCTAACTATGGTCCACCAAGAAGGAAAACTGCATCCCCAAAAAGAAGGGCATTGCACTTCCTACAATGACTACATGGACAACTCTGCATGGCAGAGGAGAGAGCAATTATGAGATGTAGCACTGCTTCAGCTACAGTAATTTGCAGTTTGTTGGCATGGTACTGAACCATAGGGGCCAGTTGCAAGGCAGCTTGCAGAGCAGTTCATCAAGATAGATCTAGCATAGCTTTAGAGAATAGCAATTTAAACCCCATTTTTGTTGCTTAGAAATGTGGGGATACAGAAGGCAGTATGACTGCTACAGCATAAAAATACAGCATGGTATAGTCCATGCTTGCTCTCATCAATAATTAGACAACAACAAAAGGTTGTTTTCCAAGATTTTCCACACCTTAGCAAGACAGACATTGATAACAAGTGCAATACATGTACTATCAGCAGTGTATCAGCTTCTTTTTCAGAAAGTAAGCAAAGAAAGTGTTGGAAAGAGTGGAGCTTGTTTTTCTGTGCCCACCAATGACTCAAGATAAAGCAGTATCAAAATGTTTCTGAAGATTGGCTCTTGGCATTTGAAAGGAGAACAGGTCTGTGTAAGCATTTTGAAGATTTAAGTGACTAGTTAGCAGTATTTGTAAATATGAACAGCACACTGCCATAAAACTGCCTGTAGTTGGGCAACATGTCATGATGTGCAGCTAGGAACACTGAAGTTAACTTCTGAAGAAATCACTCTGCCTCCAAAGTAATACAAAAGGGAATTACTGAATGCTTGTTTAGCTCGCACACGGCAGAAACAACAAGGATTGCTCTCTCTAAGATACCACTTTAAAGTCTATAGAACAGGAGGTTTCTCTGCTAGCAGATTGTTCATGCCAGCCTTGACAACTGGGAATTTTTAGGCACGGAGTACTCAGCTCTGCACAGAAAAGCTTGAAATAGTCTGCAGAGATAACAAATGGCTTTTTAATATTAGCTTCTGTTGGCTAAATTGCAATTCTTAAGCCTCTTAGAGATGGTGAAGATGCAGATGGGTGAGTGCCACTTTTTTAATACTGAAAATGACGACGATCTTAAAATTAGAAGAATCTCATCCCGTACGTGCTGAAGTTTGACATAATGCATTAGCTGAAGGTTAAATTACAACAAAGAACAGATGACAAATTACCTGCTCATAAGAGTAACTCTTCTCTAAAAAAAATAAAAAAAGAGAATTCTGCAAAATCACTTAAATTCACTGCCACACTTTTGTTCTCAAATAGCTGAATTCACATTTTGATTTCTGAGAGGGCAGTTTTGCTTCACTGAACTACGTTTTCTGAAGGAAGGAAAAAGGTGACTTTGAAAATCATAGGCATTTGCAGAAGAGGGAGAGTTTGGATTGATGTAGATTTGTTTGTACCACGTATGGTGGCAATGGAAATATTGAGTAGAAGGTGTCTGTAGTGTCAGGAATCCTGTGTTAGGGAAGGTCAGGCTCTATTCTCAAATGGCTCAATTTTTCAGGACTCTAGCTTTCTCTCACACCTAATAGTTATGGCATTTGCTGTGCAAATTCCTAACTCAAATATATCAGCAGCAAGACGACCTTGCCAGATTGCAGAAATATGCTAAATCTGAAATCCCCTAAGGCTCAGGCTTTGCTCACACATGCAAAGAAGTTTCAAGAAATGATTATGAAATACAAATATGCATTACAGTTACACTGAACTTATGTAATGTCTTAGAGAAGAAAGTAAAGTTCATAATAACCGAGTTTTCTATGTCACAGACACAGGAAAATTCAGGAAGGAAAAAAGTATCTTGGGATGCCAAAGGAAACATATTGTTCTAAAGAATCTCCTATTTTTTCATGTTGCCCCATATTTTCACCCCAAAGAAGGCAGTACCTCTCTTACCAAGCATCTCTGTCGCTCATTTCTCCTTAGCCAGATGTCAAGGCAAACCGATCAGCCACTGTTTCCTTTAGCTATTGCTCTTAAGGAATTCAATTAGAGAAAATGACTGCTTGGTGAGCATACTTCCCATTAGCTTTCCCTGGACCTTTGAAAAGCAGAAATAACCTGCTCAGGAGGGTTCTCCAAAGAGTAATTTCTTTTAAAGGTCATGCACATGCTTTTGAAAGAACTGAACACCTGCGCATGAGGAACTGTTTGATCTCTTTTGTGAAATGCAGGTTTTGTATGCATCAAAGTATGAGGCTTAAATGCTTTTGTCTTCCAGAATTTTTTTAATGTACGTATGTTTGTACCCACATGGTCAATACATTTAGCTAAATGTGACAGTTGACTGCACTGGCCAGCAACTCACCTCATAGCTAATTATCTCGCATCTAGCATCTTTTAAAATCTATTTGTCTGCAGAAGAGAGCTGAAAATAACCTGTCCTCTGACTGACAGTTTAGTTAATGAACTTAACTAGGTAATCCTGGAAGGTCTGAAGATAAACACCATAGCTAAGGAAAGGTATTACCCCTGTTTTCCTGCTTACATTGACTTCACTGAGTGTAACAGTTCCAAAACAAAGGCTACAGGCCAGCACGCAGAAAAAAGTCCCAGCTACTTGTATTACAGAATCACAGAATCGCTGAGGTTGGAAAAGACCTCTGAGATCATCAAGTTCAGCCTACAACATAACACATCAGCTAAACCATGCCACCAATTGCCGCTTCCAGTTTTTTCTTAAGGACCTCCGGGGATGGTGACTACAGCACCTCCCTGGGCAGTCCATTCCAGTGCCTAATCACTCTTTCTGTGAGGAAGTGCTTCCTAATATTCAACCTAAACCTCCCCTGACACAGCTTCAGACCACGACCTCTCATCTTGTCACCAGTTGATTGGAAGAGCTTGACCCCCACCTGAGTACAGCTTCCCTTCAGGTAGCTGTAGAGAGTGGTAAGGTTCCCTCTAAGTCTCCTCCAGACTGAACAACTCCAGCTCCCTTAGCCCCTCCTCATCAGACTTTCCCTCCAGCCCCCCTCACCAGTTTTGTGGCTGTTGTTCTATTAGTGAAGTACAATCATCCATCAACATGTCAATTGAGTTTTAGAAGGTAGTACCTTGTTTTTTTCCCAGCAGAAAACTGTTTTCTAGATTACTTCAGCAGCTGTGTGAAAAAAACCCAAAAATTACCAAAACCCAAACAACAAAAACTTTCAACTTCAGAAACTGAGACTTCCTACTAACTCTAGTAGTGCAGCTGTTACCAAGGTAGGTCTCAAAGATGCAGTACACTTTTACAAAGAAGAGTGCACTAAATGGGAAAAGAACAGTTATTCTGCTGAAGAAGGCATTTAGAAAGAAATCTCTCTTACATCAATTAATTTGGTTGATTGTATGTAGGCGAGAAACAGATTCTCTAAAATATTTGGTCTTAGTTAATCAGAGAAGTACTGTGTCAGGCTGTAGCAATGAGCTCTTTTCCTTGCTTTTGAGGTTAGAGGGAAAAAATATCTAAGCAAATTGTCATTTTCTCACTGATGATTTCCAACTGGTTCTTCACAGTAGAGTAAAAATCCTTAAATTGCTATGAAGTCATAAATATCCTGGGTTAGATAACAAAAGCTTCATATCCTCATTAAAAGTGATGTCTTCAACATCATTGACTAATTTCTCCTTTTTTCCAAGCTTAGTGAAAACTAGTTTGCAAGTAGTCCACCTCCAAAGCCTGGCCTCTGTTGTTGAGGGATTTATTAGATGTGCTTCCAAGTCTCCATTGACTATGACTTTCCAGCCTGTTAACTATTTACTTCTGGTATCACATAAGCATTGCTAACATAAGCACTGCTGTAATGACGAGTGACAAAGCTGGTGAAAGGCCTGGAACACAAACCCTATGAGGAGAGGCTGAGGGAGCTGGGGTTGTTTAGCCTGGAGAAGAGGAGGCTCAGGGGTGACCTCATTGCTGTCTACAACTACCTGAAAGGAGGCTGTAGCCAGGTGGGGGTTGGTCTCTTCGCCCAGGCAACCAGCAACAGAACAAGGGGACACAGTCTCAAGTTGTGCCGGGGGAAGTACAGGCTGGCTGTTAGGAGGATGTTCTTGCCAGAGAGAGTGACTGGCATTGGAATGGGCTGCCCAGGGAGGTGCTGGAGTCACCATCCCTGGAGGTGTTCAAGAAAAGCCTGGATGAGGCACTTAGTGCCATGGTCTGGTTGACTGGATAGGGCTGGGGGATAGGTTGGACTGGATGATCTTGGAGGTCTCTTCCAACCTGTGTGATTCTATGAATGTAGAGCCTATGTAAATAATGAAGGAGCAATGGATTGGATCAACTCCATGTGGAAATGGGATAAACTGCTCTCTATCTCAGGCAGGAGCTCTCTACATTGGATCAAACCAAGGTGAGCTTCTTGTTGTAGAAAGAGAATGGATTTTTCCAAGGCTGTGCTGGAAGGCACCTTTCTGCTGCCACTGGCACTTGCAGCAGGAGCTAAACAGGCAACGAGTCAGGTGGTTTGACCTACAGAAAAGCAAATTTCATCACCAGGAAAAGGTCCTGCTCTTGGAGATCCCACTCTGGAAGGAGGGTTGGAATAGGTGATCTTTCAAGATTCCTTCCAACCCCTAACACTCTGTGATTCTGCGATTCTGCAATTCTGTGATTGCATCCTGTTCCCCCAGTATACAACTTTTAAGCTGGACTCAACTGATCAGATGTCCCAGGTAATAGCAAAAGCTGAGAAGGACATGTTTCCTCATCAAGCTCAGCCAGTTCTAATACGGCAGAGTTGGCAGCAAGGAACTCATAAGAGCACATTCACAGGTGCAGAGATTATCAGTACTCATTCCCTGATCAATGCAGACACCTGACATTCATCTTGTGCTTTGCAGTCCCAGAAAGATGTCTGTAGTAGCCATACCTTTGCAACACTTTTGTACTTGTCAGGAATTGCAGGCACCACTGCTCTGAGCTTTCAAGACACAGAGCAGGTTTGAGATTAATTCAGACAGCAATGAGGAAAATCCTCGTTCCGTAAGACTGCTTCCTTCTCAAGACTCTTCTGGCAGGCAAATATTGCACAACTGCTAATAGATGCAGATATATAACAAGAAGACAGCATTTGTTTGCTTTTATTTTTGATGCAACAGACATATAAAACAACAATCAGATGTCACTGCATCTATGTTTATAAATGAATGGATAATAAGGGGAAGTCAGTGTAAATTAAGTCAGATTTATTTTGCTTTAGGTGAGAGCTTGTTAATAACAGTGAGAGGCACTATGAAGAGAGGCCCTGCTGAACCTCTCTGCTTGGCAGAAGCTTCATCCATCATGGAATTGCTGCAGTTGAATATAGCACGTTTACACAGTCTGTGAAGGATGTGCAGAAGAACACAGGAGATTAAAGTGCCTAAGTGCCAATGACTTTAAATGGTACTTGCTACTGCAAATTTCATCCCCTGAGACTTCAGTAAACTTAATACCGCACAAAAATACAGTCTGAAGTGTGAGCCAGCTTTAGAGAGGCTTGGCAAGTCTTGCTTTTGCTATAATGTCACTTACATTGTAGGGAGAAAACACAAAAAAGCACTGTTTTTTCAGAAATTATCAGACTGGGAAGTAACCTTTACAATTCTACTTAATTCCTAAGCTCACTAATACAACTATTCCTAAGTGGCAACAACAGATCAGATGTTTTCCAGTGGAAATCAACAGGTTAGTGTTGTGGAGGCAGGGAATCAATGTGGCCGAGTTGGGAATTTATATAAAAATAGAGTTATTTTCCCAAAAAACCACCCCCAAAACTTGATACAGAAATTAATTTAGTTTGAATTAGCATATTCAGTTAGGTTGAGAAGATCTACAAGCATACCATAGGTAATTCGACTATTTTTGAAGTCAGAAGTTGGACAAGGCCGAGCTATTAAATGATAGCATTCTCCACTGGTAATAAAGCTGAGCTAAGGTACTTACAGGTGAGTCAGGCTGGCTGAAAGAAGGGCGGTCCAGATGCTTGTCCCCTTGCTCTCCTTCAGAGGCACCTGAGGGTCGTTAAGGCCTGTGGAGCCTGCATAAAGGGTGCTAATGGTGGGAAGCCAAGGAGCAGAGCGCCAGGGGCTCCTTCTGCAGAATTAGGGGGAATTTCTTCCCAGAGAGAGTGATTTCCCATTGGAATGGGCTGCCCAGGGAGGTGGTGGAGGCACTGTCCCTGGAGGTCTTCAAGAAAAGACTGGATGAGGCACTTAGTGCCATGGTCTAGTTGACTGGCTAGGGCTGGGTGCTAGGTTGGACTGGATGATCTTGGAGGTCTCTTCCAACCTGGCTGATTCTAAGATTCTATGATTCTATGAATCTATCCAGGCGGGGGAGAACTCTAAGGCGAGGGTGAACTCTAAGGTGGGAACCCCAGGGTGGGAAGTCCCCCAATGTTTATTCCCTTCCTAGACAAAGAGCAGAGTTACCACTTCCACAGGCAGTCCCCAGGCTGACTCCAGTGCTGGCACTGCACAGGCACTGTCCCCCACAGCAAACTGCTGGCTAAGCTGTCAGCCTGCGGCTTGGATGGTAACACTCTGTGCTGGGTTAGGAACTGGCTGGAGGGCCGGACCCAGAGAGTGGTGGTGAATGGTGCCACATCCAGCTGGCGGCTGTCACTAGTGGTGTCCCTCAGGGATCTGTGCTGGGCCCCATCCTCTTTAACATCTTCATAGATGATCTGGATGAGGGCATGGAGTCAGTCATCAGCAAGTTTGCAGATGACACTAAGCTGGGGGCAGATGTGACTGAGTTGGAGGGCAGAAGGGCTCTGCAGCAGGACCTTGACCACCTGGACAGATGGGCAGAGTCCAATGGGATGGGGTTCAATAGCTGCAAGTGCAGGGTGCTGCACTTTGGCCACAACAACCCCATGCAGAGATACAAGCTGGGGTCGGAGTGGCTGGAGAGCAGCCAGACAGAGAGGGATCTGGGGGTGCTGATTGATACCCACCTGAACATGAGCCAGCAGTGTGCCCATGTGGCCAAGAGAGCCAGTGGCATCCTGGCCTGCATCAGGAATGGTGTGGTCAGCAGGAGCAGGGAGGTCATTCTGCCCCTGTACTCTGCACTGGTTAGACCACACCTTGAGTACTGTGTTCAGTTCTGGGCTCCCCAGTTTAGGAGGGACATCAAGATGCTTGAATGTGTCCAGAGAAGGGCAACGAGGCTGGTGAGAGGCCTTGAGCACAGCCCTACGAGGAGAGGCTGAGGGAGCTGGGATTGTTTAGCCTGGAGAAGAGGAGGCTCAGGGGTGATCTCATTGCTGTCTACAACTACCTGAGGGGAGGTTGTGGCCAGGAGGAGGTTGCTCTCTTCTCTCAGATGGTCAGCGCCAGAACGAGAGGACACAGCCTCAGGCTGCGCCAGGGGAGATTTAGGCTTGAGGTGAGGAGAAAGTTCTTCACTGAGAGAGTCACTGGATACTGGAATGGGCTGCCCTGGGAGGTGGTGGAGTTGTCATCCCTGGAGCTGTTCAAGGCAAGATTGGACGTGGCACTTGGTGCCATGGTCTAGCCTTGGGCACTGTGGTAAAGGGTTGGACTTGATGATCTGTGAGGTCTCTTCCAACCCTGATGATACTGTGATACTGTGAATTTAGGGGTATATGGGGCTCTAGAACAGTTAGTTTACATCAGTGAAGGCACAAGCTGGCCTTGACTAATCACCTCACCTGAAGAGTACCACAGCTGACAGAGCAGGTGAAAGCGGATTTACAAGAGGGAATAACATAGCCTAAAGTGTGCAAACAAAAGTAACCTTTAAAAGCTGATTTCCATCAGGCTCCAACCTACTGTCTAAAAGTAATAATAAAAATGTTGACTCCAGCCACCCAGTCAAGCCTTATCTGAAATGCATCAACAGAAACGCTGTTGATCTGGGGCTGTTTTTAGCAAGAAGAAAACAAAGAGAAATTTAATTGCTGGGCTAAAGAAAAAGCAATGCCAGTGTGTGCCTGTTCATGCCACAGTGTCTAAGGCATTCCCTGAAAAGGCTCTGCAGCAGCTGAGAAATTGACTTTCTTTGTAAATGCCTCTCTCTTGGCCCTGTGGTTTTACTTCCCTGAGATGTAAAACATCATTCAGTGGTGTTTTACAAGTCTTTGATCTATCACCTACGTATTGGCAGCTGTTTCCAAGGCAGAGTTAGAAGGACACTCCAGAGCTGGTGAGCAGGTTGTTGCTTTGGAGTATTGCACATGAGTCGCAAAAGGGGACTGACTGGGTGATGTCTCCAAGGTTTTCTGATGAATATAAGTTTGAATGAAGCAGTCACTTGCCCCACACACACAGAGACTTTGGGACCTGTTTTGTTATCACTTGGGTCTTAGAATGCATTTGGTTGAAGGGAGCTGCAAAGGTCACCTTGTCCCATCTCTCCTTGCAGTGAGAAGGGACTTTAACTTAGATCAAGTTGCTCAGGGTTCCAACAAGCTTGGCCTTGTTTGTCTTCAGGGATGGGACCTCCAGCACATCTCTGGGAAACCTGTTCCAGCATTTCACTACTCTCACTGTGAAAATTTTTTTTCCTAATGTCCAACCTAAGTCTACCCTTCTCTAGTTTAAAACCATTACTCCTAGTCCTATTGCTACAAGCCCTTCTAAACAGTCCCTCCCCAGACTTCCTGTAGGTGCCCTTCAAGTATTGAAATGCTTCAGGTCTCCCTGAAGCCTTCTTTTCTCCCGGCTCAACAGCCCCAGCTCTCCCAGCCTGTCTTCTAGGAGAGGTGCCCCAGCCCTCTGATCATCTTCATCTGGGTGTGTGGGAACCAAAGCTGCCCATGAACTGCTCACCTAGGCCTGCAGGCATGCTGCCTCCACCAGCAATAGTGTGGGGAGGCTGAGTTTTAGGAGGCTCTCAGACAGACACAGAGTGATAAATTTTGAGGTGATAACTTTCATTACCAGCAGTGGGAAAGCAGATCGAAGAGTTTTATCTCACCTTAATGCAGCACCTCGTCACTTGTGCTGCTGCAGCCCTGCAGCCCATCCCCCTGCTCTGCACTGCTGGGCTGCCAGCCAGTGAGGTGGCACAGGATGCAAGTAAAATTCAAGGGCAGAAGCGTAAGTCGAGCTGGTGCACCCAGGGCTGTTCTCCAGTGCCTGCTTTCCTGTGTAGCAGCTGCACACTGCCGGTGTACATTCGGGCCAACTGTGTCCTGGCACTGAGGGAATGCTGTGCAGATGAAAAGGGGACATTTATCATTTTGTGTTTGTTTCCTCAAAGGAGGATTGCCTGTTTCTATGAAGGCAAAAAAATGTCATCAAGAGAATTCCCCTTCTCACTAGATGCTATCAGAATGCAATTTACTCTTTTTACTTTTACTCTCTTACATTTTTTCTTTATTGCTATTCCTAACATTGAACCTTTGGAAGCTATAAGCTATAAATACTGTTGAAAACTACTTATTTAAATTAGTTTTACTGACTACAAAGCTTGAAGGATTGCAATTTCAATGTGCAGCACAGAATCAAGATAATGGACTTTTAATTCAGATGATGGGCACTAACTCAAGTACATGTGTAAGAACGGAGCAAGCGTAGGTAGCTCTATAATGCCAATAAGAACTTGAATTAATGGCAAGTGCTTCTGTAACTATGAAATGACCATTTACTTCTTTGCTATTAAAGTATATAGAATATGATGCATGTTTCTCCCTTGTGTGCATCTGCAAGGCAATACTGAAATAGAGCAGAAATAGAGGAGCTAATTATCCATCTTTTTTGCTGTGCAGCAGATGTCAATAAACTGGAGTTTTTGTTCCATTCTACTGAAATCCCAATGTCCCAGACAATAACCTCTCTTTCAGTAAACACAGGTCTAATGTCCACTGAGATGTGAGCTAATGCTGAGTGGAAAATTACTCCTGTGTTTATCTAAGTCCAAACTGTGTTTTGTCCATTTTCCAAATAAAAACAATTGATTGCCTTTACTTATGCTTTGTAGAGAGAAAGCTTCTATGATCGGGGGAATATTGACAGCAGAAGAACTCTGGTGGAAAAAAAATCACTTTTCCTCTGAATAATGATTTTAATTTCTCCAAATATGATGCATCTCAATGCACTTTTTAATCCCTAGATGTAAGAGATGTTTTGGATGTTCTCCAGAGGCTGTAGGTAGCATATGTCAGAGGGAAATCTAGAGGGCAAGCTACAGGATGACTGATCAAATACTGAGAATTTTATTTTTAACTTTAAGACAGATTTTACACAGCACAGCTGTGATCCCCAAACGCTTGCCAATTGCCTTGCGTAACTTGAACGTATTACAATGCCTCAGTGCTTGCAGTGTTGCCCAGGTATCCCCTAAAGACAACACCGTGCTGTTTAGTTTTACATAACTGAATGGCAAGTATCTAAGTAATTCATTATATCAACAAAAGAGCGAGTGGGAAATTAAATGCTCCTGTCTTCAAGATCAGGCAATCACCTTCCTTCCTCGACACTCTTCCTCCTCCACCCACCTTTCCTGCTGTAATTCTCTACCTACGCCCTGTGCCTCCTCCTTAATGCACTGTCATTACCTATGCCCCCTTCACCTTTCCCATAAGCCTTCCTTTTCCACTGTTGCAATCACTTTCACTCAGCCCTGCTCTCAAGCTTTGCTACCGTCTCTCACCACTTTGTCCTCTTCTGCAGTTGCCAGGGACACATACATGGTGCCCAATGCTGGCACTGCTGTAGGCTCTGAAAGAGTATGTTGATTCCCCTGCTCTGTGGCTGATCAACTAGGAGGTCTAATGCCAGTGCTTATTTTTTGCCTACTTGGTGTTTTGGCTGTAAGACTTGCCTGTTTAGGTCAGCCAGCTGCCCAGGCAGGCAGATGCATGCTCCCATCAGCTCACAAATTACCATGAAAGCAAGCACTGCCTCAAAGCTGTGCTGGACTGGGCAGTTTTGTGTAATTTCCTGATAACCAGGGATTTGAAAGTAATAAAGACATAACCATATTTCTAGAAGGGGGGGGGGCATGTACCTTCGTATGATACTTATGTGGGGCCCAGACATATTTGCAACACCTGGTTTGCAGGCAATGTCACATCACCTGTGCATTAGTAGGCAAATTGAGACCACATCAAGCCTGGGCAAAGCAGGGACTTGAAAAGCAAGACTGTTGCTGCCGAGGTGAACTGTTTCCTGGCACCACAACAGCTGAGCTTGGCTACTCCAGAAGGGGTATTATAGGTGTGCTCACACCACAGAAAGAAATCTGTCACTGTGGAATCTGTCTGATCTGAACTATTTTAATGTTTGTGTGTGATGTCTATCTTCTGCAGGCATGCCCATTCTTCCCTTTCTGCAATTATTGCTGTTGTTGTTATTATTATCATTATTATTAATCATTTCCACCACCACGTAGTTGCTTTTTAGGTAATTGGCTATACTAAACGTGGACTTGTCTGCCAAGAGGACATGACAATGGTTACAGAAAAGAGCCATATCATTTTGCCAAAAAGCTGCAAACCAAGCACAGAAGTCATTATACTTTCTGTACTTGATGGGGGCAACAGATTATTCCCTCAGAGATTATCACCCTCTCTCTGTCACATTAGTTCTGAAGACTTCAGTGGGAATATTTATGGTGGAAACCACTGCTGAATGAGTAATAGTATCAGTTTGGCCTTTGTGAAAGAGCATTAAATCACAGCACGTCGAGAAGGGGCAAGAGTCCTCAGGCTTGTTTCAAGAGCTATGTTTAGGTATGGATATTCATACTTATCAAGCAATTAGTCATCCAAAGTAAAAGCAAGATAACTTCTGAGAATAAAATAGGAAGTCATTGAAATCTTTTCTGAGCTACCATAAAAGGTTGATTTAGAGATCATTGAAGGCTCTGAACCTGAGCGTAATAATTTAATAATAGAAAAGGGAAAAGCACAGAAAAAATCTGAACCAATTACAATTGCTGCCCAAACCAAAGGCCAAAGAACTGCAGTTAAAGACATTTCCCTGGATATTTGGTATTGCAGAAGTGCAGGGGAACTATAAAATTAAGAAAGGTGTTTTACAGACAACATAGTGTCTTGTAAACAAGGAGAAAATCCTGCCTAGACAGGAATAGTGCTGAGAGGCTCCATATTCATGTGAAACAATGTTCTGACTATAAGGCAACAAAATAATGCTGTCACCAAACCCTCCAAAAGCCATGTAAATTTGTGGTAAGGGGATCATCACTTGTACAGTAGTCAGGATAGCCTGCAAGCTGCTGTGCTTAGCACTGGTTATGTTTCGTTCGGAGAGCTGCATTTCATTGCAGGCATACAAATAAACTGGCAGAGTTCAAAGGCAAATAACAGAAACTTACAGAAAGGTTGGCAAAGGAGAACCTATGGGATAAAGTTAGGGAAACTGGATGGTGTGGAATAAATTAACCTAAATGGCAAGAGCAAGGATTTAGGTTAAGTGCAAACCACCCTTTAAAACTTTAAGAAAAGTTCAGCCAGGGCATGAGCTGCCAAGGAAGGTTTTAGCCTCACTGTCACTAGAGAGACAAAAAGGCAGGAGACCATCTGTCAGGGAGAGATTGGGGATTATAAATAAATAAATAACTCACTGCCTCCGTTTAAGAGTTCAGCTCAATAACCCCTTCATAACTAGACTGGGCTAAAACTGGCATGACTTCTATTTTTAGGGTAAGTTCCTAGATCTTTTCAATATGAAGATTGCCTTGATTGTGTAGATCGACACAAGCAAGCAGCTGATTTTCCCTGAATACTTAACAGAAGATAGGTGCCTAAACGTTCACTTAATTGTATCAGTAATACACTCCCCCCCTTTTTTTTTTCTATCAGGCTTAGAATGTGTCTATAGGGGTGATATTAGGGGGAAAAAAGAATATTAGGTTAAATTATACTAAAACATTGAGATGTGTTGCATCCCTAGGAATTGCATGGGCCAGACAGCGCTGTCCAGAGACATGAGGCTTATGAGAACTGCATTTAAAGAGATTTCAGATCAATTCAAGACTGTGGTAAGTTGCAAATGGTCAGTACTGGCTATGAATGTGTTTCTGCACTGACATACAGATATGATACTGAGATAACACCAGGGTCTGAACATCTTTTGCAGCTCACTGCAAACCGCTGTCAAGAGACACCTTAGGAATCTTTTCCTTGCCAAAAGTACAGGAGAGAAGAGAAAACACAGAGCAACTAAGCTCAAACAGCCTTCAGTGGTGATTCAGCTGAAATGCTGGGACTTTATTTTGGAAATTTCCATAGTCAGATGCCAAGTCTAAAATGGGATCTGGCAGGTAAGGACTGAGGGTAACAGAGGTCACCTCAGAGGCCTCTTACATGCAGAGGCCTCTGATTTACACCTACATGGCAGCACAACCACCAAGGACTTGATGTGCATCACAGCCATGCCCTAAGCAGGCTGTTATGCTATCTGGGCGAGTATCACGCCCTCCCTCCTCCACATCCCCTCAAGGTTTAGTTTTCATGAAGGAAAAATGAAGACATGCTCCAGCTGTTCTGAGGTAGGGGAGCAGGGATCATGGCCATTGGCAATGCTTGCCATCTTGTGTGGGGTACTCCCACTCTGCTGTGCAGTTTCTCAGGACCCACTGGGCTTTGGAGCAGCATTTGGAAAGCGCTGGCTGGCAGGTAGGATTCGCCAGGCTGCATAAACAGCTCCTGCTAGTGGCCAGTTTCTCACTAGAAATCCTGTACTCCTTTGAGGCATAAATCCCGAAACAGACCAGGCACAAGGAGTTTAAAGAGACAAAGAGAAATCACCTTCAGATGGCTCAGCAAGTTCCAGCAGTGCAGTCCTTTTCTCCTTTCCCAGCTGTGTTCCTTTTTTGCTCAAAGAACTTTCTTCCACCCATCTGCCTCCAGCACACAGAGCAGCAGCTGCTTCTACTGACATATTCTGGCTGATGTGTTTGGCCAGTGTACTTTGGAGCAATTTCAAGCAGGCTGCAAAGTGAGGTGCTGTGCTGGGGCAGAAGCAGATGACAGAGCTACTGCTGACACCCGTTTCAGCAAGCAGCCAGGTGGTCATGCTCTGACACAAGGAATCCAGCAGGGACCCTGCTGCAGCTGGTTTAGACCTGTTTGGAGTATCCTCCCAGTTTCTTGGGCTCAGAGTGTGGCATTGAGCTGTGTTATTTTGCAACTCGAGTGACTGAGGGCACGTGAGCCTTGGGAGGGAAATGTCACTTCTTTCCATGGGGCCTCTGACCTTTATATATACACCCAAAAGCTATTTACATTCCTCTTGCTTCCCTGGGAGGGCCACTGGCATATGGGGAAGGACAGACCCATCATGTTCACAGAGAGACTGCAGGGCACAGTGAGGCTGGCATCCCCCTGGGGCCAGTACTATGGGATCTTCAGCCAGGACCAGGGCAACAAGGGAGAGCCAGGGCATCTCCAGCCCTATAAATCAGGCACCTACAATGTGATGGGCCAGGGACAGGACATGGGCTGATTAGGGGCAGGGCAGGCCTATGGGCAACTGGAGACTGGCCCCACAGCTGCATCACTGACGCAGGAGCTGATGGCCCTGGGGAGATACTGGACCCTGGGGTCTGGATAGAGTGGACAAGCCCCAGGAGTAGGCAGCAGCATTCAGGGCTGTCAGTGTCCTTACAGCTAGCATTACCTTCCTCTCCTCTTGTGTCTCAGGGAGACTCCTGCAAAACTAAGGAGCAAAGAATGGGATTGTTCAAGTAAAAAACACTGATGTAACAATTTGTCACCTCACCTTTCATCATCTCACTTTTCAGGTGATTTTTAAGAACATAGGTGCTGTTGGAGTCCCACTGGCAACACCCCACTCCTGTGAGAACCAGACATGCCATCTTACCCTTTCAGTTCCTATCCAGTTGTTTTTCTGCAAGAGACCTGACCATTTGTTCCCAGACCCTTGACTTCTCTAAGAGGCATTAACAAGAGTTCTGCCAAAACCTCTTGAAAATCCAGGTCCGCCCAGGTTATCTCAACCAGGTTTAGCCCATCAGGAACAGCCAGCAGGTTTGCAAATCACATCTGCTGTCAAGCTGCTGTTTGTGTACTGCAGTTGTATTATATCACATCATAGTTTCTCTCAAGCTGCCTAATGAAGACAGTCTTTGTAAATGTCTAACTGCTCCTAGAACCCTATCTAAATTCTTTATTAGTTTGACACAACCTCCTGAAATTGAGGGCCAGAGCAAGCAATAGGTTCAACTGAGTACTCACTGCATATCTGAGCTGTTCTACAAGACATGAGTGAACCTCATACAGTCCTGACTCTCTTGATACTAATTTTGCTGTGTTACTCCAAACTGTCTGCTACAGACACTTCAGTCTAATGATTGGTTGATGCATTCAAAAAACCCCTCTGTTATGGGAGCTGCTTTTCTGACCATTAAGGTAAGGTTTATTTCTACTTTCTGAAAGACCTCCTCTTCCCCACCCCCACAATTCTCCAGTATGCTAATAGTCTGTGGGATCTTTGGGGGAAAGAGAAAAAAAAACAAGTAAATGATAACTCTGTACCTTCAGGAAGCCACAGGCTTTGGCTTACCTTTCTGGATCGAATTCCCATCCTTTGCCATTTTCCTCATTTGGGTGTTGTTCTGCTCTCTGACAGCATTTCTTTAGTTTTAATAGTCTCCTTTGCTGTTTACTGCTACAGGTTATTTTATGGTCCAGGCAACGATGTGAACAAAGGATTTCTAAGGCTGAGGCAATTGTTCTGGTCATTCAACTGTAGGTTATTGTCTTTTGGGACAATCTGACAGTAATTTGGAGCAGAAGCAGTATTGATGTGTCTGGGGAGGGTGTGGGTGTATGTGGTGGGAGTGATAACACTGTTTTCTGCAAAACCTACTGCTCTTAATAATCTTTCATGTTACCTATGGGAACTTGTAATTTATCAGCAGATATCCACCTAATTTAAATTTTGCTTTCCATGACTTACTCTCATGTAGTGTCAGTTAACTACAGACCTCAGTGTCTGGAAGTTAAAGGACCAACCCATGTAATACCTGGAATGTTGAAGCGTCCTCTTTTACTGAAGCTCCTGGTTGAATCAAGCTGCTTTCCTCACCTCAGCAATATCCAGAGAGGTCTTTGAAAAAAGAAGAATTAGTGGCAAAAAAAAGGAAATTAAAAACTGCCACCCTGGATATGGACAAAGGATCAACAAAAAGCAAGAAAGCTCTCCGTTCCTGAGAGCATGAACTGAATCCCTGATGCAAACTCATTTTCATAAAAAGGAAATTGTCTGATGGGGCAGCCACCACTAATCCATATTTTATGCCAGTTCACTATTTCCTCATTATGTTTCACTGTATATTAAAACTGTATTTGTAAGATGCACTCTGAACTTCACATTAAAGTATAGCCCTGCTGCTGAAAGGGCCATAACTCACTAACAGCCCTTCTCACTGTGCTTCAATAATGCAATCTTTTTCTCTGTGTCCCAACCATATGATAATTCCTGTTGTGTAAGAAATGTAAGTCCAAGGAATCTCAGATCAAATATAAAAGAGCAGTGCTTGCTTACTCAATTAAGTTGCCATTACAGAGTTCATGCTAGTTGGGATGACACAAAGCAGAGCACAAATGCAGTCCTTTATCGCAGCTATCTGTTCATCTAAATAAAATGGCAACAGCACAGTCCAAGCCCATTGCAATTCTTAAATTGCTATGCTAAGGGGACTATTATATGATAAGCAGTCTCTGTGCAAGTGGGGCCTCTACAAACCTCACTTTGAGCACAGCAGCAGTGTTGTGTGAGGTTTATTTGGGAGATTCCTAAGTGCAGAGAAACAGTGCTGCTAAAATACTCTCCTAGAGTGAAAGCACTGTGCTGCAGCTTGGAGAATTCTGACTTTGCAGGTGATAAATCATGCATAGAGTCAGAACCCAATCCAGAGAGACGTGCCTAAGGCAAAGTCTGGCCAGTATTTAGATGTTTGTGCCCAAACTAAGATCTAAAAAACCTTGTCCATTCCCACCCAGTCTTGCTGTGCTTATTAAATACCACACATATTGTCTCTTCACTTGGTTCTACCGCCACTTGCAGAATCTGTAAGGCTTCCACTTCTCATATGTGAAAGTTCCTCCTAACCAGCATGGTCTCTGATCATTCACCATCAGATTTAGGCTCCTTGCTAAATTGTTGTTCAGCACCACGAATGCTTTAACCTGCGTAAGACTGAGGACCTTCCTTTGCAGTCATACAGCTTGCCTTTCAAGCACAGCTCTGCACACCTTCTGCATTGCTGCTATGGTGGGCTCACATGAGAACTGACTGCCACCAGCATGAGATCTTCCCTCTCCCTCTAATCCTACCTCTTGGTTGTAGCTCTCTGTCTGCATGAGGGGACTAATGATATGTGTCCTTTGCCCCGGTGATCAGAATACTCCTGTGGAAGGTGAGAGAGAAAGAAATTAATGCTTCTAGGCAGAACTGAGAATTATACCTGAATCTCACAGCTGAAGGTGTCCCAGCTCCAGGCTGTTCAGGCAGGTTGTCACCACTCAACCAGCCTGCCCCTGTCAGCCTGAAGGTGAGGCTCATGCTGCCTTCCTGGAGAAATACTGCAAACATCAGTCCTTCAGAAAACACTTCTGGCTCGTGATTTCCCTAGAGACAAAGATGTTTACTGGAACCTCTAAATCTGCTGATGAGGCCAAGAAGAGGATGAGATTTTTTTTTTACCTATCTCTGTGCAGTGCATGTCCCACTTGCTTAATCTAAATATCTCCTTTTTCTGAGCACAAGGCACTTGTTTAAACCTTTTCTGAAACTCCCTTGTGATCTATACAGGCAGCCAACTCCTGATCAGATCTGAAGCCAGGGCATATCATTACTTAGATCCAGCCTGAAATTCATCTCTTACTATTTACAAGAAGGAGCAAATAGAAACCCTTCCCAGTTTAAGACAGACATTGTTGTGGATAGTTGCTGTTAATCAAAAACTGGGCTCATACACTGAGATAATGTAAGCAGCTCTTACAAAGCCGAATACAGAACAGTGCAAATGGAAAGAGAGAGCCTGTTTTGACTTACCCATCCAATACAGAAAATCACAGGAAAAGAGAGAGATGGCACAGAAATAATTACTGATGAGGTAGAGAGTGATAAGCTGCATCAAAAAGGGAGGTTAGAGGGTGGGTTTCTATCTTTACACACGATAATAAAAGGGAACAAAAAACACTTGTAAAAGGTTTGGGGATTTTTTTTTACTTTTTATTTTGTGTCTGATTTATTACTTTTTTTCCATAACAGTCAACATGGTCCAAGCTGGGTAATTCTGACCATAATCATGCAAAGAAGGACAGGGACAATTTCCCCACTTAAGCCACTTTACTGGCATAATTACAGAACAAAAAGAAACTGCTCACTGCTTCCTCCACCTCTTCCCCTCCTGCCATCTTCTGCCTGCAACTTTTTTACTTTCAGCTCATTACGAGGCAGTAATTTTATTGTCACATTTGGCTGGCAGCTGGAATTCTCCAAATGAGGTAAGCAGGGCTGAGCTGCGTGCTCTCATCCCTCAGCAAACATCTTGCAGCATACGGTGCTCTTACGTCGCCAAGCTTTAGGTGAAGAGGAAAATGGGCATCTGCGCTGGGTTCATTTGTAACACTGCGGCTGACGGATTAATAGGAGAAGACAGATGAAGGCAGACACTTTAATTACTTCACCCTAACTTTTTATTACAACATCGAGTGAAACGACGAGTTACAGAGGATAATGGGCGTGAAACATCTGGGATAAAGTCACACACGCAAGCTCATGGTTTGGTATCTGCCACGGGGGGTTTAAATAGCGATACTTTCTGTACATGCATCTTTGTGTTACTTCGGATTTGCTTGATAAATCATTTTAGGGTTACTGCATTTTAAAGCTGTGAGGTAGCTACTAAGACTGGGACCCCGCTTTTTTCTTCTGGAATTTTCTGAACTGGGACTGTATCGCCACAGCTGCCCGCTCTGTCTCTGGCGCATCCATGTCTATGTCAAATTCTTCTTGAACCTTCTTCTGCCCATCTGCTCAAAGAAAACAAAACAACATCAACAGTTTTTCAAACACTGATAATCACTGGATGGCACAGGTGAAAAGCCCATGGCCTCTCTCCTCCACAGATGAAACTGTGATGACGGGCAGCATATTCAAAGGAAAAATTTGGGTTGGTTTCGGCAAACACAGCTGATCAAATCCCCCCACCCTCCCCCAACAGCAGTCTGCCATGATCTGTTGGTAGCTAGACACCTTAAAGTGATATCCAAATGGTGCTCAGCAGTCAGGGAGCATCAGTGTGATGTCTGAACAATTCTTCTGCCCAGGAAGCTAACACTGAGGGGCAGAGGCACCCTCCTGTGCCACCCTGCAAGTGGAAGTTACTCAAATCCCCTTACTCTCTCTAAAACAATGGCATCTTAAAATATTTTAAAGTGGGGATTAAATCCCTACTCTTATCACACCTCCTGCATTACAGGAAAAGAAAACACTCCCTAAGGCAAATTTCCATTCCTTTCACTTGTTTCCTGCCTCATGCATTTCAACACATACCACTCTTTCTCTTTGAATCATTTATGTTCAATCTATCTGCTACTGTGCAGCTTCCCCTTCTTTTCACTCCAGGCTCTGTTTTTGCCTTTCAGCCTCAATCCTTGGCTCTTTGCCTTCCTTTATTCCCACTGCTAAGATTTTTGTTCACGTGCATTTGGCCTCCACTTGGACAACCCAGATGCCTTTGCTGAATTTTTCTTCCTCTACCCACACATTAGAAGTGCAGCCCTGGAAAAACTCCTGCCCTCAATGAAAAGATAACTCTGATCTGCCTGGACTAGTGAAGTGAAAACACACATTCATTCCACTACTCTCATCATACCACTGATTTTCTCTCCTCTATAAACTGTTTTGTTGAACACACTTAAATATCTGTATTTTGCAACAAATGTGATGCCAGAAGTCTGCAGACAGCTCGACTTAAAACAGCTGTGGAAATTCACTCACTTTTAGGCACTTTGATTTATATTCTTAAGACTAACAACTCCAGGATGCTCATCCCCAAGAACTGTTAATGCAAAACATGGAGAACACATTCAATATACTACTAAAACAAAAAGAAACTTAACACACCCACTGCCATTGTCCCCTTCTCACTTGAAAACAGGGATATCATTGCAGTATTTCTTGCCCTTACTACTTGTTCTTATTCAGAACTCAGATTTTCTGTCCATTTTCCATTGACAAATTCTACTCGAAACTGGGCAAATAATTAAAGAGAAGATTTTGGCATACTCCATACTGATTTTATTTCAACTACATTGACTAAGTAATTGCACCTGTGTAAGCTTAAAAGAAAAGCTCACTTAATATTTTGGTTTACTTAGAAGAACATTTAAAAGAAAGACAAAAATACAAGAAGAAAGAAAATATCTGGAGTGGAACAGTAGCTTGAGATCTTATCAAAACTTTGATTATCACAGAATTACAGAATGTCAGGGGCTGGAAGGGACCTCTAAAGATCATCCATCCCCTGCCAGAGCAGAATCACCTAGGCCAGATCACACAGGAAACTGTCCAGGCGGGTTTTAAGTGTCTCCAGAGAGGGAGACTCCACAACTTCCCTGGGCAGCCCGTTCCAGTGTTCTGTCAACCTCACAGTGAAAAAAATTTCTCCTCATCTTTACATGAAGCTTCCTATGCCTCAGCTTCCATCCATTACCCCTTGTCCTGTCATCAGTCATCACCAAGGAGAGCCTGGCTCCAACCTTGGGGCACTCACCCTTTACATATTTATAAACACTCATGAGGTCACCGCAGTCTCCTCCAAGCTAAAGAGCCCCAGTGCAGTACAATGAAAAGTTAGTTCGTCAAAACAAAGATTTTACAGAAGAAAATGAATCCTACTAACATTACCTCACACTTCCACAACAATTAAATGCCAGAATCTGCAGTTTCTGTAACTATTCAAGCAACAAAACTACTTTAACTACAGAAATAAAATCATTGCCTGATTTTTCATGGGGAAAGAGGTGAAGGTCAGAAGTGACATCCTCATGCTTACAAGTTGTTGAAGCAGCCAAGGAGAACACTTGAAGCTACGTTACATACTGAAACTATAGAGTGGCTTGTTAAAGAAAGAGGAATTCCTGTACCAGTTCCTAAGTTAATTACACAACAATGTACCAGATGCCATCATCTCCATGTGCTACGCACACAGCAGAGAAATGGAGATTGTTTTTGAAATCAAATTCCAGAAGGAATTATCATTTGCACAGCAACTTACTGAAATTTTGTTGGCATTTTGAGGATTGATTTTGATTTGGTATTTATAGGTCAAAGGGAACTAGCACAAGAAATCACAACATTGTATATGGAAACAAAACAAAAAAAGCCTTTAAATCACCCTGTACAGAAAATACAACTTTTCAGACAGAACATGTAAATATAGACTTTCCTTTCAAATTCTTGACTGAAAAGAATATATATCTACATCACCTAACCCTTTCAGCAACAAGAAAATAAAAACTGCTTTACTTGTCCATATGTCAGAATCTTTCCTCTATTAGTAGGGTCTTGGTAACTTATTCTAACAAGAATAATATTGCTAATGAAGAAATACATCTTATTTCTTAAGGAGAAATATTTTGTGAAGATTATGATACTAGTAATGTAATAAGCATTTAATGAGTTTTGATGAGACCAATGTCTTCTCATTGCTTAATGATCTAGCCTCGTTTTTGTTGTAACATTCTGAGTTTTAGGTTCCTTCCTAGCCACTCCCTAGGCACAGCTCTAATAGTAAAAAACCAAAAGTGAAGTTTATGTATCAAACTTAGATTCACAGTATATAAATTACTTGTCCTTTGGAAATGTCAGTAGGGAAAGGCAGACAGATGGATGAGTAGACACAATTGGTTTCTTCTCTCTCGTTGAAATCTGGCTTTTACGACACATTTCCTATTACAGCCAAGCCTCAGCAGTACATTACCTTGCAGTAGTGACTCAGCAATCTTACATTAAGATTTTATAGACTCAAGAAAAGGCAGCACTTAATATAATTTTACATCTGAATTTCTAGGCCATTTAGTCTTTGGTGATGTGAATCTGCATCACTGCCTTAAAATCAATTGTACTACAGCAATTTACCATACCTGAAGATCTACAACAGTTTACCATATCTTGAGATCTGTCTGAATTCTTTTTGACACATTCTTATTGAAATCAACCCCAAAATTCCTTGCAAACTCTTTCTGTAGTTTTCTTTTTCCCATCACTAAGGAAAAATTCTAGGATGAGTGGTTTTCAGCCATGACTTAGATTTGTAGATCAAGAAATTAGCAATGGTCAAAAGGGACAGGATATTTCTGTGAGTAACAAAGAAATTCATTATCAGTTTACATCTGGCATAGAACTATGGTGATTACAGATATATACATAATGTACATTATAAACCAACATGTATATCAGCTATATATAATGTCTATTACATACTTCTGGGTTTTCTCTCCCTATGCCTGTATCTCTCCTTCTATACACATGTATGTATGTTTGGATACATGAAGAACTTAGGGCAAAATACATAGATGTATTTGCTTAAAGAGTTTTAAACACTGTTTCAAACTGAAAATAGCTGGATGGAGTATCTTAGAATCCTAGAATGGCTTCTGTTGAAAGGAACCTTAAAGATCATCTAGGTCCAACCCCCCAAGCCTTAGGCAGGGACACCTCCCAGGTTCCTCAAAGCCTCACCCAACATGGTCTTAAAAACTTCCACAACTTCTCTGGGCAACCTGTTCCAGTGTCTCATCACCCTCATAGAAAGAGCTTCTTCCAAATGTCAAATCTAAATCTACCCTGCTGCAGTTTAAAACTGTCGTCCTTTGTCCTATCACCATGTGTCCTTATAAATAGTCCCTTTTCAGTTTTCCTGTGAGCCTCTTCAGGTACTGGAAGGCTACTGTAAGATGTCCCTGGAGCCATCTCTTCTCCAGAAGGCTCCAAGGGCAGGCTAAACAAACCCAACTCCCTTAAGCCTGTCCTCATAGGAAAGGTGCTCCAGTTCTCTGATCATCTCTGCAGCCCTCCTCTGGACTCTCTCCAGTAGATCCATGTTCTTCTTGTGTTGGGGGCTCCAGAACTGGATGGAGTTTAAATGAGGTCTCGCAGAGCAGAGGGACAGAATCACTTCCCTTCACTTGCTGGCCACACATCTTTTGATGGTTGGCCTTTTGGGCAGCCAGCATACATTACTGGCTCACATCAAGCACCTCATCAGCCAACATCCCCAAGTCCTTCTCTGCAGGGCTGCTGTCAACCCTCTTGTCACCCAGCCTATATTTGTGCCCCAGGTGCAGAACCTTGTTGAACTTCATAAGGGCCCCTATCTCCAGCCTGTCAAGGTTCCACCATCCATAAGGATACCATCCAGAGGAGGCATTCCTTCCCTCCAGCATGTCAATTGCACCACACAGCTTGGTGTCCTCCACAAACTTGCTGAGGATGTACATGATCCCACTGCCCATGTTGTCTGAAGTTCCTACATTCTGTATTTTCTTGGAGTTCTCCCCAAAATCTTCTCTATTGATAGTTGCTACAACAGACACTTTAACAGATGGATTGTCTGTCTGGAGAGATAATTAAGTGGTGTGCCTTCTTTGGTTTTGTCTAGGCTAAGGGAAAAAAAGATGTCAACCTTTACCTTGAGCTGCTTTACTAGAAGCAGCCTTACTAATATATCACACCCCACTAACTACACTGGGTTTATTTTACTGGCTATACAAAGTGAAGAGCACAGGTTCCAATCTCTCATAGAAAGGGAGTTGGAGCTACGTGATCTTTGAGGACCCTTCCAACACACACTCTTCTATGAGTGTATGATTTTATTAATTAAGAGTTGACCCATTTAATTAGAGTGAAAACTCAGCCTGCGCTCAGGGCTTGCACAGACTAGAGATGACCTTAATGCATCAATATGAGTGACTGTAAGCTTTTTTGTACCCTTCATACTACCAAAGCACCTGTGTCACAGCACCTTTTACTTGTCAGTAGTCGTTCACAACATTCCAAATATCAGGCTACTTAATTTGAATGCTGAAATAATACAATTTATACAGAGAGATGAAAGCAAGCCCAGATAAAGGTCCCTCTTTCATTCATTGTGTGCCACTTTTAGCTTTCCTTTTACAAGAGATTACAAGCTTGAAAGCAATTGAAAAAGCAGAACATTTTGACTCTCAGCAGGCCAGAGCACTTGTACAGGCTTTGCTCTTGGGCTTGCTTTTTAGCATTCCTACTTGCAAGGGACAGCCATTCTGTCTGGTAACAAGCTACCTTTTTCCAAGCTACATTTACACACCAGTACAAACAGATCTGGATTCCGTTCCCATCTTCAGTCACACACACACACACAGAGACATACTTTTATTGATCTCTTCACTTTCTAGGCTATGTGCAGATTCCACAGAATGGTAAGGGTTGGAAGGGACCTCTGGGGACCATGTTGTCCAAACCTCCTGCTAAAGCAGCTTCACCTAGATCAGCTTGCACAAGAACATGTTTGGGCAGATTTTGAAAGTCTCATGAGTGGAAGGCTCCAAAACCTCTCTGGGCTGCCTGTATCAGTGCTCTTCTTTCACATGGATCTCTGAGGATGCCTGGACTACCACAGACTCACATGAGAAAACTAGGTGGAACAAGACTCTTGTCGGTACGCTTCAGTCAAGAAGCTGCTTGTAATTGTGAGGGATTCAGAAACAAAAAAGGGTTGATAAACACTGCCCTGCACTTTCCACATTCTGAGAGTATTTGGCTTCAGCAGCACCACAAAAAGCAAAACCTTTAATCTTCCTTAGCACACTCAGATATGTCAGGGTTTTCTCTGACAGATTTTTTTCACGTGTAGCCCCAGTTCCCTCAGATAATGACTCTCCTTCTGAATATGCAAACCAAGGGAGTCAGTACACGTCCCTGGTCCCTGCCGAGTCTGGCTCAGAGGAAGTGAACAGATCACAGGCCAACAGTCAGAGAATGTCCATAACAAAAAAATGATGATTCTTTCAAATTCATATGTTTAACATGAACTGACTCTGGACGTGTGTTAATTCAGGAAAATCTGAGTCCCAGTGGAACAAACCCCTTGGATCACATCAACCGCTTGGTGAGTGCAGGCATCATAAGAAGCACAACATGCCCCAGCAGCAGTCTTGGTCTACAGACTACTTTGCAGGACTGAAGACTGAGACAGCTTGCTGGGTGCAGATTTTACTGCAGTGTGTGCAACAGTCATCCCAGTAGGAGAGCCTGAAAGAGCATCTAATTAGCTGCTTTACAAATCTAACATCCTGAAAACTCATTTCACATCCCTGCAATTGAAAAAAGATCTATTTATTCCACTTCCAGATGAATCATTAGAATGCTGTCTCTGTAACCTGCTACAGTGCCTCATAATCCATTGCAAACACTGGATGGATAATGAACCTGCCTGTAACAAGGAAAACAATCAAATCTTACACACAAATCTGCCCAGCAAACTCTCAAGTAATGTGGTGCAAGTGTAATTATTCACAAATATGCCTTCAGCTATTTCTTTCATTTACTTTTCATCTATAAAGTAAAATGAGTTGTGACAACACTGGAAAAAGAAAATATTGCTTATTCCATACGGGCCAAAAGCCTAAAGCACTCTTTTGTGACCTTTGAACACGGGCTAAACAGACTAGTCCTTCCTAAAAGTGTTCATGGAAGAGCAAAAGCTGATGGAAGGGACTTGTGAGAAAAGAGGACTCACTTCTCAGAATTTCTCCATCCTCTAGATGAAATAAAGATTGCTTGTCACCTTCTGGAAAACACTCAGCATGAAAAACTGCATAGGCAGGAGCCTCTAACTGGCATTTCGTGTCTTAAGTGCTATCCTCCACTCTCCTCTGCTCAACCAACCCACATCTAACAGGAATTATGACACCATACTAAAGATGGAGTATACTCATTAAAATACTGCATTTTTCAGGGGCTAAACTACAGCATTTGGAAGACTAAATGAAGTGTGGGACAGAATCACAGTGCCCCATAACATGCTGGAAGCAGCATTTTGCTTCAGGCAGGATCATTACCTCCCACTGCTCATAAGATTATTCAAGCTGTGACAATCTTTATGCTACTCTGATCCCAAGCTATTACACCAGTTGGCCCAATGAGGCAGAACAGTCCCTAATTAAAGAGGACCAACATGGGCAGGACTCTCATGAATGTTGACATTCAAGTGGAGCATTCTTTATCTTTATGTGATGGAAAGAACCATTTTCTCTGACTAGGCTCCACGAAGCAAGCAGCCAACTAAAGAAAATGTGTGAGTGCTTAGATGTATGGAGGCCAAATTTTACTCCTTACAGGTACCAGTTTGAAAATCTGGAATTGTTATGGCCTCTCTTCCCCTTTAGTATTTCATTGAGAGGTGAAAAAATAAGAGGGGATGTTGTCCTCTTTTAGGGTAGTCAATCTAGCCTTTTGATTCTGAGCAAGAGTTAAAATAACACCAGATCTGACCTTATGGCTGAAGAAAGGAAACAGCCTACTTCTGAATAAAAAGTCTTCAGTCAGTGCCAGGGCTACATTACCCAGCAGGCTGGCTCTAAGCCTTTGATTTGGTCACCCTCTTTCTCTCCAGTAGACTCATTTTGCTAGGCAGATGAAAAATGGCAGTCTTGAGGGAGTGGGCGGACATTAGCCAATTCAAGAGAAGGGAAGGTAGTATTGGCCTGGCAGAAGAGACCTTTACTTTGAATCTTGCTGCCTTTCATGTATTTCCTAAATTTTTTTTCCTTCCCTGAATGAAGTGCTCAACAATGTGATGGTTTGGGTGTTACCTGCTCCTCCCACACTCTGGAAATTACCCAGACTAGACTCAGACAGCTCTGGAAATTTTGAATGAAGCTTATATGTACAGCTAGCACAATATACAAGCAGATATTTACAGTATATACAGTTACATACAGAAATATACAAGGTAAAAGGGAATACAGAAACACAACAGCCCTCCCAGAAACCGGAGTCCCCAGGAGGGGCTCCCAACTGCCCTTCCGCCTTCTCCCACCCCTCTACCTTACCCTAGAAGTTGCCTTGTGTCCCAAGGAAGAATGGAGGGTCAGCCAGGGGGGGTTAGGAAGCAAGTGGATTAATCAGAGAGACCATAGGTGAGGTTAGAGAGAAATGCAGCCCAGAGCCCAGGCAGTGCCCAAATGCCTTATTTATGTTTATACTCTTGTTTGTATACATCTCAGCAAGCCCATGAGTGAAGTAGACATCACCATTGTTTTTCTTTCACAGCCTGTGATCTAATCCTTCTCACCAGAACATTCTAGCTAGCTTCAAACTAGCACAAACAAGTGCAGTTTCTTGCTTTCTGTAGTATCAACAAACAAACAGTTGCCAGGGCATTGAGCATTGCATTGGTTTTGCAACCTCACTATCTTGATATATATGGCTTACAGCTGTGGTCTAGGGAGGCAGGCTGCTGTGAGGACTCTGCCTCAGCACCTGGAATGATCTAAAGAGAACTTGTATCAGAAGCTTCTTACAGCACAGTGGGCTGATAAAAACTCATTGGCATGGTACCTAAGAATGTTGAGAAACATACCTCCATGATGCTGCTGGTGTGATGGAAAACACCCCTTGTCTAGAATGATCTTACTCCATCAGGATTTTATTGGCATTTCTGCTAGCTCTGTCTGCCTCCAGAGCTAGCATCAAGACACAAAGCTCTTGGGGCCTCCTTGTTTTCCCACATGCATGTTGCTGATGTTACAACACAAAACTCCACGAAATTTTGCTCTTGCTGTCCTAGAATGATAGAGCAATTTAAAGCCCTTGTGTCTTGTGCCTTCAATTTAGCAGACATCTGCAAAAGACCTGAATGTTGCAGACTGAAATAGTCATTTTGAGACAAGGACTAGATCACTACATTTGTTCTTGTTTCTTTAGTCCATAATGAAATCAGACATTCAAGGGCCACCTTTCAAACTCAAAAGCTGCCTGCTCTGGTTGGGTAACAGTCAGTGGTGAGGAAAGTTATGGGTTTGTTGAGGGCGTTCATTTTCCATGGTCAGTAGAGCTGTAATGTCCACACAGCAACCACCTCTGAAACTGAGTGGCAAACCCTGGACCTCAGCAGTCTCCTGCAGCTTCAAAAGTGTGAGGGCAAATGAATGTTATCATTAGTGATCAAATTAATTGTAGCAACTATTTTTATCTGAACTACACCAACCAGTGCCTTAAAATCACTCAAAGTAAGCCAGAAAACAATTAGCCTCTTATTAAACTGTACATTACAATTTGGTATAACGAAGAGGACTTCCTTTGGCAACTAGAATCCTTTCTTCTTCAAACTGACCTTTACTTTTGTAAGGCAGTGTTGCCATCACAAATGAGTTTTATTGTTATAGTTTTACCGTAGTTTTTTTTGTATGATTCCTAAAACATTGCAGCATGAGACTTTGGAAGTGTCTGATTGAGCTTTTTTTTTTGTAGTTGCAGTAATGTAGGAAAGCAGCAATATATTTTCTGACATGAGATAAACCAAGCAGCACAAAATTATGTACATTGGGTTAACAGTGAAACAGAAAGGAACAGTAATAAAATTCAGTTGACAAAAATTGTATTTTCCACTGACTCACAGTCAGCTAAGGATGAATTGGTTTTGCTCAACAATTAATAGAAACAAATATTGTTTTCTTTTAAATGTTAACATTATTTAAGCAATCATTTCTCAACTCAAAAATAATCAATCACTTACAGACTTTTTAAATGGCTTACAAATGCGTAACTGGTGCACAGATATGCATATAAGTGTGGATTGGGATCCACAAGGTATTTTTGGGCACAAAGGAGGCCATAATTCACATCCTCACCTGAGGATTAAACTTTGTGGAAGTTTAACAAGAAATCTAGCAGATGAAAACAGCCATCAGCTGTATAACCTCATCTTGCACTAACTAAAACTGCTCCTGAGGCGTGCTAGGCTGACTGGCAGTTCAGCTTTTTTTGTTTTCATTAAATGGAAACCTTTGGGAGGTAAATGGAAATGGTGCTGGGGTTCAAGTCCTGGCACAGCCAGGTTCCTCTGTCACTGCAGAACAATGCCCCACCTGCAGGGATAATACACTTCTAAGTCCTATCCTTCAGGAGACGGTGTCATGATCGTGCTCACAAATTCAGCCCAAGTTACAGGAGACTTTCTTTAGCTGTATACATGCAATTCCCAATGCCTCAGCCAAGTTTCAAATGGAAATTGTTATGGTATGTTTTAATTTCCTGTGCACTTTGCAGTTCTCACTTTCTCAGTAAACACTGTGCCTTTAAGCTTTACTCTTCAACTGTGGAAAGAGCTACATTTCATCAGTGCATGAAGCAAGTTACCCTCTTCCCTTGCTAGCCAACTGCTTGATTAATAATGATCAGTTGCTTTCCTATTATGGTAGCATTCAGGCACTCCAAGTCATAGCTGGGAACCCAAATGTGGTTACAAATGCAGAACAATAAACTACCCTTTACACCACCTCTCAGTACTATGACCTTTACAAAACTGTCTTTGGTAATAAAAACAAGAGAACTTCAAGGCTGCCTCCCAGGCTATGCTGCTGTACCCATACTACCTAAGGCTCAGGGTATGGCTCAGGCACTATCCACAGCTTCTCTAGAACAGGTAATAATATTCAGCACATGGGTAACTGTCACAGCTGACCCTCTGCCAGGCACTGCCTGGATACTGTGGCCATATATTCTGGCCAGGACCCTTCCTCACAGGCAAAGGGATTGAAAGCAGCCCTTTTGATTCAGAAAGGCAGGTCCTGCTTGACTACCTGATCTCCTTTTATGACAAGGTGATCCACTTAGTGGATGAGGGAAGGGCTGTGGATGTTTACCTGGAGTTTAATGAAGCCTTAGACACCATTTCTCACAGCATCTTCTTGGAGATACTGTCTGCTCATGACATTGATGGGTGGACATTGGCTGGATGGCAAGGCCTAAAGAGTGGTAGTGAAAGGAACTAAATTCAGTTGGTGGCTGGTCACAAGTGGCGTTCCTCAGGGCTAGATGTCTTCACTATCTATCAGTGATCTGGATGAGGGGATTGAGTGCTCCCTCAGTAAGTCTGCAGATAATACTAAGCTCAGAGGTAGTGTCAATCTGCTAGAGGGTAGGAAGGCTCTGGACAGACTAGATAGATGGCCTGAGGTTGACTGTATGACATCTAATAAGGTCAAGTGCTGCGCTTGGGCCACAGCAACCCCATACAATGTTCAGTGGCTGCAGAGCTGCTTGGCTAAGAAGGACCTAGGGGTGTTCTTATCGTATCACAGAATCAACCAGGTTGGAAGAGACCTCAAAGATCATCCAGTCCAACCTATGCTGAATGATGGCTGTCTGAATATGAGCCAGCAATCTGCCCAGGTGGCCAGGAAGCCCAACAGCATGCTGGCCTGTATCAGGAATAGCATGCACAGCAGGAGGAGGGAAGTGATTGCCCTTTGTACTCAGCACTGGTGAGGCTACACCTTGAGTACTGTCTTCACTTTTGAGCCCTATCTAGAAGAAAGATTGATGTGCTATAATGGATTCAGAGAAGGACAAAGCAGCTGGTGGAGAGACCAGAGAATAAGCCTCCTAAGGAGGGAGGAGGGAACTGGGGTTCTTAATTTGGAGAAAAGGAGGCTGATGGGAGGCCTTACTGCTCTCTGCAACTACCTAAAAAGAGGTTGTAGCAAGCTGGGTGTTACTGGCTTCTTTCTAGTGAGAAGCAAGATGGGAGGAAATGGCCCTACATCACACCAGAGGAGGTTCAGACCAGATACAGAGTTATCAAACACTTGGAATAGTCTCCTCAAGGAGGTGGTTGAATCAGCATCCCTTGGCACTTCCTATTAATCGTGTGATGACCAATTGTACCTGAGCTCTTGCAAGGAAAATGTGAAAGAGAGGTGTTTGTCTTCCAACATGGTTCTGCCTCCCTTGTGTTGCATAATGGCTTCACTTTTCAGAGGTGCTTCTCCCCCACCCTTCCTTTGCAGTTTGTAAGAGTAGCTAGGGAATAATCTCCAAGAAACGGCAGTGATCACAACATGCCACACAGAAGTAGCAGAAAAGAGGTCTCAAATTCATGCACTGCCAAAGCGAGATGAGCTGAGGAAGATGGCATAGGTTACAGGGAACACCTGTCACTCAGAAGAAAAGGAGAGGAGTCAATCAAAAGAAGTGTGTCATGGAGTCAGAAAGTGTTTCTCTTCAGACATAAAATGAAGAAAAAGCAGAGTGAAATTTTGCCCTGTTCATGTTCAAAGTGGAAAATAAGGGCAGTTTCTAGGTGTCATTGTATATTGACAGATCTTTGCTAGCAACTAATAAGGCAGTTAAGTTTTCACAGTAACAAAAACTATTACATGAGAACATGAAGTCACAGTGAGGAAGTATTCTCCTCTTGTAAAATCCATCACCAGCTACAAATTGCCAAGTATTTAACCACACTCTCAGCGGCGAGCAGTATAAGAATTGAACATTGCCATGCAATGTTATACTCTTAAGCAGACATTCCAATATCTTCTATGCCTTATGAAAGGCAATCAAAAGATGCCTTGTAAATAACATTATTTGTAAGAGCATTTACTTAACTGCATAGGTAAAATGCAAGGAAAAAACCCCACAGTCAAACATTGCACCTTTTTTTCCGCATGAACATGGGTACTGCTCTGTGCTGGTAATAGTGTAATAACTTCGACAGATTACCACAATGAAAAAGGCACTACTTTAAAATGGGGTTTGGTTTGGGTTTTTTTTTAACATCTTGCACTATATGCCAAGCTGGGGGGTTTTGTGGAGCTAGCTGGACCATTCTTACAAAGTCTTGCAGATTGAAGTGGAGCTCATAAGGGTAAAAATGCCTGAGGTAGCATCTGCAGTCCTTTAGGAACAGAAAAAAATTGCCCAAAGGCTGAGCTGAACAATTGTGCTCTAAGAGGTTCTTTTAGGAGTGTATTTGGCAAAAGGAAGTTTAACACTAAGGTCAAATGCAGCCCATCAGTACAGCCCCAGAGATGCAATGGATATCACACCTAGGCTTCTGGGGCAGCTCCAAAGTACTTCACTCACAGTTGGAGCAAAGGCTAGCATACTCTTGAATGGAACCATGGAACAGTCTGGGTTGGAAAGGACCTCTGAAGGTTGTCTAGTCCAACCTTCCCCTGCAGACAGCAGAGACATCCTCAACTAGATCAGGTTGCCCAGAGCCCTGTCAAGCTCTACCTTGAGTATCTCCATGAATGGGGCCCCAACCACCTCCTTCTCTGATAGACCTCAATTTACTATGAGACTTGGCCTGCTGGCAGATCTTACATGCTCCCACAGCCAATTAGTTCTGTAACTTCTGCTCCAGCATCCTTAAGTGCAACCAGTGCTGGATTGCTGCTGTCTGTCCAGTAGTCTTGCTGAATGCTCTGTATGGTGAAAGTACCTCACAAAAGGTACCAGATGTTAATGCCTCTGTCTCTTGCAAGCAGTTACCCAGAGGTAGTTTTCAACCAGAAAACAATGAAGTTCTGAGGCAGAAGGGTTCTGGGTAATTTCTGTTTGTTTTCTTTTGCGTGGGCTGCTGTCCGAACAGAGTCATTAATTTGAGTTTACTGTGTCTCCACTGAACACAAAAAGCCACATTATATGTTTATTTCCCCTGCAGGCTGGTTTGCTTAACTTTCTTAGTAAGAACAGAGCACTTCATGAGAATGCATGGTAGCACTGAAATAGCGCTGCGGCAATACAGCTTTGGAAGTGCATAAGGAATTGTATGCTGCAGGGTGTTGTCATTCCAGGCTGTCTTACTCAACAGTCATTTGGAAATTCTTGTTACATATTGTGCAGAAGCTCATCAGGCAAACATTTAAAGACTGGATTATGAATAAAAAGCTCTGTCTGGTTTCTGAGAAGCACTCACCTAACATAGAAACATACTATCTTTTCCAACCTAAATTGATGGTTAATACCAGCAAGTCCAACCATAAAGAAAAAACTAACAAACAAAACAAGCCCAAAGGGAAAAGAATGGGGGGAAACAACCAAAAAACCCAAAACCCCCACAAAAATGAAAAAAACTCAACACACAAAAACACCCAACCTTGCAGGTGTTCTACATGAGAACCCTGCAGCAGCTCCCTTTAGAAAGAAACCAAGGGGGAAAAATTAGGCACTCCAAGGGTACCATTCATCTGACCCACATTAGGCAGACATTTTAGGGTAGCAGGAATCTCATCCTTGAATCCACTTTCTACACTGACTAGTTCTCTGTTAAGAGAGCTCAGGGTGACTGGTTCAGCTCTAAGTATCTATATTTAACCAAAAGAACATCACTCCCTGAGCCCGAGTTGTGCCTGAGCTACACATCATAGAATTTCACATGAACACATTTCTCTGCTATTTCGTAGGAAATGCCTGCTTATCAAATAAATTATTTATCCCTTATGAAAGGTACTACACTGTAGCAGCCAAGAAATGTTATTTGCTTCAGAGAGGAGGAAAATAAGGAGTGGCATATCTTCTCACACTAACTCCATCTGCGCTCTTCCACCCCACTGCCAGCTAGGACGGAACAGCTCACCCTCAAGAGCAGGTCAAAACACACAGTTGTTCTCTCTGCTGAGATTGCCAGTGAAATTGCCAGTTGTGCAGCTGGTCTGGATCTTCTCAAGTTCCCTCAGGAGCTGACAGAACATTCTGCATACATTTCTCTTTTTATAAATATATACTCGAGCAGACAAAAAAAACCTGTATCAGCACCTCTTGCTAGCCTTTAAAGTTGTTTCAAGGACAATAAACCTTCATCCATGTATGTGTGTCTGCATGCTATCGAGTCACTACTTCATGCTCAAAAGCCTCGTGGATTTTTAAGCACGTCAGTAAGACTTTACATTTCCCTAATAAGGGATTACAGTTAACACCACAACAAGCAATATCACATGCTTCATATATGAACAAGCAGCCAATTGACAGTTGCTGTGAGAATTGTAATTGAACTTTTGAGGTACTGCAAACATCAGCCCTCTGCTCTGCTATTTAGCTAATAATGAGCCAAGTGACAGCTGGTGCCATTCTGCTGGAGAGTGGAGATGCTCAAAGGAACCTTGCTGCACCCAGCATGTATTAAAGGCAGCCATTAGTAGGCTGCAGGACTGAGACTACATCAAGTTAAAAAAAGGGATAATCTGGTGTACCTGGGTCAGATCCAGTACCAGAGGTACTTGAACAAGACAAATACCTTTAAAAATGATAGCTAGCCATGTTTTAACTGTTGCTATGCATGCTTCTCACTGCTGACCCAAGAGAAGGAAAGCCCCCACATGAGATTATAGTCTACATGAAGTGCATCGCAAACCATAGTGACTCCCTCCTAGTAGCGCTCCAACATGAGTCCCCTCTCCTTCCTAGGTCCTGCACAGCACCCTGTGGGTAATGAGAAGGAATGGCTTCTGTGCTGAAATCTTAGCTGGTAGGCACATAATATAGAATTCTGATCTTACAGAACAAGTATAAACCTGAGCTCTTTAAATGCCAAAGCATCCAACTTACTGCTTCATCAGTTCTTCATGGAAGAAATAAACCCCTCAGGAATCCTTGTCTTTTTTTTTTCCTTCTTTCCCCTCACCTACTCCAGAAACTGATGCTAAGGTAAATAAGACTATTAGCTCTGAGACAGAACACGAGCTCTGTTCTTCCACAGCTTCCTCTCACAGAGTAATAGAAAAGATCTTATTGGCACATAGGACAATTTACTGCTTAACATAAGAGAGTAAAAACCAGCAATGAATAGATTCTGTGAAAGAGCGGGGAATGAATCCAGAAGGGCAAATTGTCCTTCTCTGCAGCTTGCTCATTGCTTATAGAAGGTTACTGTATTGTGAGGCTAAAGCCTGGAATTCTAACCAGTCAATACCAAAGCTCTGAGGGATTTTTTTGTCTGTGACTTCAGCATCTGTGTTTATTGAGTGACGACTGATGGTATAAGGTAATGTAATTTTCCAAGCCTTTTCAAAGTAGCAAAGACTAATGGGCAAATTCAGACACCAAAGCCAGCAGACAGTACTTCAAGTCCTACTTCTTTGTGGGTTTTTTCCTCTTTTTCCTCATCTCATAAACAAAATAAATAAAATTCCAAACCTTCTAGGTCCCAGGCACTGATTCAGCAATCTCCTCTTTTTAATTTGATGCTATTTCAGAGAAAGAGCAGAGGGGCTGTTGTCCTATGAAACTGCAGTTATATGTTCTGACAAGCATCTTACTGAAGTGTAGATTATTAAGGTTGGGTTGCAGTGGGCTTGTTCTCAGGGCCATAGCAAGGAGCAGCAGCATCCACCTTTTTTTAGTGTTAGTAAAAAGCAAGCATGGTTTTCCAATAAAGACACAGTGAAAGGAGAAGGTGGGGCCCTATTCCTAGCTCTTTTTTCTGTATCACAAGGTTATGGAACAGGGGAAAGAAAATGGTCTTATACTGACTTAGCAAACCTACACAGTACACCAAGGACACAAAGAAAAGTTGTAGAAGCTTGAAAGAGTGCACTGGCTATGAAGTACCACACTAGCCCACCACACAAGTTGCCTTCTAGCTCTCAGCTGTAAAATCACTTTACTCACCTGGAGCAAGTCGGAGCATTGCCTGCCTTCTCCAAAAGGGATCATTCTCCTTATTTATCCTGCTGTCCCAGTCCAGCAGCACCTCCTCAGAGTTGACATTCAACCACTTCTAAAGTACCCTCAGTGCAACCCCAACCACCTTTACCATATACATGGCCTCAAGATTGAGGAATGAGTGAGAAAGCAATGGTCATCTGTATACAACACGTTTCCCAGTGACTGCCTTTGTGCCCACATGAGTGTAAATGACTGGGTGACAATGAAGCAGAGATAAATGGCATTAAGCTGTGCAGGGATTTTTGTCAGGTTGTCACTACACATGTTCATTCAATTGTTGTTTGGGTTTTTGTTTGGTTTGGGGAGTTTTCTGTTTGGTGGTTTGGAGTTTTTTGGTACTTCTGGTGTGCGTTTTGATTTGGGTTTTGTGTTGGAGCTTTGTTGGTTTTGGGGGAGGTTGTTGTTTTTATTGTTTGATTTGTGTGGTTTCTTTGTTTTAGGGCTTGGTGGGGGTGGTTTTGGTTGGTGGTGTTTGGCTTGGGAGTTTTAATTTAAAACATAAGGAGTGGGTGTTGATCCTTCACCAAGGACAATTACAACAAAAAAATCCCAGCCAAAGAAAAAAATCATACCAAAAGAAAGAAAACCACAAAACCCTCCACATAACTTTTAAGCAGTGAATTAGGAAGTCCTAACATGGTAAATATCACTAAGGTGAGATTCTTTGCTACAAATTTATGTAAATGTTTTGTATCCTTAGAGATATGCATCTCCCTGAAACTCAGGTGGTGTTGGAGTGGCCTGCTTTTAAACACAAAATTTCTTAAATACAAAACGCACAAAAACATCTTAAAACAGAACAAATAAACAAGCTTATTGATGGGAGGTTGTCTGGAAAAAAAAAAGAAGGGTCCCTATTCATCCTTTGTTTTCAATTCACTAAGTTTTCACCTGGTGCCTTTCAGCAATGGCTATTTAAAACCAATTTTATCAGGAAGAGTGGGCAGTGATTTAGTGAAGTGCTGCAACTGCAGTTAGAGAGTTACAAAACCCAGTGCCAGGTATTGACATGAAATAGATGTGACTATTTGATGTGAAAATCTGAGACCAGGGAATAAAGGTTTCCCTTCTGCTTCAGTTGTATGTCTATTACATACATAGGAGCTATCTTATAGGTGCAAAAAATAACAAGTGACAGACTATACTGATACCATCATGCAGTTAACTCGGTTAATTTCCCAAATTTCCAGAAAATCCCATTTCAAAATCTTGCCATTGCACCTTTCAGTCTTAGGAGCACACTGCATTTCCTTGATTTAAAGGGGAAAAAACCTGTTTTCTGCTATAACATATGGATACCCACGTTGTTCTCAGCCTGGCTGCTTGGAAATGTTGGGATCCACCACACAGACCTCTTGCTTTAATGAGGTAACTGATAGTGGTAGGAGGCTGTTGTCCTCTACTTGGCTCAGCAAGAAATAGGATGAGCTGCAGGTTTTGTCAGTAGGTTTCATACTGCTGACAGAAAAGGAGCAATGAGACACTGGATGAAGGCATAACCTGCAGGCTCAGGAATTTCATCACTTGTTGATGCCTTCAGATGCAGTGGCTATTTCTGTTCCACCTCATCTGTATAAACTCAGAGCTGGCCCCTTCTCTTTGACAGTTTAAATGCTTATTGTGGCTCCTACTTGCTCCCAACAATGCTATCTCTTTATTTGGCTAGTTCTAGTCCCCAGAACTGTACTAGGGCATCCCTTAACCTCAGAATTCCACATCAGCCCTGTCTCACAGAAGTTGGCTATTGATATCCTTTTCCCTTCTCAAGTTATATACCTCTTTCTCCATTGCAGTCTAAAGTCCCATTCAGCACTATAAAACCTTCCCTAATATTCTAGAGCTCTAGTTTCCTGATGACATTTACCAAACTCCTTTGTCACTCTGTCCTTTGACCTCCCTGCTCCAGCTACTGTGATCAACTGGCTCCAAGGGAAGAAGTACATTTCCTCCTAAGCAACCGTGGTTTCTTGGGAACATAGAAGGGGCACTATCAAGCTTTTTGTTTCAGTCCCTGGCCAAAGCATAACTTAGAGAAGTGTGTGGCAGCAATTAAAGAAACCTGTAATTTCCTTAAGCTTTGCAAAGATGATGTGAGTTTGCTTTAATGCTTAAATTTGGCTTGGTGATGCTCAGTTTTCATTAAAAAAAAAAAAAAAAAGGAAAATTAACTGCTTCACTGAACACATGCAAACAGAGGGACTTCTCTTCCTAAACATTTATAACTTAGCCAATTTTGAACACAGAAAAGTCACATCCCAGATGGCAAATCTTACACTTCTGTTCAAAATTACAAAGGCTCAAAACAGTAAAAAGGCCACCAGAATTTGTTTTTAATTGTTAGTTGTGCTAGCATTTTGTTCAGCCTTCATTTTTGGAAACAACTGGAATGACTCTGCTGAACTCTTCCAAAATAATTCTGCTTGAGGCAAACAATCAACATGACAAATTTCAGACTAGGCAATTGGATTTTGGCAAGGCTGTGCACAACTGAAAAGGGAGCTTTTAACCAGCAGAGTTCAACAGCTTCGTTACTTGGCCTTGCCACCAGTCCACATTATAATAAACAAACAAAATAAGTGTATATAATAGGAGTAAAAGAATGTAAACTAAATTAGAAGTTATGGATAACTGGAAAATCTTCAAAGGAGTCAAAAAAAGGAGCATGAATCTTTCTGCACTGATGCTGTGAGATTTTTCTAAGCTATAACCTTTTGACCTCAAGAAACAAGCAAACAAAAACAAACCACACACAAAAAAAAGAACACAACAAGCAACATCAAAAAAACACCAATCAGTTGAGTCACTTAAAATGATTACACAGAAGACAAAAATTAATCAAAGCTCTTATATGTTCTGTATTTGAGCACTTCTCTATCACTTAACACTGCTACTCATTTAAAACTTCTCTAGAAAACAGTTACCCCTGTGGGAATTTAAGATTTGACAAGCACTTTAAATTCTGTTTGGATTTACCTGCATGTCAGATTGTCACTAAATGTGATCAGAAACAGCATCCTGGCTGACACACAGGCTCGACCAATCTCAGATCATTATCCTAGCCTATGGTTTACTAATCTATACAGATTTATTTTTACTTACCCTATTTCTGAGGATTACAAGTCCCATAAGATTACAAGTTTAGCAACTAGAAGGAGGACAAGAAATTTCATGTATTTCCTCTGTCAGAAAACACAAACTGGGTTTTTGAAGTGAAGGATGTAGGTTAGGCATTAAATTCCTGACTGACATGGCAAGTGTTTGGGCATATGCAACATGCACAGTAACCACACACCACAGAAAGAGTCCCTGTCACCATAAAATCCACCTTGCTTTTTCAATGCTCAAATGTTAGACCTGAGTGTAAACAGAACCAATTAAATATTTGTCTTCTCTTTTGCTCTAGAAATCCAATATTTATTCCTTCCTTCTCAAGCTAATAAGGCAGA
The DNA here is from genome assembly GCF_015220805.1 of Pogoniulus pusillus. Lineage (NCBI taxonomy): Eukaryota > Metazoa > Chordata > Aves > Piciformes > Lybiidae > Pogoniulus > Pogoniulus pusillus. Next base: position 19,453,448 of record NC_087275.1, on the reverse strand, counting down.
CAGAAAGAACAATTAAAAGCCTTCTTGTTTCCAATATATCTTTTTTGAAGATCAATGTGTTTCTTAAATGTGGTGTTCTTCTCCCAGATGTTTATTTGCTGTCTACTGACCTGGACCTTGTTTAAATCTAATCTAGGAAACAGTAAATGTTTTGTGAAACCAGAAAGAAATGAGAGACTTTGAGGGTCAAGCATGACTCTAAATTAGAGCATTAGTCCATAACCTTCTTTTGATGAATGTATATTCTTTACCAAGACCCAGAACAGAACTTTGCTTAGCAAAACAAGGAGGGAGTATTAGGCAGAGGGAGAGGTAGCTCTTGATCTAGCTGAAATCTCTAGAGGAGGAGAAAGAATGAGGAGTGAGACAAACACACTGTGAGGGAGAGGGTAAGAAAGTCAGCATCCCTGGGAGCATTCAAAAGAATGCATAGACAAGGAACTTCAGGACACAATTTAGTGTGTGTGGTAATGTTGGATTGATGGCTGAACTTGATGATCTTAGAGATCTTTTACAACCTTAATTATTCTATGGAAGCAATCCAGAGAATAATCTCCTCAGAAGAAAGGTGAAAAACTTCAGCTTCTGTGAAGATGGCAAGAAAATATGGAACAAATAACTTGACCCTACCTTAACAGCTTGACCTGCACCTAGCAGAGAGCACCAGAAGCTTGGAATCACACCAGAACATCTCACTACATCACCTGCTTCACCCTGCTCTCAAGAGCATGCTGTGAGAATAAGGGGTCTCAGGGACAAAACACTACTTACTGATACAAGGCAAAACTATGCTGAATGCTTCCTAGGACCTGCATACACCAGCAGAAATTGCTGCCAGAATAACTACGGCAATCTGCACCAACTAAGGATGTGAGCCTCACTTTTCTGCTGCTTACCTCTGTGCAAACTCTTCTGACTAGCAAGAATCCAAACAACTTTATTTTTTTAACCAAAATAGATCAGACTTTCTCCTCAAACAAGCCACTGAGGGAGTAAAACACTTTTTTGGAACTGCCTGAAGTGAAAGTCTACTTTGCATTTTGTTTTGTGTTCTGGTATGCTTGGTCCAGCTTATCAAATGCTTTGTCACATCCAGACAGAAGCACTTATAACAACAAAAGGTATACCAGGCACTGGAAGAGGAGACTTGCATCTCTAGGCTGGATCACTCACTGGCTCAGCAAATACACTGAAATGCTAAGCTGTGATTAACAGAAGTGGAATCTATACTCAGACTCTTGCTGATAGGCCAGAAACCTCAAGAACACAGCACAATAGAAGCACCTACTTTCTATCTCAGTTAAGGTTAATCAGATGCTAGTTTCTGTTCTAAAAGTTCAACCAAGAATTCCATCCCCAAATATGCTTTGCAATACTGCATAATCCTGGAGTAAAGTGCTTATAGGCATAGAAAGCTAATGTGATGCCCTAAGAGTTGTGTGAAGCTTGAAGCTAGGGTCAGATTTATGGTAGTTAAAATTTCAAGTTTGGATCTAATTATACTTTTGAGAGGAAAGCAGTAACTTTTTAGTGATCTTGCATAGTGCCCACTCACCAAATAATGGCAGTTGTGGGTGTGCTTACATTTAGGTTCATTAAAACTGAAATTTAGAACCAAATGGAGTAGGAGTTAGAAGCTCACTCAAATACATGTACAGTGGAGAAGTTACAAAGCAGATTTCTTCCCTGGTTTTGTGTGCAGCATCTTCTACTGCAAAACCAAAAAGAAATAAAAAGCATTCCAAGTTCAACTCACTCTGGACCTCAGCCAGCCCATGTAATAGAGAAATGCCAATGTTCACATTCTTAACACGACAGATACAGACCAAAACTCTATGCTAGTTCCGCTGCATCTGAGGACAGCCTCTAAATTGCATTGTTTACAAGGTCTGCCTGTGGCATGGGAGGAATAGCTACAAATTACAGTTTCATTTTTATGTTCTTCCAGAATGGAACATTTTTGTTGACTGAGAACTCCAAAGGACTCCATAGTATGACTCAGCCTCTGGATTTTACATGGTCTCTCTTTAAAAATATAAATACTTAAAACACAGTTGTGACAATTTTCACTGGCATAAGGCCACGGTTTTAAAGAGAATCAACAGTCAGTGCAAGCCTCCTCCATCAAACCTCCTGGACATGAGCAAAACAGCTCCAAATCTTGCACCTGCACACAGGCCTCTTTGCCAGTGTGCTAAACATAAGCAGTATTGTTTATGTAACTTTAATGTTTCCACTGGAGCATAGCAGAGCTCTTTCTTTCTCCTGAACTGATAGGGAAACAAAGGCTTAAATTTGTCTGAAATGAGGCAAAGTTATGCTGATAGTGACGACTCACAATTGATTGGCAAAGCCTGTGTCTATGCCCTCTGCTGACAGCATCCACCACAGGTTGACTAAAAGGTCCAAAACCACACGTCTTCCATTTGTCATCTTATCTTCTTGGCTAAAAGAAGCCAGGAATGCTTTTTACCAACTTCCCCTAAGCAGTTGTGTCTTTTTGACTACCAGAGGCAGAGCACAAGCAATACACAGTTTAGCTGCAAATAGATTCATTGCAAATGTCACCAAGAAATTCTTGCCAGTGAAAAAGTTGTATCTACTTTCTGAAACAAGTAGATGAGGCCATAATACACCTCTGCTTTGCACCCTCTGCTAGTAATTAGTCTGCTAGCTGCTAGACCAAGAGGTAGCTGCTTCAGGATGCTAACAAGACCTGAATCCAGTTGCCTCAGCTCTGTCTAGACATCTTTCCCTGCGTGGGTTGTGGCCCCTGATTTAAGTGAAAAGAAGCAGAGTATTTGATTCTCATCTGTGCTGTATAAACAGCCATCTGCATAAGCCAGAGAGAGGTAGACACACTCCCATCATACCCTAAGATGGGACCCAAGCATAACTGAAAGTCTAGTATTATTATATATGCAGCTTTCCTTGAATGTACCATACCTGATAACCTACATTCAACTTGGTGCAATCAGTCTAAAGCCAGAAAAAGAAATATTAATATCTCTCCCATCCTACCCATCTGTTAAGCTGCACTACATATGCCACAAACCAGAGAATCCAGCCTAGAATTTTCTCCATAGATAATTCTTGCTTCCTGTCAGAAACTCTTCAATGTCCACAGGGACCTGAAATTCTTAAGATGCTACCAATTGTAATGAGAATTAAATTTTATAACTTAGAATTTTATTTTACATTATTTTATGAACATTTAAAGAGAAAGTTACTAGCAAAACCATTCACCTGCAATACTGCAGCTCTTTAGAATCATAGAATCAACCAGGTTGGAAGAGACCTCCAAGATCATCCAGTCCAACCTATCACCCAGCCCCATCCAGTCAACCAGACCATGGCACCGAGTGCCTCATCCAGTCTTTTCTTGCAGGCAAAAAGAATAAGCCCTTAAAAAACCCAACTACAAAAGTAAATCACTGAGTAAGGCTAATCTAAGCTTCCAACTACAAAACACTAAAGTTACAATGCATTGGAAGAGAATGTATCACCACCTTACAATAGAACTAAAAGATGTTCAATTGAAAGACCCTGTCCTACATATTGTGTTTGAAAGAGAGCTGTTGCAACACATTTTGAGAAAAGAGCGCTTCTGGTGAACCTATGAAAGCAGAAATAGCTTAGAGTAAAATGGCCATTAGCAATCCAAAAGGCCAACTCTCAGCTGTCTGGCTATCAGTATGAGATCTGTCACTTAGATGAGAAACTGCAGAGCCAGGATAGATACTGTTGGATTAGTACAGACATATAATGAATTCCAAAATCTCATAATAATGTATTCTTTTTCCTGGTTATTAGCCTGGATTTTAATTAGTTTGTACTAATGAATGCATTTGTACATGTCCATTTTTATTGGCAGCTTTTAGAGGAGCTAGAAAATTGGTCACCGTGGAGTGCCAGTGTTTCACTAAAACCTACCAAATAATTAATGCTTTCTCCACCTAGAGTTCACCAGCAGTCTCAGGGGGTTTTAGGTATAAATTAGAATGAAAGATGAGATACTCAAAACACAGTTAGAGTACTCATTCATCAACCATGATTAAATAATATTACTGTGAGACCCTAGAAAAAGTGCTGAGGGAGTACTTCCATTATCTGGACTACACAGTATCTCCCAGGAGCTGGCAGAGCACCCTGCCTCATTTTCCAGACCCTTGAAATGACTTTTCAAGATCAAATGTTATTTAAGTTTCTCCTTTTCTTGAGAATTCCTCCTTAGAAAACACATTTTTCTCAGGTCTATTTGTAACCCATTGTGGTCTAAGGAAAAAGTTTACTCAGATGAAAGTAAATGCTTTCATCTCAGCCAGTATCCTAGCTAACAGACTTCAAGCTAGGAAACATTTCTGTGTTTTCACATCCACATTTCCATTGAGAAAATGGGTGGAAAAGCTGACATGAGGTAGCCAGCATCAGCTGGTACTAAAAAAGGATGAAGGTGCCTGAGATGGGATGAAGGAGAAATTAAAAGCCCAGGCCCAAACCCAGCATTCTAAAACACCATGTTAAAGCATCCACTTAACTCCAAAGATACAGATTATAAGCTTTTTTTTTTTGGTATTACCTTCAAGTTCCTTATCCTTGGTAGAGCTAAGGAATCCAAATCAGTTTAGGATCTACAAACATCAGGCTGTCCAGAGAAGCTCAATCTGATAAGCATCATGTCACAAAATAATCCATTTTTCTCTGTTGATAATAAATGGAGCTTGAGATCTCTCATGACAACATACACTGATAAAGCCAGGCAAGAGGGATTTTACTCCTAATCTGTAGAGAAGGACAGAGTCTGCTATTAAGCATAACAGCTCCTGTTCAACATAGGAATCCAAGACATAGGTGGGTTGAAGTCCCACTGTGAGATACAACTCTTTTGCATCGCACAGGCTTCCTAGACACTTTACATAAAGGTCCTGAAATCAATTCTGACCAGAGTCTGAAAGTGCAATTTTAAGCTGGTTCATGTTGTAGTATCTAACTCCTTTTTGCAGCCTTAACCTCTCTGTTCTTGTCACTAGTTCAGCTAAGGACTAAATTTTAATCAAGTCTGTAACACTCCTGCTGCTCTAAATTCTGGTGCCTGCTTACACAAGGGAGGTTGATAACACCAAATTACAAGCTAATTTTGGAGCATCAAGCTAAGTGTATTAAGACAGCTGCGTGCTGTAAATTAAAATCTTTAAAACTTTAAGAAAAGAAGTATTAATCATTTACCAAATTACTTAACATAGCCAGAACTCTTTTAAGCAGAGAAGTATTTTGATTTCATTTGCAAATCTTTTCTGGAAAAGAAAAACAGTTTAAAAAGGCAGTCCACTGTATGAAGGGTGACAAAGCTGGTGAAGGGCCTGGAACACAAACCCCATGAGGAGAGGCTGAGGGAGCTGGGGGTGTTTAGCCTGGAGAAGAGGAGGCTCAGGGGCGACCACATTGCTGTCTACAGCTACCTGAAGGGAGGATGTAGCCAGGTGGGGGGTGGCCTCTCCTCCCAGGCAACCAGCAATATAACAAGGTGACACAGTCTCAAATTGTGCCAGGGAAAGTCTAGGCTGGATGTTAGGAGGAAGTTCTTCCCAGAGAGAGTGATTTGTCATTGGAATGGGCTGCCCAGGGAGGTGGTGGAGGCAATGTCCCTGGAGGTGTTCAAGAAAAGACTGGATGAGGCACTTAGTGCCATGGTCTAGTTGACTGGATAGGGCTGGGGGATAGTTTGGACTGGATGATCTTGGAGGTCTCTTCCAACCTGGTTGAAGCTATGATTCTATGAAGGCAGGCAGATAGCATGCATGGTCAAAAAAGGAATGTTTTCTACAACAGTAGATCCTGTTAGCCACTGTTGTGCATCGATTGGGTTCCTCCTCCACTTTTCACCTCAAATAAATTTAAAAACATACAGCTGTAGCTTTTTAATCATCTGTTGGTAGTTTCTGGGAACACATAGAAATAGATCTGCAACTTGTGCAAGTAAGCCCAGCTCCACGGAGTTCCAGGGTAAATACATTAGGTTACATAATTCCATTGACTCTAGTCCTGACAGCCCCAAAAGATCCCAGATGATGTAGGGACAGTTTTATTTCAGAAGTAGCATTATTGGTTTTATTGGGGTTATCAAGAGACTGGCTTGACCTACGCCCTTCATTTGGGCTCCTGCCAGCAGCAGAATAGAACTAAGCATTCCTCTTCCCCGAGTATTGATGACAACAGTTTAAAACAAACCACATTTGTGGAAGCAAACTAGTGTGTGCCAGCTACATGCCGTCATGGAAAAGTCTCTTTCTCCCTGCTGCACAGTCAAGGAGCACACTAACAATTACAGACTGATTTCCAACAGAAATATGGCACTTGTCAAAGGCATAATTTCAGTTCTGCCTTTCCTCATTAACACTTGACAGGAACTCCAGGATGTTTGAGTCATCTACAAGGCAAAACACACCTGCATCACCAAAGCTTTATTACTGCTTTTTTTCTTAATTTACAGCTGATTTTTTTTCCTAATGGCCTAGTCTGATCTTTACAGACCAGCTTCTCAGAAAAGATTAGGACTCCTACCACCTTTCAGGTGCTCAAACACTTAGTGAATTATACATCTCCTCAATGCCAGGATCCCAATGCTGGGGGAAGCTTGTTCCAAGTCACATTCTCATTGTTGAAAGGACAAAGAAGCTGAGAGAAAAGTCTTACCAAACAGAGAAATAATAGCTGTCAGTTATGGGCAAAAGCTAGGAATCAGAGAGGTCAAACTTGGAGTGCAACAGGCCACATTTAATAGAAATATTAAAAAACCCCTCAAGGACAAAGGAGCATATGAAAATCATTGCAGGGATCCTCAAGAGGCTTGGGTCTCAGATTTAAATGGTGTTCTTTCTAGTTTTAGGGTTACAGACTCCATTCTTTCAGGCTAATAATTTCACTGCTCCTCCATGCTATCCCCAAATCTGGTATGCCTGACAACATAGTAAGCATTCAAGGAGATGCACACCATGCAATAGGGCAGTAATCCTCTATTAAATATTGAAACTTAAGGTACAAGTAAGTATAATTCATGATGACTTCCTTGGGCTCCTTCTAATGTTGCAGGATTTCTACCTCCCACAAAGGTACAATGGAGCAGACTATGAGTGAGCAGTATAGAAGTAAACTTACTTCTGCAATGTGTGCATTACTCCTGGTTTTAGAAATGCATCTGCATTTTAGTGAAATCAGTTTGGGAGCACCACATGTAAGCAGGGCACACAAGTTTCCCAAGTTGTGTGCAGGCATCATGTGCAAAACAAAGATCCCATAAACTAATCAAATTATTCTCGTTCCAAGCAAGCTGGAAAGAAAGAGATGGACTGGAGCAAACATTGTTATTGTTATCTCTATTTTTAAATACTTGGAAGACACCCAGTTACTGTGGTGGTGAGGACCATATAAGTATCTAGACAGATTAATCTGTATCAGGAACATTAAGTGTAAGGGTTTTTCCATCTCAAAGATGCCAGCCAGCTAGGATCTTTTCCTCTAAAAGAAAAAGAGAGAAAGATATGAAATTATTTCAAAATACAAGTCCTTAAAAAGTGAGTTTAAAAGGCTAAAAATGTTCTTCAAAACAAACCCTATGAGAGGGTGAGGGAGCTGGGGTTGTTTAGCCTGGAGAAGAGGAGGCTCAGGGAGGATCTCATTGCTGTCTACAACTACCTGAAAGAAGGTTGTAGCCAGGTGGGGATTGATCTCTTCTCCCAGGCAACCAGCAATACAACAAGGGGACACAGTCTCAAGCTGTGCCAGGGGACGTCTAGGCTGGATGTTAGGAGGAAGATCTTCACAGAGAGAGTGATTTGCCATTGGAATGGGCTGCCCAGGCAGGTGGTGGAGGCACCGTCCCTGGAGGTGTTCAGGGAGAGTCTGGATGAGGCACTCAGTGCCATGGTCTAGTTGATTGGATAGGGCTGGGTGCTAGGTTGGACTGGATGATCTTGGAGGTCTCTTCCAACCTGGTTGATTCTATGGTTATTCTGTGGTTGTTCTGTTCTGTTTTGTTTTTCTCCTTTACAAGACTTCTGCATTTAATTTGCTCTCCTGGTACTCTTTATCAAATAGGAAGTCATTCTTTTCCTTTCCAGTGCAATCCCAAGGAAGAAGAACCCCAAAACAACAAGTGAGAAAAAGCTGCATAATTAACATATCAACATACAGCCTTCATGTGCATAATGCTGTATTTTTCTGTCAGTAGATAGACTTTCTTGGTAGTCAGGAGTATAAGCAATACACAAAATGAAAACTTGCAGGGAATTCCAAATGCAGGACCTTGCCCAGACCACATGAGCACTGCTGGCTCTGCAAATTGATGAAACTTATCACAATGCTTTTTAAAGTTTATTTTCAAGATGCTTCTGCCTAAATATTTTAAAATAAAAACTTTTATTACCAGAGGAACTTCAGCAGTAATGCACAGTATCAAACCAGATTCATCAGAAAACAGAAGAACAAGAACAGCATCTGCTGTTTTACAAGTGTTACTTAAGTTTAGATTAAGTATATTCATTATTTTAAACTCCACCATAGCATCCTCTCCATGAAACCAGATGGTCACTGAACATGTACAGACACATGTGGGAGCAGGTGAAGTTTCAGTACAGAAGGTGTCTACTTCTAAAGCAACAAAACCCTGTGTTTGAGATAAAGCTTTTGTTGCTAGATAAACATCAAAAGTTGTTGATATGAAAAGTTTTGTGACCAATCCTTCACTGTCAGTATTGGTCCAAATAAATAAGCACACAGTATTCCTCTCAAGAGGACTTGGTTATCCCTGGCATGCAGAAATGGAAATTCACCTAGGAGAGGAAATGAAGTTCATGTATATTTCCCCTCTCTTCCTTTCAGCATCCTCTCTAGGGAAGATCTGTGAACAATCTGAGAGCCTTGTTATTCAAGGCTCAATCTGTCTTTAGCTGAGACATGTTGGCTGCCTGAAAAAATTAACAAAGTCCTTGGTAAATAGAGCAGTCTGGACACAAGAAGAGATAGGCCAGGCAAGGACCCAAGAGCTATCTATTTGGTTTAATTCTGAGTAACCCTAATGTGTAGCTGTCCCCAAAAAAGTGCCTGAAGTGAAACTCAGTAGGTAAGGTTGCCTACAGTGTTTTAACTATGCCTGTCTGTGTCTTGAGATGGGATTTGTCTAGAACTGTTTACTTTGATTTTTCTCCTCTCACCTGGAATACTCATCTAGACATCATGGTGCTGAGTTCACAGAGAATTTTTACACCTTCCTCAACCTGAGTGATCTCCACAATCAAATACAACCATGCTGAGGATTCAAAGACTTTTGTATTTAGGTGTCGTGGAGACGTGGTATTTGATGGTTGCATTTAAACCAAGGAATGGTGCTGAGGCACAGACTTCCTATTTTAAGAGATGGGGGAGATGTGATACAGCAAATAATTCTTATCTTGTTTCCTAAATCCCCTCTAGTAGCAGCTAGGTTGTACAAGATATGCAGAGGCCAATTCTGTACTACAAACTGAGAGGTGAAAAGAAAAATGCATTATAGACTGCGAGATCATATCTGTGAAGCTCCACTCTCAAGGGACAAGAGAATTTTAGCAGAACACCATAGTAACGAGAGGGCAAGGTGATTTTCCTCCTTCTAATACACAAGAAAACTCAGTTTCATAAAATACTCCATGTTCTAACCTCTGATTAGTGCTGCAGGGGTGAAATACCAGAGGGAAATAGCCTGAGAGGTTTGGGAGGGTTTTTTATACTGATTCAGTACTTTCCTGCAAGACACATTTTATCTTTCGCCATTCAAGCAGCATTTTGTGTGGGGATAAACAAGAGTGCTGCAGCTCAATTACTGTCCTCTCCTGGAACTAAAGAATGTGACCTCTAGACAGAGCAAACCATGTTCCATGAGATCCCTTTGAGTATTTACACAAACTAGCCTTGTGCTCTCTCCCTTCTTTCCCCACATGTGAGTTTATTTGCAGGGCTGTTCCCCAAAACAGTACATTTTAACACAGTCATTGGAGAATATTACTGGAAAATTAATTTTGAGTTCTTAAACAGATATTTGTATTAGACCATACTGCAATAACGATCCTGGCCTCTAGCCAGGAATTAAAGCTCTATTAAGCTAAGCACTCTGCATAAATAACTATGAAGATGATTATTCATTCTGTTGGACCTAGCAAGATTCTTTATTCCTGAGTGCAATGTGCACAGAGTGCAGAATTTCCCACATTCCTTGAGTAGATGAAGTGGGTGAATGGATTCTGCTTAACACTGCAATATGCATGTCCCCAGGAAAGCTTACTAGACAGATCTCTATACTACCATGCATGATTACTATTTCACAATCCTTTACCACTACTGTTGATATTTTCTAGAAGCATTCAGATATAAGTGGAGATGACTCATTTTTATATGAGCAAGATAAGAATTTACTTCCTTAATCTGTTCATTTAGTGTTATGTAGAGGCATCCCACAATGTGCTGTACAGAAAGGAGGAAATGCCAAGCATTTATTCATTTATTGTTTTCTGACCACCCAAAACAGATCATACACTGATGATGTAAATGCTTCAGAATGAGTAGAAACTGAAAAGAGCTTCACTTTCAGTACAATGACTATCTTACCATGGTTGTATTGGCCTAACCCAGCATAACCTACAAGTTCATGCAAAAACTACTAGTTTTCATTTCCATCAGATCCAGAAAGCCATACAATTCATCACATGAAAAAAACATATTCTTATTATAAATATTCATATTGCTGAATGAAAAATCTTATATTCCAAGAAAATTAGTAAGTACAAATTAACCACACAACCTGCATGTCTTCAGCATGTATCAGGAAAATGACTGATACTAAATCTGAAGATAGAAATAATTGGTTTTGATGCAATTATTTTGCTGCCAGTTGTGTTAAGCTTTAAAGAGTAAGTTTTATGATACCAGGTTTCATATTACATAGCAAAAAACCAAACGATGATCTGGAACAGAATGAGGAGTGACAAGCTTTAACTTGCAAAATCATTTTGTGACGTTGCCAAAGTAGTAAGTAAAGAACACCCTATTTTTATTTAGGATACATTTACAAACATGTTAGGCCAGATTAATCAAGCCAGATGAGCAAAAAGGAAATTAAGCCTGCTAATCCTATACTGGTTCTATTAGATCAAGTCAGATTCAAATGGGAGATGGTGCATGGGAATAGTACTGCTGTCTTCCCTTTGGATTTTCTACCCTTGAGAACAGCATTGTCAAGTTTGTAACAGCAGACACAAACAAGTACATCTTGGCTTTCGGGTTGACTGAGGTTCTTCAAAACCAAACAAGGTCATGGCAGCTAAAGTTGCATGGCTCCTGCATACATGCTGCCCTCACATTGCTAATTATTAGAATGGTGTTCCTTTCACAAAACAGTCCTTTGACAATTAGTGTTCCTGGGTGAAAAGTAAAGTCATTTACTCCCCATAACATTTTTGTTCTTCCCACTCTGACAACAGAATGAAATTACACAGGCTTTCCTGACAGCAGTAGAGTATTGGTTTGGCCAGGAAAAGCTACTTGGTGTTATACAATGTCCACTGAGGCTATCAGGAGCTCTTCTAAATACTTCTAGACAATTATGCACCATAGAATCACACTGTAATGCAATAGTCACTCTTTTAGGAAGACATTAATCACTATCTGGTAAAAGAACATGCTACAACTTACTTAAAAGGTCAAGACAGACAAATGTCAACTAGGGCTTGACCAGCATTTACTGAGGCCATTGAAGCTTAACAACAAAACTGAGTAGAATTTACTCCAGCATGAGTGGATTATTCAGTACTTACAAAACCAATAAAGCTTCAAGAGCTACCAGGTTGGTGGTTAGATAAAATCCAAAGATATTATGGTATATATTAAATGAAATATAGTGGAGAGGAACCCTCTCTGCTAAGGGTCAGTGTTCTGAAACAAAAGGAATCTTTGTCTACAAGTTACCAGCAAGCTGTCTGGAAGACTATTCAAGAAGGCAGTTGAAGATAGGTAATTGCTGATCAATGAAGGTTCCACATAGGTACAATAATCCATTCATCAACATGACAAGCAGTACAGTTTGTGTGTGGAATTTTCTTCTCCCATTACCACAAACTCTTGTAATACAGCACATCACTCCTCCACACTACTGACTTTTCTCAAGTTCAGCCTTTTCCATTGCTTACTCCTTGAGCCAGGGGAGCTCAAGTAAGGCTGCTAGAATGAGGCAGTGCAAGTTCAGTAGACACTAGGACTGTACCTGCATTTTGCCAGTGATAAAATCCTCCACTAGAAAGGAGACCAGCTAAAAGAGACCAGTGCAGTGGCATTAGGAACTAAATACAACTAAGGACATAATGTTGCTATCTAATGAAGGTCAAATAAGTATATGCGTTCACAAAGCGCCTACCAAAGCTATCTCTACTATAAAAGGAATCTTCAGAGATTTAATTTCCCCAAATGCTTTAGTGACAGCAGTGCCATACATGTCGACAAAGAAGGAGAGTGCTAATTGCCATAGTCATTAACATTTTCTCCAGTTCTGAGACAGCCCAGAAGTAGGCCCAAAATTAGCTTTCTACAAGCAGTACTTGAACAAGTCTTGTCCCCTAACAGCATTGCCACTGTGTGAATCAAAACCTCTGAAAACAGATGAGCATTTTAATTGTTGGTAGGGCTACTTTTCAGCAGCTTTTCTTGATCTCACAATCAAGAGCAAAGACAGTGACCAGATAAGTTTGCCTTTGAAAACATCTTCATAGCACAACATTTCCCTCCCCTTTTGTCTTTTTAATAAGATGAAAGTGTTTGGTTTCTGCCTTCTCCCTCCTTTTCAAAAAAGGGAAAGTTGCCTTTTGACAGGGAAACAAATGAAGAGGCTGATAACAGCCACAATAAAAATTTAATACATGGATATATTGCAGACTTCTGGCCAAAAAAAACCATAATGGAGGATTTATATTATGTAGCTTTACAGCACACCCCAGTTTTCAGCTGAATAAATCACTTCTGCTTGAGTTCTAACTACAGAGAGCTAATAAGGACAAAGAGTTATACATTTCTACTTCTTTGATTTAGAATTCAATCTCAGGTTCAAAGTTCTGATGCTGTTTTGTTTTCATGGAAGCATGTGGATCAAGGAGATCAGACAATTCTATTCCATCTCCCCTGCTGCTCCTCTATTTTACATAGGTGACAGGTTTGGGTTATAATTTCATTACAAAAAACAATTGGTATCTATTTGTCTAGGATTAACTGCACATCCATCTGTTTATATTACACCTAAGCCATGCTACAGCTAGAATCATACGTGATTTAATGATGCAGCACTTTGCACTTAAAATTCCCTTTGAGAAAAAAAAGGGAAATCGCTTTAAAGAGGCTGCAAGATCACTAAATCTAAGCAAAACCTGACAGCAGGACAATTTTATTCAAGAAGAAATTCAAGGCAAATGAGCTCAGTTCATAACATACTCAAACAGTATACAGAAAAACATGCTTTCCATGCTGCCTGAATGGCTGACATAATTTTGCTTGCTTTCCTTTCCTCTTAACTTGAGAATGCAAATGGCCTTGCTGTCAGGGTACATTTGTTTCCACTAATTCAAGACACTATAACAAGCCAAAATATTTATTTCTTTTCCCCCAGTCCAATTTGTGTTTTATCATATTGGGAACATCATTTACAGATTTCGTTTACTGTAACTTTATGCAAACAGCACTTAGGGGAAAGTCACCTCACTCCAATAAGAAAAACTAAGCATAAGCCTCTTAATATTAGGATGTGTTGCCCCAAAGGGCCCTAAAATTCTGTTCAGAGCAAATCTTAAAGGACAAAATGTGTACCCAAAGTCATTGCTCAAATATCCCACCTCAGAATAACCACTGGATTTTCAGAGAACAGACTTCTCCCTGCATTTCAGTAGAAGGGGTAGACTACCAGATTTTATTATTTTAATTAGAACTTGATGACCAAACAGAAGCAGACAGCATATTTATGTAATTTAATTCTCGTCCTGTTCATGAATGTCTACAAACTGATGCCACCTCCTATTTAGCTGGGTATATAATAAAAGCTAATCAAGATGTTTTCCTTCAAAAAAAATGTTTCTGATGTTAGCTGTATTTTAATCAAATTATTTGTGTGTAAAACATTGCTGCTTCCTATAGGAAATAAGATGATATTTCAGTTTAAAAAACCCTGCCATTTTCTCTCAAAATTCAGTCTTTCTTTTCCAATTAGAATTGTTTGTGCCACTCAAGGGGCAGAAATTGGTTCCTGCCAGCTCCTTTCCTAAAGTCCAAAAAATACAATGACTCATCCCTTAAAGCAGTGGAGCATGAGCTCAGATTTGCTCATCTGCCATAAAGTCCATCCGCCATAAAGTCCTTCCATGTGAGCTGCTCTGTCCACAGCCTATCTCTGGCAACATTCAAATGGGCTCCATGCAATGGGCTTCTAATGTGGGCATCTTATTTACGGGCCTAATATTAGATGGGATGAATCAAGACCACAGAAACTATGCTTTAGAGCAAGTCCTGTGCAATTTGTTTATTCTAGCTGATCTCCATTCACATAGCAACTGCTTAACCCAGTCTTTTGGTGTCCTTTGTCTTTATTTAGCATCATTTGTATCTTCACTGACTTTTAAAGAGTCCTTTGGTTTACCATAGCACAGGCTCAGAATCCAGTCTCTACATTAATAGAAGACTGCTATCTGTCATTACAGGAAAAAATATCTTGTCTCAATTTGACTCAACACTCTCCATCAAGAAACAGTCTATCCTTACCATTCTCACCAGCTGCCTTGTCTTTTCCATTTGCAGCTCCGGTTCCTTGTCTCTATTAGGGAAAATAAAAACATAACAACTGGTTAGAATGAACTTTATTATGCCTTTTCCCCCTCGGAATTACAAGCAGTTACAGCCTGACCTCTCCTTGATACCTTGAATAGTCATTCACCCTTATGGAATGTGCCTCTGAAACATGACCAGTTGGAACAGAAATGCTTAGTACAATTTAGGTAGGATGTATAACTATGTGTGCAACTGAATATAATTATTGTATTAGTGATGAGATGTGTAATGAAGTTTCCAGCAGCACAAGGGTATGAGATACAGCAGATCATCTCTTCAAGTTCCTGCTGTCTCCATTTTCATGATTCTTCTGAGCTAACTTCCAACAGAAAACTCATCTTTCCACTTTGGCCACAAGTAATTTTTCCAATCAGATTTTAAGTCACCCTACTAAGTAACATGTGGCAAACACCAGAGCAATCCAACTAAATATATACAGTGGCAGGGCTGCATTGCTGCAGTTACACTTCCAGGTAGCTTTCTAGCCTAGAAATGTTTGCTCTATGAAAATTATGCTGCATTCCCACAGAAAGCATATCACAGGTGGAAATAAGAAGGCAAAAATGTCATTTCTTACACAAAAACATCATTGTGTTACTGAAATAGGCTGAAGAATTTGTCCTTTAAGGTTCTACATGTTAAAAACTAGTGAATAGGTCCAGCTGCATTAAGCTGCAGCATATCCTTATGCAGCAGTCCATTCAACAGCACTGCTAATTAAATGATTGATTCCCTTATGAAAATTTATGCAGGCATTTACTCTTGAATATCTGGTTAAAAACTTCTCCACTGCTCTGGTTTCCATCTTTCAGCCCAGCAATGGAATTCTCAGGGTATTCTGTCTATGTGGAGCTAGTCATGACAAAAGTACAAAATCCTCATGTGTACTCTTCGCTCTCATTATAGAAACCAGAGGGAAAAACAAAGCTTTTCAGACTGTTCAGGAGAATGCAAGAGAGCTACATGTGATCCATCAAGCATTCACATCTCAGTGATGTTCCTCATCTTTTCCATGATAGACTTCAGTACATACAATTCTGCTCTCCTTCTGTACAATGAGACAGACTAGCAAAAGCAACTGAGTCTATGACCACAGCTGCAGTCTCCCCATATGATGGAAATATATTTGTTTATCCCTGGAGCTTCAAAGCTAAGACAGGAGAGAAAAACCTGGCCAATAACAAAGAATGAGACTCTAAAGGGATGAATAGTTTTTACAAAAGCATAAGTTACTGACAGCCAGAAATGAACTAAATATACCCAGTGACCAGTCCTGCTAAAGATAATCAAACTTAAAATCATAGAATCAACCAGGTTGGAAGAGACCTCCAAGATCATCCAGTCCAACCTATCCCCCAGCCCTAGCCAGTCAACTAGACCATGATACTAAGTGCCTCATCCAGTCCCCTCTTGAACACCTCCAGAGATGGCAACTCCACCACCTCCCTGGGCAGCCTATTCCAAAGAGGTTTAAGATTTCCATATTTCAATTCACATTTGAAAATAGGTTTTAGTATTCATTTACTGGCAGCTGGGAAAAAAAAAAAGAAAACAAAATACTGTGTGTTTTCCTTCCACCTCAGTCTATAAAATAGAAAGTACATTTAAATGTTTTTCCAAGTTGTCTTGTTTCCTGAGTGTTTGAGGCTGCACTATTTAGCCTTTATGAAATATTGTCTTTCCTCCCTAGACTGGATGGAATACTGGAATATGGATCCACACATTTATTTCATGTCTCAGGACTCCCTCTCAGGGAGAAGGGAACATTGTAAAAGAAAACATATAAAAAAATCAGTTTTGGTCAATGAAGTCTTCCATATATACAAGGTCAAGATTTTTTTCTGTAAGTCTGAAATCAGCTTAAGCATTCCATAGCCATGCATTTGATTGGTGACCATCAGACATACAAGCCTGAAAGTCTGCCAGATGAGCTTTTGATAGCCTTTCCTTCAGTTATGTACCTATTTTGATCTATAAGCATTGTGCTATCTTCCAAGTGAGCACAATGGATTTGAAAGCAAAACCAAGTTTCTTATTATCAAGGCACTGAAACTTACATAAAAGCCACATGCAATGAGATCATCTGTGTGCAATGCTTTTGCCTTTCATTTCATGTGGACCTAATTGTTAAAACATTCTCAAGATGCTATAGCTTCTTGCCTTTTTCATTCACCTTTCACAATGTTACCACAGGCTTCAAGACAAAGCTTTGCTCTTTAATGTGCTTCAGAGTACAAGAGGACTAAACATCAGGGGTTACAAGGCATATTTTCAAGTACCGACAGATGATAGCACTCCAAAAACTGATTAACAGATACTGTCCTTAGATGCTATAGAACAAACTAAACTAGATTAACATCAGAGAAACAATACTTATTTCTGGGGGCTGTTTTCAAGCAGAAAGTCCAAGTCGTTTGCTCTATTTTATAAGGTAAAAGCAGTCTGATGCTTTCCGTTTCCTATAACTTGTAGCCAGCTGCCCTCATTCTAAGAGTGCTTCTAAAATTCCCCAGCCTCTTCCAAGGCAAGCACTAGGGTAGCATTGAATAAACTCTCCAGTAGGCATTGAAGAAGAAACATGATTGCCAAAATGAACATGAGTGCAAAACCGTAATGATTTTACAGTAAAAAAGGATAAACAGTTTTGTTGCCATGTTGCGTAGGAGGAAACATAGTTTATGACTGCTTGGGGCTATATTAATTTTTAACTCACTGGTTTTATAGAACATCAAAGGCACATCATTTAAAAGATCCCCAAAAATCAAAGTCACTCCCAATTTGTCAGAAGAGGAAGGAAAAAGGACTGTTACATGCTCCAAATCCCAGTAAGAGGAGCACAGGTTTACTTTCCTGTTAAATTCTCAGTGCTACACACAGCAGCTAGTTAATGCAGTATGAAAAACTGTACTAAATTAATCCCCTAGGTGTACAAACTGAGGTCAAAAGTGAATTTGCAGCCTAGGAGACTTTTCAAGAAGAATGTTAAATTACTGCAGCATCTCTTCTACTCATTCTTCTAACCCCTCTCGCACCCCCAAGCCTAATTTTTGCTTTTAATCTTACATTCTGTTCTTGTTTTGAATTAGCCTGACCTTTTCAGTTTTGCTTCCAATTAGCACTTCAGTGTTTGGGAGCCAAGCCAGGTGTTGATTACAGAATTTCTGGGGGCAAAGGGGCTGTTTGCTTTTCAATGAGCTACAGAAAAACCAAGATCAGGGACATGAAACTGACAGAAAATCCTGACAAATGGGGCCTTGAAGTAATAACATTATTCTGCTTTTTCATCTCAGTGCAGGGCCCACAAGGTACAGCAGGCTGTGTCCCAGTAAAGCAGCGGCTGCAGATTTCCAAAGGTGTATTTTTCTACATTACAGAATGATGGAGCACCCAAGAGTAACATTAAGAGAATAAAAACAGTGGAAAGTTTTTGTAAAGCAAACAGCAGAGTTGGTGTATACTTGACTCAGGACAAAATCATTTCATTGACACAAAATGTTATTGGGACATTCTGTACCTGTTGACAAGAGGAACAGCAGTGAAGTCTGTGCATATCTAAAGCTTTCAGGAAATCTTGGTTTGCTGCCAGGTCCATCCCTTAAAAAAGGCATTGTGTGTGGCAGAACATACATGTTGCTGCAATGCTGCTGAAAATGGCTGTCAGGCTGCCAGCTGTGTGCCAAGTCAGCCTTTATTCTCCACTACCACCCATTCTCCATACAAAGTTTTCTGTCAGACACAGGAATTGAATCAAACTGAGCTATTCCACAAGTGCCTTACTTTTCATAGCCTTCTGCTGCTTCAGCCTTAAAATGAAAAAAGTATTGAAAACCACATTTTGGAAACGTATAAAGTTTATAACCCTTCTGCAAATAACAAGATCACTTTAAATATCTGCTCAAGGACTTTTCATGTTTTCCAAGTCAACAGTAGAATCAGGAGGTACAGATATTTCTACCTATTTTTTCAGGATTAAGTACTTCTTGTACAGTTCCTCAAATTAGGACAATTAGGCTTAATTTCATCCGGGATCAGCACAAAGTTCTTACAAGCTGATCTTTATTTAGTGTTGATTGATCTTTGAAGATACTGAGAGTTTTAAACTACAGAAGAAAGCCTCAGCTGAGGTTCATTACCTTATAGGCAAATCCCAAAGCATATTTATTATATAACCATTACTGCCTGAGGATTCACAGTACATTTTTTTTAGTTCCCTGCAAGAAGAATCTTGAGAAATGCTCATCATCAACACTGAAGTACA
Organism: Pogoniulus pusillus; assembly: GCF_015220805.1. Classification (NCBI taxonomy): domain Eukaryota; kingdom Metazoa; phylum Chordata; class Aves; order Piciformes; family Lybiidae; genus Pogoniulus; species Pogoniulus pusillus. The sequence continues at coordinate 19,434,307 of NC_087275.1, read as the reverse complement.
CTTCCTATTATCTAAAGAATTAGAGAAATCTGGACTAAAACAAATATCCACAGGACAGAATACTTATCAAATGTGGGATGTACACTTCACATAGTCTCCTTTTCTATGTGCCTCCTGCCCAGGAATGTTAAATCAGCTTCCCAATTCTAAGCACAGTTTTGCACACTCTTTACCACCAAGTATAAATTTGCTATTGGGTAAAAAACAACACAGAAATATAATATATTTACTTTAACAATAAACAGTGGGCATTGAGGGAAACATCAGCTGTTGCCAGGGGTTTGATACATGATGCTTGTAGAATCATAGAATCAACCAGGTTGGAAGAGACCTCCAAGATCATCCAGTCCAACCTAGCACCCAGCCCTAGCCAGTCAACTAGACCATGGCACTAAGTGCCTCATCCAGGCTTTTGTTCAACACCTCCAGGGACAGTGCCTCCACCACCTCCCTGGGCAGCCCATTCCAATGCCAATCACTCTCTCTGTGAAGAACTTCCTCCTAACATCCAGCCTGTACTTCCCCCAGCACAGCTTGAGACTGTGTCCCCTTGTTCTGTTGCTGGTTGTGTGGGAGAAGAGACCAACCCCCACATGGCTTCAATGTCCCTTCAGGTAGTTGTAGACAGCAATAAGGTCCCCCCTGAGCCTCCCCTTCTCCAGGCTAAACACCCCCAGCTCCCTCAGCCTCTCCTCATAGGCTTTGTGTTCCAGGCCCCTCACCAGCTTTGTCACCCTTCCCTGGACACATTCCAGCACCTCAACATCTCTCTTGAATTGGGGATCCCAGAACTGGACACAGTACTCAAGATGTGGCCTGACCAGTGCTGAGTACACTTAAAAATAATTATGTGATGAGGTGAACCCTAAGCCAACTGAAATTGATGAGAATGTTGTACTTGCTTTTCTTTCACACTAGCAAAGCACACAATCCGTATGTCAAAAAGTAAATGAAGATACAAAATTTAAGTATGGGAAAGAACCAAACAGCTATGAACTGGGATGAGTGAACACACTCTGTAGAATTTAGGATTTCAGTGTAATGAGGTTAAACTCTTCTTTACTGGAGATTTGTTTCACTGTTTGACAGCCTCTTTCTAATGTCACATTTTCACTTGAAACTGTAGCACACAGTATTTGACACATTTAAGAGTGAGCAAAATTACTCTTAACTGCAAGACAGTAAATATCCAAGATAAAAAAAAAAAAAATCAAACACACCCCCCCCCCAAAAAAAAAAAGCAAAACCAAAAAACCCACAACAACAACAATTCTGTTTATGGAAGAGTCAAGGAATACCTGGCTTCTAAGTAATGGAACTGAAAGTTTAACACCACAGGTGTTTTTGGAATTGTATATTGAAAGGCACCGAGATGAACAGCTGGGAGAATCATGCACAAACTCTTGCTATTTCACTTGCTTTTTGCTATTATAAAACTACTCCCTGGTACAGCCAGATGGCAAATCCCAAACCAGCTTCTGTTATATACAGGTTCTTTCACATAAGTTACAGCTGATCACCTGAAGGACATCTGCAAACAGAACTGAAGAATCCTAGAGGGAAGGTTGAATATAGTAATGAAAATGGCTTTTGAAGGCACGTAAGTAAGGTCTCCTCGTTGGTCTATTTGTGCCTCTTATACAAGTCTCTTCGATTTCTTTCCCCACGTTTTTAAAGACAGGGTACTGGATGTCCTTCCAGGTGTCCTTCAAAGCACACATTTAAGGTAATTGCATCAGGTACAGAACATATGGGCAGTATTTTGTCTGAACAATGAGTCAAACTATCACTGTTCTGCCTTAGCATAGACTAGAATGGTTTGTGTTGGAAGGGACCTTAAAGATCATCTAGTTCCACACCTCCTGCCATGGGCTGGGATACCTTCAACTAGATTAAGTTGCTTAAAGGCCCATCCACTCAGGCCTGGAACATTTCCAGAGTGGGAGAATTCACAACTTCTCTTGACATCCTATTTTATCATCATCACTTACAAATGATTTTAAGGAACCGCTGATCACATTTTCTGGGCACCTGACTGAAAGGAATTATCTGTTGACACATACTTCAGTACAAAGGAGTCTGCTCCTGGTTGTGATCAAGATTACATGACTCATAGGAGCAGCTTTCTGTAGCCTACCACTTTTCCCTGGCTGCTTTCACTCTAAGAGCTCAGCTCATTAGCATATGGCCTCTACTCTCACCTATGCAACACATGAATGGAACTTTCTACCAACAATTTTCTGGCTGTCTTGCACTGCCAGGTCAGCATAACAGTGCCAGAATCTATCTTTCAATACTGGCTGTCAAAACTAAACGATCTCTGGCACTCTAACAATTCCTGTAATTATCTCCATAGGTCAAGCAGTGTTCTGCTGGACTAGCTCTTGAATTTCCATAAGTTTACTAAGGTTTTCCTTTAGCTACTTCAATAAATTAAAACTCCACAGGTGGGCTGAAATCAAATTATGGTATTCAAACTGCAGTAGCTATAATGTGCACTGTGACCAGCACTAGTTTTCTATGACTTACAGTCACTGAAGGCACTGAGTATGCACACTCATCCCAGAAACCACAGTCATATTTGTCAGAAATTAACAAGCTTGTGGATAACTACAGATTATTTTCCTTCTAGACCCTGTGGGCAAGTGCCTGGCTCTTGCTGTTTCAATGATCTGGACAAGATAAAATCTCTCTACAATTTCATCTTTCTATAAAGGAGAAAACATTCCTATCCTTGAATCTTTGATAGTCATTTACACCACTACAAATTAGGTCCCAAGAACTACTACATTCAAGTACAGAAGACAGGCACTATAGTCAAGGCACAGTTGTCCATTTAACCTGCATCCTGTGGGAAAAAGCAGTGCTGCTGTACCGGGCACTTCATTTCCCAAGGCATGAAGGTTTAGGTTCTCTTCACTTCAGAGTGAACACAATTGCCATGAGAAAGCACAGGGAGACATGCTAGTAGAAGGTCTTAGTCCTGCTGATCCATTGGATAATGAGACATGGGGGGGGACAGGACTCAAAAAAATCAATGAAGAAATGACCTCGAAGCTAGGGCTTCTTGGAGTAGTTGAAAGACAAGGTTGCAGTCCTTGCTCCTGGGTTGTTCTGTCTGCAGCACTGTCATTGTCCATGTACAACAACCTATATACTACACCCAACGAGCAGAGTGCCTTAATCACTTGACTGCTCGCAGATATAGGGCATATGCTTCAATAAAGATGCTGTTTGTTCACTTTTGTCCACACAGAGCTTTTGGCTTGAGGTAACAGTCATTTCAGAGTGTGCACACAGCTTCAGCACACTTTCAGGTTACATAAAGAAACACCTGATGAAAATGGGCAGAGAATCACTGCCTGGAATATAAAAAAAACCTCACTTTGTGCCATTTTTGAATATGTTAATAGCACAGAAAAGAATTTTCGCTGTGCCCCACTTTTGCCAGTGCTGGGCTGCAATTTATAAATGAGCACAGTGAGAACCTGCTGATTTTGTATTCAGATTCAATATAATGTTCTAAACAGATCATGTACAACATCACCATATGCAATCAACATAATTAGCACAAACAGTAGCTTGTTTAATATATAGATTATTAAGCTATTTTGCATTAAAACATTACTAAGCAAATATTTCTCCAAAGACATTGTAATCACAGTGTTGTTTTTTTTTTTCTGAGGCAAGGATTAATGGAATCTTTGAAGTTAATTTTGAAAGCAGCTGCAAGAATGTGTTTCCCAAATCCTGTTAATTACCATGCCAGCCATGAGACGTAATCTCTTTTCTGCAGGAAATGAAGGATTTGATCGTGCAGGGCTTATTTACGGGAGAAACTCATACGTGAGCAAGTAGCTGTCTTCAATTCAGCACCATTACTCACATGAGTACAGTTGGAACCTCAGTGTGGTGCTGTGGAACTCCTCTAAACTGTGTGCTAGGTTGTTCAGCAAAGGGCAAAGAGGATAAAAATCAGCAACAGAACAAGCCTTCCCACACAACTTGCCAAAAAATTACCTCAGCTCTTTTTTGGACATAGGTGACACACTCCACATCCTAATCACACTGAACACTGATAAAGAAGAAACAAGGTGAACCATGAGGAATATTTGAGTTACATAAAAACTGATTAAGCTAGATGCCATACATGAAAAATGGTTGAGGTTGGGGTGGCCTCTTCCTTTTTTTCCTCCTATTATTTCTTATCTATTAGTAGCATCAGACCTGACATTACAGCTCCAGAAAGGACATTTTAGGACAGGAAATATGCCTTCATAACTCCTGCTTCCCAGTCTAGCTCAACCCAGTCACACCTTCACATCTCCAAGGCCTGATTAGTTTGGATATGATTGTTTGCAAGGTCATACGGAAAATAGGAGCACTAAAATTATTCAAGCTCAAAATAACCCTTCAGGGGATTTGTGTTGAAAACAATAATTCATATTATCCAGATAAAAAAAAAAAAACCACATTTTTTAAATCATCTCTCTTGATCAGTGCAGTGAAGTAGTTGATGTCTTATCCACAAACAGTTTTACCAGGGCAACAGAACAAACAAATTATACCAGAGGGAGGAGACAGGACCATTTCGTTCTGAGAATTGAAAAGGCAGAGCAAGTCAGTGATTCTTGCCATGAAACACAGCATGCTGTATCCCCCCATGACGTTGCAATCTCAGCTCTGCAGCAGAGCAAAGTGTGGTGCAACCATGAAGCCTAAATTATAAGCCTTTGCCAGCTATGCAAGCAACCCAGACAATTAATTGCAACTGACCACATCATCCAATTCAGAGCAAACAAGAACCTCGGGAATCAAGGCTAGGTTGGATAAGGCCTTAAGCAACCTGTTCTAGTGGGAGGTGTCTCTACCTATGACAGGGGGTTGGAACTAGTTGATCTTTGAGGTCCATTCCAACCTAAATCATTCTGTGATTCAGACAGTATCTTGGGTGTATCCTTGAATACTAACATTCCCAGATAGGGAGAGCGCCCAATGACAATTAGAGAGTCAAGGTCCTTGTCTAGGCATAATAACTGATTATGAATGAGGATTTTTGCTAACAAATATTTACTTTGTATTTCATTTTCCCAAAGCTTTCTGACGTTCAGGGTAATTTAATTTGCTGAGCTACAAATCCAGCTGTAATTGAGTTAGAGGCTGTCTTCAAGGGACAGCCCAAGTTATTAATAGCAAGTCTGCAGTGACAAATTGCTTCATATCTGATCATATTGGTTATCGTTATTAAAGCAGGCTGCTTCTTCCCCAACCACAGCATTTCTGGTGCTTTTTTTCTGTTGACATTTGGTTTTATTTCCAGTTGTACCATTAAAAAAAAAAATCTGCTCTCACTTGACTCCCATTTCCCTGCATATTTCAGAGGTAAGCAGATGTTATTACAGTCTGTTATGCTGCACTAGTAACTGGCAAGCCAGGTTTTTAAAAGGTATTAATTATGGCAGTTGCAAGTTGCTGTTCAAAGGGTGCCTTCACCCTAGGGTAAAGCCTTCTGAATTTCCAGACGAGAGGAAGTGGCAAAGATGCTTATATGTCACTCACTCTACTGGAACCCTCAGGCAGCCAGCCTAGTCACAAACAGCGACTCTGAGCAGCCTTCCAGCCATCTGCAGTTATGACAGTAACTTCTTCAGGGCTCTTCCAGTAGCAGGGGAATCACTGGACCGAGTGCGTGTTGCAGCCTTGGCAACACACCCTGCCCAGGAGCTGCACAGCGATGATGCAAACCTGTTATCTCTGTCTCAGTGCCATCAAGAGATTCATGAAAGGGAACCCTGAACTGGCTGCTGAAGCTGCCTTGGAATTGGACCTTGCTTGACAGAAGATTTGTCCCAGGTTGTTCAAATCTGTATCAGAAACAATCCACTTAGACTTTGGGGGAGCTGCTTTGTTCAATGCGTGATTCAGTTCAGGGCAAAGCTGTCTTGGCACCGAGTCTAAACTACAGACAAGCTATTAGAAACAACATTGCCATACTTAAAAGGAAAATGGACAGGGTGATGCACAAGGTCACTTTGGTTGCCAGGAATCAGGGACAGAAATCAAATAAACTTCTATAGCAAGCAGAAGAAAATCCAGGTCACTGGCAAAAAAAAACAGGTATTTCCACAAGTCAGAAGCTCCAAGGATCCTGTATCAGCTCAGTGAAATTGATGCTGATCAGTTTCATTGTTAATAACAAGAGAGTAAGAAAGCAGCTTTCACTGAACAGTTGTGGGTAGTTCTCAGAGTCCCTGGCCACAGGACATACCCACCAGGTTATCCAACCTGAAAGTAAATGCTCTACAGCTACTATTATGCACTAGCCATGGAATTGAGCCCAGCAAAAACATGGTCAGACAGATTCAGCAAAACCTCCCCACCGCAGTTTCCAACATTTTCTCCACAGAACTGTGTGGAGTTTCAATTTCAGTAAAAACTTGCAACTTTCTCCACTCCAAGTAGTCAGACAGTTTGGTCTGCAGTCTTCTATTATGAACCAGGCTCCATTCTGCACTTCACCTTGCACACGAAATGGAAGAAAAGCTTTACCCGATGAGACATCTTCACCTTATTCACACATGAACACAGCAAACCATGATGCAATGCCATTAAAAAGGACTCTAATGTGCTTCTCCAGCAAACAGTCATGCATTTGTTGTGTTCCTATTCTGACATACCCATCCTATAACTAGACAGAAAATAGGTTCCTCAGAAGCTTCATACAAACAGCTGACAAACATACACTTGGGTCCAGCTGTGTGCTACCTGACACACTGCAGTCAGACATAGCTATTAGAGGCTCACAGGGCATGACTCAAGATGTTATTAGAATTCAGAGATTTTGCAATTTTTTTCAGTTTGCCACATTAATGCTAGATTCACAGGTTCATAGAATGGTTTGGATTGGAAAGATCATCTAGTTCCAACCCCTCCCTTCCATTGGCAGGGACACATTCCACTAGACCGGGTCGCTCAAGGGCTCATCCAACTTGGCTTCAAACACCTCTAGGGAAGGGGCATCCATTACCTCCCTGAGCAACCTGTTTCAGTATCTCATCACCCTTACAGTAAATAATTTGATTCTAATATCTAGTCTAAATCTCCCTTCCCCAAGCTTCAAACCACACCCTCTCATCCAGATCACTACAAGTGCCTTGTAAGAAGTCCCTTCCCATATTTCTTGCAGGCCTCCTTCAGGTGCTGGAAGGCCACTACAAAGTCTCCCCGGAGCCTTCTCTTCTTCAAATCCTTTGCTACCAGTGTTTCTGCATCTGCAGATCCACCCCATAAGTCCAGCTCCATGATGGAAAAATCTCTAAACTTTTAGTTTGAAAAAAAGGAGGCTGAGGGGAGACCTCATCACTGTCTACAACTACCCAAAAGGATGTTGTGGAGATGTTGGTGCTGGTCTCTGCTCACAGGTACACAGCTATAGAACAGGAAGGAATGGCCTCAAGATGCAAGTGGGTAGGTTTACACTGGACATTAGAAACTATTTTTTCCCAGTAAGAGTGGTCAGGCATTGGAATGTGCTGCCCAGGGAGGTGGTTGAGTCACCAACCCTGGATGTGTTTAAAAGTCGTCTGTATGTGGTGCTTGGGAATATGGTTTAGGGTGAGCCTTGTAGGGTAAAGATATCAGTTGGACTTGGTGATCCTGAGGGTCTTTTCCAACCAGAATGTTTCTATGATTCAAAGCAGTGCTCAGAATAAAAGCCCTGTGAAATGGTGAGGATCTCCTACAATCTGACTTCATTCATCTTGGCTTTGGTGTTAGTGTTGCCCAGAAGAGCCTGCAAAATATGCTCAAGGAAAGAAGTGATAGCTAGCCAAATCTGACTGGCAAATTAAAATTGGCATGAAGCTGGCCTGCCTTAGGCATTTAGCTGCCCTGCTTAAACTGAGGCACATGTGTGCTGGCACATGCATTTTAAAGTGTGCCAAGCCAACAATATGTTTGCTCTCTTTTTCTGGTGCTGAGTGTGTATCTGTCAGATCTGAGTGGAGTAGCAATATGTATGAAACAGCTATTTTACCCCCATGTCATCTGCCTGTCTAGTCACCTCCTCATGCCTACTGTGGTATTCCGATTCCTTCCCATCAGGTTAACACTTGAAATTTTTTAGTAGTCCTATCTTCAGCCTCTTTACCTCACAGCTTACTAATACATTTGAAATTTAAGGAACCAGATTTCAATGTCATTCCAATTTCTTTCCACAACACCACACACTATCTCGTAAGCTATTTCTTAGAGTATTTAAACTTATGTCGAATTATGTGCTTAAAACTGTCAACATCTAGAGTATTTGGCATTTTAAAACAAACAAAAAACTCATCTTGGGGGTTTGAAAGGATGTTTTCTCTAAGAAAACTAGAGAGACAGCAAGAATCTCTTTGGTCCAAACAATGAAAATCCCTAGAATTCAAGTGAAAGATATGCTTGTGATTTTAATGAGAATTACTGTTCTGTCTCTGCATCTCTCCCTTACTGCCCCACCCAAACTTGGGACTTTGGTATTTTCACAGATGCATAGGATGCTTTAGGTTGGAAGGGACCTTAAAGATCCTCTAGTTCCAACCCCACTGCCAGAGTCAGAGAAACATTCCACTAGACCAGATTTTCAAATGTGTTTTCATAAGCATCACCACAGAAAGGTCAACTTTAGTGAGTTTGTGTTTCTGATCCAATCAGCTGGGTGAAGCATTACACTCTGGTTCATCCCAGGTAGATTTCTCACTTCCACCAGATTGTTATGCATTTGTCTAATGAAGTCTGACCTCACCTTCTTTGGTCCCTATTAAATAGAATTCCACCTTGGACATCCAAAGCTCAAGTCCCTCACCCTCTTGTCAAAACCAGCACTCTTTCATCTGATCAACCCAATTTCACCTGACTGCCTACTGAGGCCGTTGCTGAAACACAAACTGATTCGTAGCAGAGATGTGAAAGTACAGTAGTTATATGGGTAGTGGCACCCAGCAGTGATGGATCAGTTGATTAGCTCTGCATAAGAAATGCAAATTCATTAAAGCCAAACATTCTGGGGGAAGATACTATGATGTATATAAAAATGTTCTCATGAATCACTGATCTCCCTTCTTCACACACTGTCACTAGGAAAGTTTCTAATATCACTGAAATCAGAGATGTCCTCAGACCAATTAACTTTTGCCTCATCTGCTTAGTTACACATCTGCAGCAGTTTAGGAATTATCATGATCTTCTTAGCCTTTTCCTTGAAATGTATTTTCTCCTGCAGTCAGAATATCATCAGCTACCAATGCCTGGTAATCCCTCTAGTGTTGGATTCATGAAGAACAAAACATCACCAAGGCACACTGACATCAAGGCATCTGGATCAGTGGCATCTGCTGGGCAGCAAGACTTATTTCGTAGGTCACAGAGGACACAGAGATGCAAATCAGCCATGAGTATTGACTGCTTTCAAAATCACTGAGCAGAGGGATGGAAGCTGTGCACACCCACCATCTCCTTGAAAGCCTTTCTCCACTCCCTACAAAAACTAAGGCATCTTCAGTGAAAAATTGCTTCTCATGTTCAGTCCCACTAATTCCTAGTGGAGATGTGACTTGACAGGTCTGTTCTAGCTGTCTCACTGATTCACTGCAGAAGAGCCTGCTAACTCTGGTCAAGCTTAACAAGCTTTAGCATAACATGCAATTGTCCTGTTCCCCAGAATAGCCCCTGTCAGTGCTAACTTTGGCATTTCCAAACTGTGCTCCATCATTACTAGATGAGTGCACCTAAGGTGCCTATAGATACACCTACACCAGTGTGTACATCTGGCCAGGATCCCTACAGGTCTCCCCTCTTCTTCACTCTTAGGACTTGTGTTGTGATCCAACACACCCCTTCTCCTCTGCACAAATGCACAGCAGTGCATGTGCCTTCTAAGTTTAAGTCATTATGAGCTGTTGATTCAGGTTTCTTTGGTTCTGCTCTAGTTTTCTGACCCTGCTGGCATTATCTGGCAGCACAACCAGAATCAAACTTGACAAAGCAGCAAATAAGGCTGATGACAGAACAGCTCAGACCATCGTTAGGCATTTGGACACTAATACTCTGTCAAGCTGGTGCTGTAGGATATGGTATAGTAGTGGTTCTGGCAGATAACAGTTGGATTTGATATCTTGAAGGTCTTTTGCAACCACAGTGACTCTATGTGAAATACACTAAATATACACTTGCACATATTTTACTGTTAGTTACAGCTCTGTTGTTCCACACATTAAAACAATTTGAAGACCTCATACCTGGTATCACCCTTCTTACCAGCTTGCTGTCTCAGTCCAGGAATCAAGTCTTCAAAGTCAGAAAGAATGACATCACTTTCCACAGTTATTTGTGTTTCTTTTTTTGTTTTACCTTTTGTTCCTTACTTTCAGCTCTAACAAAAAAGATCTGCCTTTTTATCTACTATCAAAGTACCCACTGTATCAGCTGCACCACTGGTCAAAGTCATGTTTCATGCACTATATGCTAAGGTGATAATAAAAGAACATCAAATGTCTGTAAAATACTTTTCTTTTGAAGAGGGAAAACAGTTAAGCCATAACTAATATTTGAGGCATGGAAGCAGGCATTTTCATCTCCTCTCCAACTAAAATTGCGCTCCTTCCTCCAAATTCCATGTTAATGCATAAATGAAGATCTATCCACTTGATATGAACCCATCAGATGAAATAGTACCAAAGACCTGGCCTACATGACACTGACCCAGTTTCACTATAAGTAGACTAGTTGGATCTCAGAGAGAAGACATGCAGAGCGGGGATAAGTTGTGACCTCAAAACCCAGGTCATTAATAGGTTTATTCCATCAAGATTGACATTTGTTTTCCTACTAAAAGAAGGGTAGCCTATATAGTCTGCTTCTTCCATCTCTTTACATAAAAGAAGACTCATTTTCTTAATTAAAAACAGAGGAAGAACAGGGAAAAGGATTTTTGTTAGTTTTTGTTAGTCATGATTTGACCTAGTTACTTCTCTACTCTGTCTTTATTTAGAAACCCCATGTCCAAACAACTGAAGTACCATCTTTCTTTAGAGGGAGAATGTATGTTATTCATCTTCATTAGATGATCCTATGCCTTCCAGGAAAAAAAATGCTGCCTACATCAGTTAATTTAAGGCTGTTTCAACTGGCAGGGTGAAGAAAGGCAGAGTTTTCCCCTGATACATATATCTACCTTCCCCAGGTCCTCTTCAACTAGGAATTGGGTCTCTCATGATTTACATACCCAGGCCTATTAAATGTTCTTCTGTAGCAAAGTTAAAAAATAAAACATGTAAACATGGAGACATTTTCCAAGCAAGCCCTAAAGAGGGCAAGACAGACAGCAGCAAGCAGCAGCCTGGAAATCAAATCTTATTTCAATCAATAAACATTCAGCAACCTTTGATGTAAAGCCAACTTCTGTTCCTGTTGAAGTTAACTGCTACTATACACCACATTTCATCATGGGCATGATATAGTTAATGTAGAAACTGATGGAAGATGATTCTTATAAGCTTGCCATACAAATTTAGGAATACTGGACTAGAAACTAATATGTCTTTTGCAATCTGCAATTATATTCTATGCTCAAGCACTGCAGCACAAAGTTCAGAGTTTTCCCGTTTTACAAATACAGGAGATTTTGGTTTAAGTTACTGTTTCACAGGAAAATGTGATACTACTACTGGAAAATGCACTACTAAAGCCAACTGTCCTTTACTAAAGTGCTATGGTGGTTGCATCTCTTGGCATTCTACACATTGCAAGAAAAATAGTGCTCCTGTTTCCAAGTAGTATATCTGCCAGTTTCACTAAATTAAGATCAATTTCCAACTCCAGTTCTAAGTGCTATTTTAGAAAATGTCTGATCCCACTGAAACCACACTGATGGAAGGAGTAGGCAAAGTGACAGATCTAAAACTTATTGTTCTCCCTTCTTCCTCTTCTTTCGAGCTGTAATTTGCCACCCAGCTAATAAGTAGATGCAAGTTAAAATTAACATCTGAGTTCGTGTGCCTCATTGGTCCCAACCCCATCATGTAACAGCTGCACAGTTTCCTCCTCCACTCTGCCATGTTCTTGCTCCACTTAGATCTACACAGCTTCATACCTACTGTGGGTACAACATCAGTGAAGCCAGTAGTAAACAGCTGGGGGTCATGACAGTATCTGAAAAATGTATCCATAATGGTCCCCCTAAGATGACTGGCTGGCTCAGACACCTGCTTGAACCGCAGGCAGCATGCAAGAGGACAGGAGCTCTTCTGAACAAATACAGTGTATTTCCTCACTACAAACAGCAGCTCTTTGATTTAGTGCTACTGGGATTATTGGTATAAAATCTTCACTTCAGTGTGCAAGCACATCTGGTTCTAGGACCCTAAATACCATTTCAGTGAAATAGATTCAGCTGAATTCAGGACAGCAAGCAGTGACAAAACAAAACAAAACCCAAACAAAACATGAACACCAGTTTTCCTATTTAACTACCCAAAGTAGCTGCAGCTTCGGGCAAAAGCCTCCCCATACGCTCAGCGTTTCAAACTTAGCTATGTCCTTCTCCAACAGCTTCCTGGTGACCACACTTGTCCAGAGTGACAGCAGCATGTTCCTGCTTCTACCTCAACATGGAGGGTAGGGGCATACCTAAATCACTAGGCCATGTTTTGCCAGCTTTGAATACAGCTGTAGCAGAAACTGCATTGGCAATTAGCATGTCCTTCGCATGCATCCTCTGACCCAAGGGCTGGCGAAGCTCAGATTTCACAAGAAAAGTCCTTGACCCCAGTGTTAGGCCATGTCACCTTTCCAGTGAAGCCTCAGTCTTTGCTAAGTTGGCCATCTGGGCATCTCCCATTGAAGGTGATAAGAGCACCAGCACAAAGGTTCAGTACTCCAGGCTGCAGAGGGCAGCTGTGTGGATGAGCATGACCCTGACACAGTAGCTTATCCTCCATGAATGCTCTACACACTCTTATTGCAGGTCACACAAGAACTCTTCATGATTCTTTTCAAGGTAGACACAACATGGAAGTTGCTGCAGGATTCAAAAGCCCCAAGGCAACATAAGGCAAAAGTTTCGTGTAGCTCAGGGAAGAAACAAGACCTGATGTTCTTTGTATCCAAAGCATGACCAAAACCTTCTACATCTGTGCAGAGATCAAGTCACTCAGCCTCTTTAAGAGATCTAAGCACTCTACAGAGTCAAACCCCTCACAGCTTTCCTGTCTTACAAATTTCATGTGTCTGACTGTTTGGCATCCATTTCAAAAGGAAAGCTAGAGTATTCGTGCCTGCTATAGGAGCTGTTCCTCAAACACATACAATCTGATGCCTCAAACCCTGCCTTCATTGGTGCACACAGCACCCTGGCAATCATTTCACATCATGCAAGGCTCTTCCACTGCAAGTTCTTCTCTTAATCCTCAGGTTTTTCAGCTAGGTAGATTTCCTGAATGGCTGTTCCAAAGGCAAACACTTAAATAACACATTAAAGCTGAATTCCTACCCTGCATAAGCAATACCACCCTAACACTTTAATATCAACAGGAGATAAGCACATACAACAGGGCAGTTTCTGCTAATGTTATTTTAAGCTCTGACTCCTTACACATGTACTTCACCTTTGAACCACTGGAACAGCATTCAAGGCTGTACCACCTTATTATTTCAGTGCACTCCTTCTCAAGTCCATATTCAATTCCTGATGACAACCAGGATCATTCAACACAAGATGATAGTGTGGCAGTGAAAACCAAAATAGTTTGTATGACAAAATGCTTCTTGTGAACCTTTGTGCCAAGAGCTTACTGTCACTATGACCAGACATCATTTTCAACAGATCAGATAGTTAAATGACTGATAAGATGACAGGATTCCCTGTGGCAAATCAAGTTTATGCCAGTTTGGAGTCTAGAGGCTCATTGGTAAAGCTATTGACAGTGAATAGAGATTCAGCATTGGACTGTAAGTCCATGGCCCAAGATTACTTTCCCCAGTTTATCATACACAACCAGTGATGTTTAATGGAAGAAAGGCTGCATCTCATGGGTGCTCACTAACAGTAGCTGATATTTTCCAGCATGGCTCTTCTGTCCAGGGTCATTAAATTACAGAAAACACCTACAGACCTAAAGGATCTCTGCTGGAGTAAAACCTGCCGAGACAGACAGGCTCAAAGAGTTGTGATAAACAGAGTTAAATGCAGTTTATGGCCAGCCACAAGTGATGCCCCTCATGGCTCAGTACTGGCTCAATATCTTTATCAATGATTAGGATAAAGGGATCGAGGTCACCATCAGCAAATCTGCAGATAACACTAAATTGAATAGGAGTGTTGATTTGCTCCAGTGTAGGGAGGCACTGCAAAGAGATGTGGACAGATTAACTCAACGGGCTGAGGTCAACAAATGAGGTTTAACAAAAACCAAGTGCAAGGTTCTGCACTTTGGTCACAATAACCCCCAGCAGTGCTGCAGGCTTGGGGAAGAGCAGCTGGAAAGCAGCCCTGTGGAAAAGGATCTGGAGGTGTTAGTGGACAGCTGGCTGAACATGAGGCAGCAGTGTGCCCAGGAAGGCCAACAGCATCCCAGCCTGTATCAGAAACAGTGTCCAGCAGGAGCAGGGAAGTGATTGTGCCCCTGTACAGAGCATTGGTGAGGCCACAGCTTGAGTACTGTGCCAAATCCGGGCTGCCACAGTATAGGAAAGACACTGAGCACGTCCAAAGAAAAGCAAGGTGGCTGGTGAGGAGTTTGGAGGGCATGTCATACAAGGAGTGGCTGAGGCTGCTTGTGCTGTTTCGTCTGGAGAAGAGAAGGCTAAGAGGAGATGTTATTGCTCTTGAGACTAAAGATACTTGAGAGCAGGGTGTAGTGATAGTGGTGTGGTCTCTTCTCCCAGGTAACTAGCAACAGGGAAAGAGGAAATAGATTTAAGTTGTGCCAAGGGAGATTTAGACTGGACATTAGGAAAAGCTTCTTCACTGAGAGAGTGGTGAAGCATTGCAACCAGCTGCCTAGGGAGGTAGGATTCACCATCCCTGGAGGTGTTCAAGAAACATGTAGATGTGGCACTTCAGGTCATGCTTTTGTGGTCATGGTAGTTGGGTTATGGTTGGTCTAGATGGTCTTTTCCAGCCTTAGTGATTCTAGGATTCCGTTCCTAAGTTGTTTTATATAGGACAGATTCTCAAAGCTATGTCAACACTTTCCAATGCATTTTAAGTGCACATTACCTATATGTTAGAAAAATACTACAGTCAGATGAATGGCTGCTTCCTGTTCAGATTTCTCCACCAGGAGACTGGTAATCACTACCCATAAACAGGAAATAACTTAATTTTGCTTGAAGCACTAAAATGAGGACCCATGCAAAAATCTCAGCAAATAACTTGAGATATGAAAGCACTCTTCAGAGAATTCTGCAACTGTACTTCAATCACTCCTTAAATCCTGACAATTATTAGCATAAAGCAAAAAACCTTCCCACCTCCCCCAACACCATTCTATTTGGGCTAATCTTTTGATGTATCTAGTTGAGTCTCTTTTCAATCACCCACTCCTCAGATTTTCTAGCAGACCAGAATAAAGAAAATAAAAATATTTTTAAGCTATGGCAGTATAAGTAAAATCCACCAAGACCCCCATTCAAATACAGCAAACAGATGTCTAAGGAGCTTGCTTTCTGCTAATCTTTTGCACCTCTTTTTAACTACAGCTTTTGCAGAGAGGTGGTTTGGGGTGAAGCAGTTACTTCTATCTGCATTTTTTAAAAGGAATCCTCTCTTGAGTAACAGCTGGCAGGCAAGTCACAGCAAGAAACCTTTCCTTCATTGGAGCTGTGAGTGACAAACTCTCCAACACTGCCGGCTGCATGACAGTAGCACTGAAGACACTGAGTGCAGTGCTAAGTGTCACACAGAGAGGCTTAATGCTGCACCAGAGACACGATTCCATCTCTGCGGACATGCTAGGAACACTCTGCTCTGTGAGGCACAAAGTATTATGAACAGAGAACTACTACACTGGTGTTACAGATCATTCTGATGCTCATTGGGACTTTTAAGATCCAAAAGGCAAGCAATCCGAACCAAATATGAAGGGCTAACTACCAAGCAAATAAAACCCAGCACAAGGCTATAACAAAAGAATACCTTGCACAGTCACAGTAAATACAATGGTATCACCCAATCAATAATCATCACTAGAAGACTTTTTTCCTTGAATGCTATCTTTAGCGAGTACAGCATTGAGAATAGCTTTGTGCATCTCACACAGCACTTTAGCTAGCCCCAGCAGCAAAAAGGACACTGACTGCAAAAGAAACCCCACACTGCAGGAACTCTACCTGGTTGATATCCAGGCAGCAGGCGAGAGGATGTCAGAAGGAGCCTGGTGCATTACACCTGGACTGACTGATGTCTGCAAGCAGCAGAAAAGCAGTGAGGATCTCCTCTGCTTTCCCCATTTGGCCTGACCCACAAGAGAAGATGTAAGCTTCTCTTTCTAAATCCCTAAAGCAGCAACCATGCTACTACACTACTTTTCCCCTCAGGTTCACACCTCATTTAAAAACACATTCGAGCATAACACCTGCACAACAGCTAGTCAAAACTTATCTGGTGGGGTTTTTTTTGTTTTGCTGATAAGAAAGGAATATCCATTTTTTAAGCAGAGCAGGTGTTTTGCAACAGGAAAGAGCCTCCAAAAATAGGTGCTGGGTACGGCACAGTTATGTGCATCTCCACCGATTCCCAACGAAAGACTGCACTAGAGAAGCTGGATCTGCCTGCTCAACCTGCACAGCATCTGACTGAGTGTGCTCGTCATGACTGACCACACAGCTAACAACAATAATTGCTGGTCCCAGAGAACTTCTCCATCGCCAAACCCCCCACAGCCGCCAGCGAACAGTTCCAGCTTACAGGAATACAAACGACCCTTACATGTTGAGCACTATTTACATATTTGTCCTTAACTGCAGTCCTTCCCAGGACACTATTTATAAAGTTTGCATCAACATCTAGCCACAAACATGACATTTTTTCCCCCATGAGCTCTCGCAGATAACTTTCACACAACTTACCGGTTCTTTCCCTCTGCACAGCAAATCATTAGGAACTTTCTTTGTAAAGAAACCCAAATAATTCCCCACTGGTGCGCATGGTGCTTCAAAGGACAAGGTATTTCCCCGGTTTGTCCTTTGAAGAAGCACACGCACTTAGGAGATCTGCTCGCCAGAGGACAGGGGTTAACAGAAACCCCATCTGTCAGACTGCCCACCCAGCGCAGAGACAGCTCTCAGGCCCGCCGGCTCCTCAGGAAGGTACAGCAGAGCCACGCCGGGTCCCCAGCCCTAGCGGCACCTGGTGCCCCCCAGCCGCCCTTCCAAAGGGAAGGCTGCACTGACGGCCCGGCGCTGCGCACGCTGCAGCCAGGAGCGGCACTCCGGGGGGCTGTGCCCGCTGCCCGCGCCCGGTGCCCGGTGCCCGCTGCCCGCCCGGCGCCGCTCACCTCGCTCATGTCGCGCAGCGCGGCTCGCGGCAGCCCGGCTCGCAGCACCCGCCCGGCACAGCGCCGCGGCCGCCCCGCGCCCCCGTTAAGAAGCGGCGCCGCGGGCCCTGCCTGGCCGCGCCAGCCAATGAGAGCCGCGCCCGCGCCGAGCCCCCTCGCGCCCGAATCCGAGAGGGCGCGGCGCCCCCTGGCGGCCGCGGCGGCGGATGACGGGCGGCAGCGGGCACCCAGCGGCTACCCAGGGTCACTGTGCTGCGCCGCCCGGAACGTGCCTCCGCGCCTACTCTCCCCCTTCCTCGGGCGGAGGTCCTGAGACAGGAGCTCCGCTGCAAGGTGTTCTTCAGAAGACAGTGGTTAGACGCACTGGCACTTCTGCTTTCCCCGAACGCCCGGCGCTTCCCTCTTGGGGGGTTCCCAGAGCATCCCTGCAGAGGAAGTAAACCATCACCAAGGAAAACAGTTTAAGAGCTGGAGACCGGTTCGGCCGCCCAGTTCAGGTGGGAGCAGCCCCTCAAATAGTATGCGCTGGAGGTAGCCTGAAGATGCAAATGAATGTGTACAAATTGGTTTAAACAGTCAAAGGTGTGTGTCATGGCTCTCCTACCACCTGGTTTTGCTCCATATTCCTGAGGATCTCAGGAAGTCACAACTGAGACTCACTGCCATTTCCACTGAAATAAGTATAGCATCTCTTTATCTAGCTGCTTTTGCAGATGTATGGGAAACAGCCCTTTTTGATTTTTTTTTTTTCCCCTGAACTACTAATTAAAACAGAACTTTGGACAGTGTGCTGTTATACTCCAGCATTCATCTTTTGATGGAGCACAATTACTGTATTTAGCAATACACATTCAAGTGCTCTGACTCATCTATCTGTGAAGAAATATAGATCAAATTTGCTCTGGGAATGCATTTAATTCCCTCGATTTTTTCTCAAACTGATAAAAAAAAGTTAACACATTCTTTTGGAGTGACCCTTGCCAAACCTTTTCACATCCAGTGTCTACCTTGCAGTAGCCTTTTCATCAAAGTCTATGTTCAGTGCCAGACCTTTTCACATCCAGGGTCTACCTTGCAGTAGCCTTGTCATCAAAGTCTATGTTCAGGGCCAGTCTCAACAAAGGCAAAGAAATACATTTTTATAGACCTTTCTAGAAACCCCCTTCCATCTTTGAGTTGCAGAGGCACAGGCAATGCAGTTTCTCCTTCATGTACCACCCATCAGCAGAAGTGGGCTGGGCTTATCCACTCGATGAGAAGGAGGTTACATAGGCAGTGGAACCAAGGATGTGTTTCTGGGCACAGTCCAGATTTGTAGGAATGGGATTAGGAAAGCTAAGGTGCATCTGAAGCTAGGTTTGGCAAGGGATGCAAAGAATAATACCATGGGCTTTTAGAGATACATCACCTGGAAAAGGGAGATAAAAGAAGATTACCCTCCTGGTAACAAACACCAAGAAAATAAAAGCAAAAGCTGGTGACAACAAACATGGAGAAGGCTGAATTACTCAAGATTATTTTTTTTTTCCTCATTCTTCAGCGGTAATCTCTCTTCCCACTTCTTTCAAATCACTGAACCTCAAGGCAGGGACTTGGTGAAAGTCTCTCCTGAAAAGTGAAGCTCAGGTTCAAGATCATCTGGAGAACCTAAGCACGTCATGTTCCTGGAACCTGACAATCCTGAGACAGTTGCCTGATGTAGTCGTCAAGCCACTCGTCATTGTATTTGGAAAGTCATGGCAGTCAAGCAAGTCCATGGTGACTGGACAAAGTGAAACATCACAGCCATTTGAATACAAGGTAAAAAAGGAGGACCCTGGAAACTAATGACCAATTGTTCTCATTTATGCATCTGCTAAAGTCATGGAGCAAATCCTTCTGGAACACATCAAAACATTTGAGAGACATGGAGGTGACAGCACCCAGCATGGCTTCACCAAGGGCAAACTGTGCCTCAATAATCTAGTGGCCTTCTAAGATGGAGGGGTTGCATCAGCGTACAGATGTCATCTATCTTGGTGTCTGTAATGCCTTTGATACAGTCCCTCACAACACCCCTGCTGCTACATTAGAAAAACTTGACTTGGCAGGTGGACTGCTAGAAGGAAAAGGAATTTCCTGAATAGTCACCTCCAGTGAGTTACAGTTAATGGCTTAGTGTCCGAGTGGATATCAGTAACAAATGGTGTCTCTCAAGGGCTTGCAGTGGGTCTAACACTATTTATATCTTCATCCATGACGCTGGAATTGAGGGCACTTCCAGCAAGTCTGCGGATGACAGGAAGCTGCGTGGGCTAACTCACTAGAGGGAAAGTCTGTCATTCCGAGGGACCTTGACAAGCTTGAGGAGTTCACAGGCTCATGTGAATCTCATAGATTTCAATCAGGCTGAGTGCAAGTGCAACCTCCAGTATCAGTAAAGACTGGGGAGTGAATGGATTGAAAGCAGCCCTGTGGAGAAGGACTTGGAGGTAATAGTGACTGAAAACCTGGACACAAGCCAGCAACATGTTCTCACAGTCCAGAAAGCCAATTGTATCCTTGGCTGTATGAAAAGAAGCACCAAGGGAGGTGATTCTGCTGCTTTACTCTAGTGAGAACCTGCCTCAACTGCTATGTCCAGTTGTAGGATCCCCAGCACAGGAAAGATGTGGACCTGATGGAGTGGGTCCAGAGGAGTGCCATGAAAAATAGTCAGAGGGCTAAAGCATCTCTCCTGTGAGGAAAGGTTAAGGAAATCAGGGATGTTCCGCCTGGAGAAGAGAAGGCTCAGTGGAAATCTTATTGTGACCTCTCAGTGCTTTAACTGGACTTACAAGAAAGATGTAGAGATGTATTTTTTTTTTACCAAGACCTGCACAGGGCTGTGAATATAAGTGTGACACAAACTGGGGTGGGAGTTGATAGCAGAAGGGTGGTAGATGAGTGGTTTGCCTCCTGTTTCCTTCAGGTTGCTAGGAAAGCAGAGGAAGCTGAGGGTACAAGTTGAAGATGGGCACTGGAGTCCTCAGCTGGAGAAGATGGAAGAGTGCTGCCTTTCATTTCTCTTGATTTCCCAGGTTGGCGAGACTTGACCCAAGTATGTTTGTGAATCCGTTCTTATCTATTTGCTCAAACTGATAAACATGTTATTGCTGTATTAGATCAGAAACTCTCTGCCCTGGCTTCTGGACAGGAATAAAATGCTAAAATGTGATTTGCCCTTGCTCTGGAGAAACCTGATGCCTCCTGAAAAGGTGTACTTCAGGGCAGTTCTCAGTCAGTGATGTGATTGCTACTCTGAACCAGACAGCAGTTCCAGAGTCTTGATTCTCAGTGAGGACATCTGGGATCCCAGTCTTACAGGGGAATAGAGGGGTGAAAATCATTATGTGAACCCACGCAGTGTTGATCCATTAGCAGGAGGAGAACTTTCATTTGCCCTGTTAAACACTGGCATATTTGCAGTTTGTGACATTATTGGACTAGTATTCAATCTTTTTTAACCTGAGCCAGTGACACATTTGCAGATACGAGCAGTTCCTTTAAAAAAATCACTTCACAGCATAAGGTGGTTGGAGGAGAATCATCTCACCAAATTAATAGATTTATGATTTTTAGGTATAGTTTAAGTATGAACACTGCCATTGACAATTGGGGATCATAATGCTGCAGGGATGCAGGGACCCTATTGAGAGAGAGAGAGAGAGAGAGAGAGAGAGAGAGAGAGATTTTATGTTTCTTTAGGTAACTAATGATAAAGAAAGGAGGTGTAAAATCTCATTTTAAATATCATCTTTGATCTGGTCCTCTTTTATTACAGTGATGCTCCTTGACCAGCATTTATGTTAATTGGGTGGGCAATAAACATGTTAAGTATTAGTCGCATGTGTAGCAATTTGTTCTGCAGCCTCAGGAGTACCAGTACAGTGTAAAGAACCAAAGTAAATATGATGAAGTTCAGCCCCTGAAGAAGCTTTTGTTTTCTGTGACAAAACTTTTCAGTGAAAAGTAATTGCAATACACTGCATTAGTATTCATATTCTGACAGGAATGCCTTTGGTCTGTCAGCTGATGGGTACAAGGCGCAATGCTAACACAGATTACTAAAGGGGTATTTCTGAACAAAAGGTTCACAGTTACATGGTGACACAGACCACAGAAAGAAAATGCTTTCCAGTTCTCATTGACACTATTGGTCTCACTCTTCACCACCGAAATAAATGTGTCAAATTCAAGCAAAAAAATCTCGTAGTGATAATTCAGGCTGTCCCCTCCACTGAAAACAGAGAAGCATGTTAGGATAGAAGGCTCTTTGCACTGGATTCATGAGGGGAACACACAATGGTTTTATTTTCTGACCTGTTTTGAGGAGTTAACAGCCTTCAAGAAAGGCACACTGAAGAGCACACTGAGCTGCATCTAGTGAAGACCAGAAGTTCCATGGCACTCAGCCTTGTTCCATCCCTGAAGTGTCCACCCACTGCAGAATATCCTTGGGGTCCCAGTGGGCAGGACTGATGTAAAGGAGCATTTTGAGGAATTAAGTGCCCATATTAGCTAACAGGAGAAGTGGAGAAGCGTGGAAAACTCTCCCTTCTCAGGACCACATGTTAAATTTCATTTCATAGTCAGGTGCTACTCTTTTCAAATGCAGCACCAGGCATGGTCTCTTCTTCTAAAGCAATGATGTTGGTGCTGACAGCAGTGCCCTCCATGCAATGACTCTGCTCTGAGGGCATCTTGCATATACTGCAGAATGCAGTCACCGCACAAGGCGCATAAGTCACCTTAAGACTTAAGTCACCTGAGTGAGCATGGTACTTCCCTCTCCCCATTGAAAGCCCTTGACCCACAAAGGTGCACCTGTTTTCTGTCTCTTCAAACAAATATTGTTCTCTACCTCCCAGGTTTGCATTTCATGCCCTGGAGAAAATTTCCACAGCGAACCCAAGCAATCTAGATACAAACTGTGAGCTGATATATTATGTATCTCTTCTACTTCTTAGTGTGGACCTACTGAATGTAGTAACTCGAATAAACACAGACACACTGGAACGTCCTAATCTTGTATACAACCTGAGTTCTGATATTTCAATGTATGAGCCAGCATAATTTAACACATTTTTAGGTCTAGAAATGCACTGGCAATTTCAGGCTTTCAGAAGGACTGTAGAATAAAGATAACCTTAATATTTGTTTCATTTATATTCTGTCATTTGTGGGGTCTCATGACATCAAGTTTTGGTTTTGAGGTACCCCTTTTCTGGTGGCCTTTCTAATCTATGGCAATCCTTTGACTTAGAGGTGCCCTAAGGCTCAGCTTTTACTTAAGTGCACAGCTAAGCAGTGACACATCTAAATACAGAAATCATTCTAAGCTAATCTACTTTCAAGAGACGTTATATTGTGAAAATTGACTATTAAAATACCACCTTTTTATTCATCATGTCTGTGCTCAGTACGTGTTCAATCTCGTCTGCTGGCATATGACTGCAATTTCATTGCCTTTTACTCCCACTTGCCTGAAAGACTCAGCAGAGGAGAGTATCCAAGATGGATTCTGCAGCCAAAAAGCTCACAGACTTCCAAGGAGTTTCACCTGTGCAAGGCACAGAAGACAGCTCTTCCCTGCCAGACTGACCAGTGCATTGCTGTAGAACCATGTGTTGCCTATATGTAACTGAGGAGCTAATTGTTTGCTCGGTCTTTGTAACTGGCAATGACACACAACTGCACCGTCTGGCTTCACTTTAGATCCCACCCCTGAAGGTGAAGTGATGCAGTTGGAGCTACAGCTGGTGCAAAAATTCCTCTGGAGATAACAGAGTGAAGAGGAAGATGACAGCTCAGACTGTTATATTTTTCTGTCAAAATTTGATCAGATCAAATCAAACTCCAAAAAGATTAAAATCAGAAAATAGGTCTGAGCCTTGAGAGGTGTTCCATATTTCATCAGAGCAGAGCAGCTCTGGTAGAATATATTTGAATTTTGACTGTTACTGCAAAACCAGACATTTCCCAGCACTTGAGGTCAGTACACTGAAAAGAAACCTATACCTCCTGCTGATTTTACACTCCATGAATTTTTAAAGAGAAAGAACAATTTCAAACCAACTTTCTAAAACAAAAAAAAATTCCATCTTGCAGCTGAAATCAAGGATGTTGATCTCAAATGGAAAGTTCTTATTTCAGAAAGGTCTGTGCCTTTGAATACTGGAAAATAGAAGAAGATCAGGGACATGACCTTAGTTACAGAGAATATGCTGTAATTATAGGCTTGGCTTTGCTTCTTAATAGTAACAGATTTAACAAGCATAGCCCTAGACATTGCATGACATGTGACTGCTCATACCATACGTATCAGCTAATTTGCCCAACTGAAAAATCTAAAAGGTAGGGAAAAAAGACAGTTTCCAGGGGCTTAACTCCCATTAGGATGTCTTTTTACCTTTTAATTAAGAAGCGAATGGCTGCGGGTAGTTGAGCAACAAAATACCTCTGAAGAGCTGGTCTTTAGGGCTTTTATTAGAATCTAACCTTTGTTCCCATGCAAGAGGAATGAGTCAATGGTTCCAATGTAATCTTAGCACTGTCAGTGACACAAAAATATCAAATAACATCTGGAAAATTTGAGTCTTTTCTTGGGAGAGTTGCATGACATGATACCGTACAGTGTGAGTCATCTTCTATGCCAAAATAACGAAACCAAACAAACCAAAAACCAAACAAAAACCCCACAAATAGTAAAAAAAAAAAAAAAGTTTAAAAAACAAACAAAGCAAAAAAAAAAAAACCCAAACTAACAAAACCCAACAAAGCCAACACTTGAGTACAACGTCAGTTCTTTAGTCTGGCAAAAAAGGGATTCACAGATGTGTCTTTAACTTTGGTGTAAAGAAAGTCATTCTCAGCTGAAGCCAAACTACACTTCTCAATGCCTAAGAGTGTTGTGGATTTTGACCCTTCGATTGGCTCTGTTTTGCAGCAGCCAGAGGATGTGCAAATGTGTAGTTTTTTGGAGGTTACTTGGCACTTACCTATGGTAGTTAACTTTTAATTAAAAGGTAAAAAGACATAATAATTATCAGTTAACAATTTTCAATCTCTCTCCAGACAAAGGAGTTGATGTGATTAAAAAGATTATAAAGTGCAGTATGGAGAGATAAGGAAGTTCAAAGTATACTCCTCTTACTTTCCTTCAGTGACTTTGGGGCAATTAAGGTTAAGGGCAAATTCTTTGTGCTCAGCATCTCTTTATGTGGAATAAACAATAAAGTTAAAACCAGACTCCACACAAAATTCTCAGTGGCTTCCTGGGGTGTATTAGAAGGGGTCTGGCTAGCAGGTCAAGAGAGGTTCTCCTCCCCCTCCATTCTGCCCTGGTGAGGCTACATCTGGAATATAGTGTCCAGCTCTGGGCCATTCAGTTAAAAAAGGACAGGGAACTGCTTGAAAAAGTCCTGCATAGAGCCATAAAGATGATGAAGAGAGTGGAACAACTCCCTTACGAGGAGAGGCTGAGGGAGCTGGGGCTCTTTAGCTTGGAGAAGACTCATTAATGTTTATAAATATGTGAAGGTCAAGTGTCAGGAGGACAGAGTCAGGTACTTCTCAGTGATGTCCAGTGACAGAACAAGGGGCAATGGGTGCAAGCTGGAATATAGGGGGTTCCATGTAAACATAAGGAAAAACTTTTTCACTGTGAGGTGACAGAGCATGGGAACAGGCTGCCCAGAGAGGCTGTACAATCTCCTTCACTGGAGACACTCAAAACCTGCCTGGATGCATTCCTGTGTGACTTACTCTAGCTGATCCTACTCTGGCAGGGGGTTTGGACTTCCAGACCATAGAGGTCTCTTCTAACCTCTAATATTCTTTGATTCTATAATCTTGTGTGAAACAAAGAATTTCTTTTCAGTGCAAGTTGAAAGCATTAGGTACTGAGTATGTATGTGTGTGTGTGTAAAAGCTGCATCTATCAGAACAAAGTAAGATTTATAGGAGAGTCTTATTGACTCTTGATTGTTGCAAAGGGTTCAGGGGTCAGGGAGGCTTTTCCTCTTTGTTTACTCCCTAGATTCTTAGTCAGCTCAGAGGATGGATCTAGAAGGCTCCCAGCTTCTAGGAGGTGCTGAAGTATACTGCAAAAGTAAACTGGCTGACAGTAATCAACTCTGCATGAAACACAAGGATGATTGTCTTCTCTCTTACTTCAGTTGAAGAGAGATGGTTTGACCAAAAATGAAGGGTAGAGCAATGAGACCCTTTCCACATCACCCAGAAGTGCTGCTGTGTCTGTTGGAGGTGCCAGAATATTTTTTCTAGGTTTCTATAACAGCATAACACTGAAGTTCAGAAGAGCTTCTGTTGCGTTTGCTCCTCGTCTTTATACAGAGCAGAGGCTTCAAAACAACCTCTGATCTTTGCGTCATAGCACTCCCAATTTTTGCCAGACATATCCACTTAGCCCAGAAACCTTTTCCACTCCTATATTGATAGTAATTGTGCATAACACATTCCAGTAAAAAAGAAGGTAAAGTCATCAGGGCAAGTGTTCCATAATTAACAGCTGCCAAAATGAGGATACAAATGTGAATGTACTTCAGCTCTGCTCTTGCCTCATGCAAATACATGTTTGGTTTCTTCACTTTCTCATAGGGCAGAAGCCTGCCTCTGCTGTTGCGGGGTGGACTAGGTTAAGGCATGAATAAAGACCAAATGGTTAGCTGGAGAAGGAAAACCTTATCAGTGCCAGGACTCCTTTCATAGAATCACAGAATCATAGAATCAACCAGGTTGGAAGAGACCTCCAAGATTATCCAGTCCAACCTACCCCCAAGCCCTATCCAGTCAACTCACACAGAGGAAGGTCAGTGAAAAGGAGAATTTGAGTCTATTGTTAGATATCTTCTTTAAAATGTATTTATGGATTTTTATCTGAAGCTTTGGAGTTCTCAACCTCAGCTTCTTGGGCCTTTTTGACCTTTACAATATCTGATTTTCAAATTAATTTTGTTAGATTTATCATTGTGTACAACGCTGACTGGAGGTGGGAAGCAGCATATGGACTTGATACTTCAAAAGGTCCCTTGTAGGCTAATTTTCTACACTTAGTTTATTCACAAAATGGGATCTCCTCCACTTATCAAGGTAAAGGTATTTACTTAATTTACTTTCATTCATAAATTGAACTAGTCAAAGAGAACTTTGAGATCAGCACTTTTTAATTTCTGAGCCATGAAGTGCAACAGCAGACTGAGACAGAATGTGCTGACTTCAAGAAATACCCACTTAATGATGGGCATGCTCAGAGACTGAAAACCAGGCACTTCAACACAGCCTGCTCTGCGCCACTGAGTTAAATCTCTTTAGCAATGGCTAGATTTACTAAGAGGAATATGAGGCATGGAAAGGAAATGAGACATAAAGTATGTGAGGCAAAAACAGCTATGGGTGTTCAGCACCTAAAGACATAAGCTGAAGAACAAGTGCAGCTAACCCAGCTGAATCTTTTTTAAATGGAAATACTTGCATCTGTTAGGTTAAGAAATTACAAAATAGAGATGGAAATAAAAGCAGCTCTCAGCTGATAGGATGGGATGACCCCCTGACTAAAAGCACCTCACTTTTAACAAAAATAAATGCTTATTTATGGGGTTTTTTTCACCATCTGTGCTACCAATAGTTACAGCTTGTTTAGGTGCTTCCTATGGGCTAACAGTGACATTTCAGTGTAATGGTGATGACTTTTTCTGAGTGCCACATTCACATTCTGTCTTTGCTAGAAAGTGCTCTCTGTCTGACCCACTATCTATAATTGAGGTGTTGTTAAGTAAAGGTTCATGTAAAAGGTCAACACAACTCTAAATCAGATTCATGAACACAAAAGAAACAGGTTATTTTCCTGACTCACTTAACTGCCATTTTATTCCTTGGTAGTATTTCCAAAGCCCCATCAGAAGGTTTGCTTGGAAGTGCTAGGCTCTGTGCAGACTATGAAAGGACAAGATTTCCCTGAGGGAATTTCAGGACATAACTGACCATCCTGATTTCTGTCTGTCATGGTAGGCCTAAACAGATTAAAATAGGCTTGTACATGTCCTGGTTTGCCCAGGCATGTTTTTTTTGCTCTCCCTCCTTCTGCTGATGGGAGAAGCAACCACAAGAAAGAGGGCAAAGAACCTGGAGCACTGAGCCTCAGGACCCTGGCTTGCCCAGGCTTTGTTTACATCCTGTGGTAAACAAGGCACATACACTTGGCTTATGCCTGCCCCATGCAAGGCCTATGTTTCCCCACATTTGGGTAAAGCAAGCCTACGGTTTCACCCAATATGGTTAAGGTTGGATAACTGCCATTTGCTTGGCTACTCTGTGTCCAAAGGCCCATTACGTCTAGGCTACACTGATAAAAAGAGATGAGCAGGCAACACAAGGTGCTCTGCCACTGTATTTGTGCTTGCTTGCTGGCTTGATGCTGCTACCACTGTTGTTTCTGCTTAATGTGCTCACTGCCTTATTGCATCCTGCTGTGCTAAGCTATAAGTCAGCCCTGCTGCATAATAAGAAGCCCTGGTGCTTTGGGCTACTTTGCCTGGAAACTGCCTGCTTCAAGTGTACGAGGAGCAGGCTCTAAATGCCTCCACACGATAGGCCTGCATAGCCAGCGTGAGACTGTGCTAAGACTGCACACTGAAAGACATCCTGCCTGCACCTGCCAAGACAAGGAGCCCTGGAAGGGACACGCACACCATCCAGAGAAAACAGGATCATCTGTCTCTTTTCCCCAGCACCCTGTGAAGTCTGGGAAGAAGCAGAAGCCTTGGTGGCTGACAAGGCATTGACAGAGCTCCCTGAAAGTGTTTGGGTAATATCTGAAGCTGTAGCTAGCCCCAGGCGTTGGGAGATTAATATTTGTGAGTAAAGAATTAAAGCCTCTAGTAATTCACCAGTTGCCTTCTGCCTTAAAGCAGAAAGGAGCTTCCTGAGTCCATCTAGTGGACAAGTGGTATAATTGACTGCAAGAACCTTCTCTTCCAGTTCAGTTGAGTTCAGTGTTTGTATTATTGCTAGTTCTTCCTTAAATGTTCTAGGTCCTATGTTATCATCCATATAACGCTTCCAAGACTGCGGCAAAAGAACCTAATGATTATTAAAATTAATGGTTGGGGGGATGAGACTTCTGAATACCAAAATTAGCAAACAATATCAATTTGGAAAAAACACCATCTTGCATCAATTAGTTACCTCTCCTTTACAGTGTCCTGGCAGAGCATCTCTCTCTCTCTCTTTCTTCCCTCTCCTTTAACTTTCAAGTTAGCTGAAGGCAAGAAAAGCACCCAAAGCATTTGTTAAATGTTGTGGGTATACCTCTAAAGGCTGGCACTTCCCCTAAGAGATGCAAATTTTCTATGGATAGCAACGGGGGACACTGAGAACAAATCCAAGCTGTGGGATCCTCCAACTCCAACCTCACAGGTTATGTGTCTCACACTGTGCAGCTTCTACGCTTTTTTCCCTTCTCTCTTTAAAATGCAAGTTGGA
Organism: Pogoniulus pusillus; assembly: GCF_015220805.1. Taxonomy (NCBI): domain Eukaryota; kingdom Metazoa; phylum Chordata; class Aves; order Piciformes; family Lybiidae; genus Pogoniulus; species Pogoniulus pusillus. The sequence continues at coordinate 19,405,253 of NC_087275.1, read as the reverse complement.
TCACATGGAGCTTGTTTAAGACTTTGCTGCTGCACATAAACTAAAAATAGCTGCATCATGTCACTTAGGACTAGAGAAAAAGTGCAGTTACATTTCATGTGTTCTTGTGTAGTTGGTTTGTCCCTGTGCAGTTCCAGCACAATGAGGCACAGAGCTTTTACCCACACTACACTTTGACCAAAACAAAAGTCCAGAACATACTCTCTTCAAATGGTCAGAAAGAAAATCATTCTGAATCAATTAGAAGCAGTCCAGGCACTACAGTGGACCCGGCAGCATGATGGAGCACTGGCTATGGTCCTAATGGACTAAGTAGCTCTGATCTCAGCTGTAAGAATCAGTAGTACTTTTTTTTCAGGTATTTTGATTGCATGAATAGTAAGTAGGTTCATTTCTATAAATTACTCAAAGGTGTTTGTGAAGGTCAGTGGAATCTAAATACCAGGCTCTCTTAAGTATTTACTTTATCACCTCTTTGTATTTAAAGTTAAAGAAGCTGAAACTTTACTGATGTTATGCAACTGCAAACAGAGGAGTTCACATGATACTGAGGAAGGGAAGGATATTAAATAACAGATCTCTTATCCAGGAAAAACCAAAAACTCACTAGCAGCTTTTACAGAGGATGCTGCTATTTTGTTGAGCATTTCTCTACTATATTTTATGTTTCAAATGAAGTCACAGAATCATACATATCTAGAAGGATTTCTGAAGGTAATCAGGTTCCCCAGCTCAGTGCAGAGGTCTTTATGTTGCCACAGGAACAGATATTAAACACAGCCCACGTAAAGATACACAGTGCAGCTATCCAATAGCAATTCCTGGACACCATCTGCAACAGACTCCGACCTAGAGCCTGGATTTTTTTGCCTTGTTTGCATGTGCACATTAGCTTTGTCGGAAATGCACTGTTATGCTGCCAGGTTGCATGGAATTAGGTATTTGAAAATATTCTTATGCTAATTTCAGATGAGTTAAAAGGGCTTCTGTGTGTGCAATAAACTCACAGTACTTCCTATCTCCAGCACATTGTTTTTTTATTAGCAGGAATATCTCAGCACTCCTAATACACACTGTCAGGGGTCCCACTGCCATTTGGTTATGAGTCATTCCTTGGTTGTGGAGTTATATCAGTTGCTTGGTTGTGGAGTTATATCAGAACACAGCTGTGCCAGTCCCTCCCTGCAAGTGCTTCTTAGTGGTGCATTTCCAGAGACCACAGCACTTCTTGAGCTTTGAAGTAAACCCAGATCTGTGAGAAGCAGGAAACTTTCAAATCCAGGGCCTGAGGGCAAGGGCTGCCTGGTGTGAGAGCTCTAACACCCTGCTGTGGGAGGAAAACCCTGCCAGTCCTGCACTAGCCTGCATAGGTGACTCAGGATCTTTCCTGAATTCTGAATCTTTGCTTCGTAGTAGGATTTTCTACTGGTGTGTATTCTGGAGAGCTCAGCTTGATGAGGCACCCATCAGAGCAAGGAATGAGAAGCAGGTGAAAGCATATTGTATACATGTCCTCAAACTCCTCATTAAACAGGATGGCTAATTACACTCTCAGTACTGTGTTTCTAAACAGTTTGCTACTCATCTGTTTAGGCCACGTTTAGAAAGCAGTGACAAAATACTATCACTAGCCTATGCACCACACAACAGCAAAATATGGGATTCAGTGGGAAAAGGTAATTATGATTAGTATAAAACTGGAAAACAAGTAATACATTATTTGACTCTTGGGAGAGCTGTTAGCCTGCCTCAGTGTCTCCAGAGGATCTTCAATGTAGTACCTTTAAACAGAGTAATTTTAAATGAGGTTTGGTTTACAATGGCAGAGAACACAGAAGAGTCAGCTTCCTCCTGCTTTTGAGTGATGAAATGTGCCCTTCCCTCCCTGCTCCTATTCTCTCCTTCCTCCCTCACTGCAAAAGAGGGGGGACTATTTTGGAATGTGGCCAAGAGCATTGCCAAAATCCCTTCTTGCTAGTTTCAATTAATATCTTGCAAAAAGACATGTAAGCACATAAACATCCCAACTCAAGTCCATTTCCATATTAGAAGTTTTTTTCCCTTTGTTCCATTATACACATTTCTAATTTAAAGGAGGACATGACTGATGCCTAGAGAACAAAATAACCATTATGTCCTTTGGAGGTTTTGTATTATAAATGATTTGGGCCATAAAGTACATCATAAAGTACATTAAAAAATGTACTTGGTTATTGAGAATCGCCGTAGTCTTCACACTGAAATTCCAATTCTGACCTAGGGCAAGGAGTTGTTAATTGGATAATGAAATTGAAGGCAAGATAATAGATTGATTAGTGAAATTGTTGATTGTGTGAGGTGACCTTTTAGCTAGATCTTTAAGCCTTCATAAAGGTCTCTTGCTCCTTGACAGGAAAACAAAACAAAACCAAACAGCCCTCTGCTAGAGATTATATTCATTTGATGACTGTGTCTGTGAAGCAGAAAGCACAGCAAACAGCACACTGAGTTCAGCGAGCTTTTACCTATGAGGTCTCCAGCACAACAGCAATTCAGGCAGCATGAACCACATACTCTACACTGTGCACCTGCATTAGGAAAAACAGCATAGTTACAAGCTGGCACTTACATGTAAATTGTTGCCATTACAGCCTATTCGGTTGAATTAACTTAGTCAATGACCCACGAGTGTGTCTGAAGGCAGTGCTTCCCTGGAAGATAAACATGCAGAAAACAAGAGATGGTGTGCACTGTCACTCACTTGCCCACTGTGAACTTTCATCATGAAGCAGCTATGAAGGACACAAAGGACACAGGTATCTGCTACAAATCTCACCCAGCAGCAAAATTAACAAACACAAGCAAAGGAGTTACACAGAATGTAACATTGGTAACCCTAGCTCATGACTCTTCTTACAGTTTCCATTGCAGAGCACCATCAGTGACTTCATAGTCATCTGACAATAATTGTATCTACCTCTGTTCTATCAAAAGGGATTAGCAGTTGAAATGAAGGAAGTTAAGGCTCTGTAACTTATTAGCTATGAAGCTGCTGAGTGCAGCAAGGCAAGAAAGAAAATCTCCCTGGTTTGGTGGATGATCATCCCAATATGCATTAGAAAGTCTTCATTAATTATTTCTGATTAGGTTCACTGCAATAATTGAATCACATCTGCAATGCAGGATGAAATTTGTCAGCACTCTGGCCACTGAGGGCAAAAAAAGAGACAGAGATTTTGTTATTATTTCCACAGCGCCATGTGGCTGCTCGCAGAGCTTCACAGCCAGCTGAGGAGTCAAGGCATCTGCTCTGAGGCATTTAGATTCCCAATTAAATGAGTAAAGCTATGAGAGGTGACAACAAACTGAGGGCAGCAGGAAAGAAAAGAAGCATCTGCAAGGAATGGGAAAAGTAAGGTTTTTGGAGGGGAATAAAGTGTTCTCAATAGCACAGCTTGGACACTCATAGTTCAGAGAGCACTTTGTCACAGCTACTCAACAGGAAAGCAGCTGCACTGAAAAGGTTTCTGGACACAAAAGCAATTTTCTTTAGGCATCTGGCTGGGAGCAGTACCACAATGAGACAGGAGTGACTGGCTCTGACCTTCCTGTACTGATAGGCACAGACCTCTCTGTGAGGATACACTGAGAAGGACAAGTGGTTTGTCTCCCTCTTCCCGGTACAACCATTTGGTAGACTCTTGGTGCTCCCATGCTGTGTGGCAAAGTGAGTGGCTTTCAGGCTTTGCTGTCTGAGAAAATGATGCTCCCACTGGTGTCCTGGGAGTCATGCAGGGTAGCAGTAGTGCTGTGGTACTCACAAAAGGAGCCTCTGCAGCTGAAGCACCTGAGGGTGATGCTGTGCCTCACTGCCTCATGGTGAGACTGCACTTAAATCTGTAACTCTGTTCCTGAATGGATGGATGAGGGCTCCTTGCTGTAATGGGTAATCAGTGGGAAACCAAAAAAAGGTGAACTAACCACTTGGTTTGTGGTGTCTGTAAAAACAGCCTTTAAATCTGCCCTCAAAATAATCATTCTTGCAGCCTGAGCAATCCCTAGAGCTGTTTACCCAGAGACTGAAACGTGCCAAGAAGAGGGTGCTTTTCAGTGGTGCTCTGTGACAGGGTGAGGGGCAGTGGATACAAACTGGAACACAGAAAGCTCCACCTCGACATGAGGAAAAACTTCTTTACTGTAAGGGTGATGGAGCACTGGAACAGGCTGCCTAGAAAGGTTGTGGAGTCTCCTTCTCTAGGGACTTTCAAGACCTGACTGGATGCATGCCTGTGTGACCTGCCCTAGGTGATGCCGCTTTGGCACGGGAGTTAGAGTCGATGACCTCGGGAGATACCTTCCAGCCCCTACCATTCCAGAGAAGGAGAACTGTCAGGACAGCAGCACAGCGCTGCTGCGAACTGCAGGCACAGTAAGGCAGCAAGGCATGCACCGGGGCCTCAAAGCAAGGGGCACAGGCCCATGGGACACATGGGCAAAAAGCAGAGCAGGTCAAATGACCGTCACCACATTAGCCAAAGTCCCAACTCACCACACAGGTCCATAGTGGCAGGCAAGATCAAGATCCATCCAGCAACTGAAGGTGGGGCAGTGCCAATGAGGTCCAAGGACTCGGCAGAGTGCTCACCTGTGGGGTGTCTAAATGAGCTCCCAAGCCAGGGAGCACAGGCTGCACAAGTTGAAGCCCCAGATGAGGCTTCTCACTGCTTGTCCTCACAGATAAGCTATTTTCACAGAAGTGTCATGAGAGGCTGCACAACATCACCATATCAGAGCAGATCTCAAAGACGTGCAGCTAAACCTTTAGAGCTGTGGAACAGCGGTGGAAAAGACTGCAGAGGAGGATTACAGAAAAGACATGACTATGGAGGATGTTGGCATACTCAGGGCCCTGACAAGCTTGTTATGAACGCTGCTAAAATTGCATTTGAAAGCTAAGAGATCTCTCAAGACCCCGGCTAGATTAGTGAAAACATATCTGGGCTACCACAGCCTACTCTTTCACTTTGAACTTTCCAGGCCAGGCACCTCCCAGTCATAGAATAAAATCAGAGAATGATTTTAGCTGAAGGGATCATTTCAAAGTCCTCTAGTCCAGCCCTCCTGCAGTGAGCAGGGTCACCCTCAGCATCTTCTAGCAGATGTGGAAGTGTCTTACTCATCTGACTCTAATCCATACTTCCTATACCAGACCTGAAGAAGCCCTCGAGCTTGTTCCACTGTTCTATCCTCTTTAATATATGCATCTTTTAAACATATTTAACACACACAGAAAATCCTTATACATTGGAAGGATAATGCAAAGCATGGATGCCTCAGAAGGCCCCGGTATGACAGAACCCACGAATTAACCATCACATATATCATTTTAGGGTGGAAAAAAAAGAGTTAATGTTATTTTAACTCGTTTTGCAGTTAGAACTGTTCTTTAAAGTATATTGCTCTGTTTCACTTATGAGGTGGTATGCTGTCCCACTAACCAGGACGGGGTGGGGGGGGAGTGAGGGCTTCTGGTGATCAGCAATCCCAACCTTGTCACTTCTCTGTATTTGTTCCCTGCTCTGACAGTGGATAAAAGGAGTAGGGGAAAGCAGCTGTTCCTCTGCCAGCTCAGATGCCTCCCCAGTGAACTGCAATGGCTCAGCATAGACACTGCATCTTTCTTTGTCTTCTGTGAGTTGTTTATTTTGCAAATGGAGACTATGAAGCAGTGATCAGATGTAAAGCCTTTTCTCAGCTCAGGCTGAGGTACTGCCTCCTCACAGGCAGCATCAAAGGGCTTGGCTGATAATGCAGATCTTAATGAGAATGCATTTAAAGGACAGAGAGCAGCCTCGTGAATTTCCAAAGCACAAGTCTTCACAAAAATGGCTGCTACATCTGTTTGCATTTTGAAAGAACAGTCTCTGTCTTGCATGGCTTGAGTGCATCTAAACTGCTCTGTACTGAAAAATAATGCCACCCAGAGTAGTGAGGCTTATTTTCAATTGGGCACTGCTGGCTCACCACCCTTCTGGTGCGGACCAGCAATCATCACGATTACTGGTGCCTGCATACGTGCTGCAGCATGCAAGAGAAGTGATGAGAAAAACCTAAAGGATTTAATTTTAACAAACTGTGTGGCTTTACAGTAAAACCACATAAATATATTGCCTTATCACAGGGCATTCATTGCCTGTCCTTTGGAAGTACTATAGGGTAACTGTGTCTCTAAAGATTGGTGTGAAACAGTCCCAGCATCTGGCAGTTCACAGCACCTGTGAATTCTTATTCCACTGTGAAAGAAAAGTAGTCTGCTGCCACCTCTGAAAGGCTGTCAGCCATGAGTTTCCTTCATCCATTCACAGCAGACCTAAAATAGGTAGCACCACAGCGGTGTTTGCAGCAGAGACCCAGGGTGCACGAACACGTGGTCCAAGTGTGGGGAGTTGAGACCACAGCATCAGGATCTGACTGGGACTAAAGGGGTCAACAGCACAGATGGGACAATGCAAGGTTAGAGCAGCCCTTGGGCTTCGTGTGATGAGAAACTAACAAATTATAGGCAGAGTTGAGATGGATCTTGTTGGTCCCTGTAATAAAAACATCTCAGTATTATTTTTTCCTGGACTTTGGCATTCTTTCCCCAAAACAAAAACAAACAGAATGTTTTTCTGGAGCATGATTTAAAAAACCCTACCCAACCAAAAAAAAAAAAACCACACAAACACCTGAAACAAACAACAAAAACCCCAACACACAAAAGACATGGTATAAACCTCATTTGAGGGAACGATCATACCACAACAGAAAATAAGCAATACAAATAACATCTGTGTGACGTGAGTTCTGCAATGAGAGCCGATGCCAAATGATACTGGAAGCTCCCAGATGCTAATTCTCCGAGCTGAAAAGGAACAGCCTATTATGGTATTCTTCTGAGCCAGCAAATATCCATTTTCATTTCAGTAGCTACCTCTGCTGATCTAGCATAAATAATCCATGATTTCTAGGATAATGTAAAGGAGTTGTTACCAACCTGCACCTTTCAAAGCACAGAGAGTAGAGTAAGGAACGGGTACGTGAAAACTGAATCCCCAGAGATGTGCAAAAACCTCATTCAGAGCAGGAGCAATGCAAAGTGCTGCTGTCAAATCTCTCCTTCACAACAACAGGGCTAAGTGTACCAGTGGCTGAGGAGGTTTGGTGCAGACATGTTAGTGTGGACCCAGCTTGGTTTCTTTGTCTTTCTCCTGCTTTTCCTAACAGCAATTCAGGAAGGTCAGCTGAGATTTGCACAGTACTCTCCTGAAGTTCTGGTGATGGCATAATGGAAAAGTGCAGCCATCTGTGTGTCTGCATAGGGCAGAGAAAGTTTGCAGGTAGAAGTAGTATGGATTATTGGATCAGCTGACATTGCTGGAATTATTAAGCAAGCTTTCAGGTATGCAAGCCCTTATTCAGTTCTGAAATAGAAGCAGCAATTTTCAGAGCTAAATACAAGATGAGAACAAATGCTCCCATGTTAATTAGGTATGTATCAATTAGGCCTTTGTTTAAAGAGAAGATATTTGGTAGCTGTGGAGAAGAAAGGATGGTAAAGAGGGAGGCAAGTGAGAGACAGAAAGTTAAATGAAGCTGCTTGTCACCTAGGGGGAAGAAGAGACAGGTAGTTTATAGCCTGGGGAACGAGAGTCTATCATGGTGAGTAGGAGGAGAGTCTAATCATAAAAGTCACATCTACTGAGAGCGTGCTCCTCCATATCAAGTGACTTAATGAATTTCAATTCTCAACCTCATCTTTAGAAGGGGTTTTGGAGGTTGTTCTGAAAAGTTGTATTAAGATGCCAAAGGTGTTTCAGGAGTAATGTTCCCCTTTTCACAGCTACGGTGGAGTTTTTCATCATAGCTTGACCTGATGGGACCCTTTTGGTGCATCCCAATCATTTCTATCACACAGTTACCATGAGGCCACTGGATTCATTTTTTTTGCATTTCTGAGAACGTGAGATTTAGAGAATGGAGGGAGGGAGTAAGGCACATTTTAGATGGGTAATGTCTATTTGGGTGGAGAGGAAATGGTAATGAGTTATCTGCAACACTCTGAGGAGACTGTCTTCTGATTTCACAGGAACTTCTGCTGTGGAAGCATGTAGGAAGTTGTGTTCCTGCTGTCTCATGTCGGACTTTTTTGAGGAAAGATAGAGTGAAGCCAGTAACCAAAGAGCTGCCATCTCTGTTGCTGGGAGGACCAAATACTTGAGAATGTTGTGGTTTAGTTTAGCAACATCACTTACTATATATTCCACCAAATAAACATTAAAATAGAGGTTCTATTCAATCCAATCAGTAAGAAGCCAAATGTTAAGACAATATTGTGAAAACCCTTCAGTAAAAGTTCCATCTATCGATTCCACTCAGCCCACACAAACCTGAGGTGCTTCTCCTGAGGGGCGTTTTTGTTGTAGAAAGAAATCTCCACGTGAAGCCAATGCCATATTTGAGTGGGTTTGTATTAAAGGTAACCTGAAAAAAAGAAAACAGTGAGACAACTTTAGGAAACCTTATTGAAGTCTTTTGCATATACATGTACGGAATTCAAATCAGAACATCTTGTGAGGAAATGTGGAAGAGTTTTATACTGTCAAACTATGCACTCTCTGTGAGCAGCAAAAACATAAAAACACAACCACCAACAACAAAAAAAGACAACAACAAAATCCTAGATACTTCTAGATTATTAAAAAGTCCCTTGAGTCATAAGTCAATATGCATGTGTACAAAACACTGGTGTCTCCATAAAGTACCTGAAATGCAGTAAATTTTGTCTACCGTGTCTTCTGCAAATGCCTGCACATTTTATATTCCCTGTGTGCTAAAAATTGTCTCTGTATTTTATGTATTGCTGTTTGTGAAGCTCTATTTGCAAACATAAGTAGCAGCTAGTACCAGAGATGATATACAGACTGTATAACATGCCTGAAGAAAACAAACCTGGAAGTATGCAGATGCCCCTAACTATAAATTTCAAGGACACCACAGGAAATTTTAACCTCATGATAATGCTGTTAAGAGTACACCATAGGTGTGTGGGATGCATTCCTGGAGCTGGCAGGAAGGAAAATAGCTGCAGGATATAGTTGTTGTGCACATTTCTATGGTTGTGGCACCTATTTGTGTGAAAACCCTTTACTGGTTTGAGTTAGCAGGATGTGCAAGCAGTAGGGTGTAATTCTAGCTGCTGCTGTATGCTGTCCCCAGGATATGCATGGTGTGATAGCTCTCAGGCAAGATGTACAGATAGAGGGTGACCTGGCTGCACTGCCTTAAAGCCTGGCCTTGGAGCTCCCAGCAGGGAATCACAGAATGACAGAAACATTCTGGTTGGAAAAGACCCTCAGGATCACCAAGTCCAACCAAGATCCCTGCTCTACAAGGCTCACCCTAAACCATATCCCCAACAACCACATGCAAATGACTTTTAAACACATCCACGGGTGGTGACTCAACCACCTCCCTGGGCAGCCCATATCAATACCTGACCACTCCCTCTGTGAAAAAAAAATCCTAATGTCCAGTCTAGCTCTACCCAGTTGCAGTTTGAGACAATTTCCTCTTGTTCTATCACTACTTACCTGTGAGAAGAAAGCAGCAGTAGCCTCTCCACAACATCCTTTCAGGCAGCTGTAGACAGCGATGAGGTCTTCCCTCAGCCTCCTCTTTTTCAAACTAAACATCCTCAGCTCCCTCAGTCACTCCTTGTAAGATTTATTCTCCAAAAATAAGGGAATGGTGCTCCCACGTGGTTCCCAAATCATTTCCTTCAACAGTAACACTGGATTTGAGTTTGCCCATCCACAGTCTGAAAACCAATTTGGGACATGCTACCAGTGTCCTCTGAAGAGCCTCATTCTCCAGGTAGCATGAAGTGGAAATCCCAATGGGGATTCCCCAGCATGGAATGTACCATACTGCTGACATGGGAGTCTGTCTCTGATGCACAGCACGTGTCCTCTTGCCCGGAGCCTCAACACAAGTGTTTATGATTAATGTATCATAGAATGTATGTGAGAAGATATAGATTAATTACAGGATATAGGTTAATTGCACAAACTGATTTCTTCAGTTCTAGGTTGACTGCTTTAAATGATACCAAATAATACCGAAGCTAAGCTTGAAATCAAAGGCTTTGAGACAAACAACAGAGTGTCACTTGATTGCTTTTCAAAATACATTCCAGTGAATCAATATTTTCTGCTGGGAAACTACTGCCCCCATATAGCTTTCATTTTTATACTGCAGTGTCACTTTTTGACAGCCTGAAGGCTTGTTAACCATGCACATACACCAAAAGCCAAAGGTCCATGATTTTAATCCACACGGCACAGGCTGGTGTTACCCTCAACCTACTTCTCTCATGCAATGGATCGTCCTCTAACAAAGTGGATCTTTGTTTGCATTTGGTTTGCATTAAGCTACAGCAGTAACTATAAGATGTCAGCAATACCAGTACTTGTATCAGGATAAAGTAGATGCTTACATCCCATGCTTGGTACAATTCCATGCAATGAGAAAACATTTCAAAGCTCCCCTTTGATCAAGCAGGACATAAAGTGTGTAGATGGTCAGAATTTGAAACACGTGGCAGATCATGAACTTGGTCTCAGCACTTGTTCTGACAGACTGACTGAAAATGCAATTATCAGTGCAAAAAATCTGTCACAATTTAATGAGATGCCAAATGCTAAACATGCAAACCAGCTTCTCTTCCCTGCAAAATTTCAGATTTCCTATTACTGTTGCACAAATTGTCACTGAACCTAATTCTGTGTAGCTGCTTCTTCAACACTCAAAGAGCATCTGTGTTGGTTCATACAAAAGATTAGCATGCAAAGCACTGAATAATTCAAAATGGTTTGAGTGGGTAGAAAGATAAGTACACTGAAAATAACTTGTTTTTCTGGAAGAAGTTGGCCTTTTTGTAAAAAAATAATAAGCTTGAACTTTTTATTATGAAACACAAACTTGCAGAGAAAACTTCTCAGCTAGAAATCACAATTATTAGATTGGGAAGGCACATAGAGGGTTCATGTGCCAGATCTGCTCTAGTGAGAAGGTTGTCTAGCTCAAGTTCATTTCCCATGGTCACTATCAGCTCTAGTCCTGATGAAATGAATACAAGTAGCCACTGCTTGCTGCCATCCAAGTCACTTGACTGTCAAACTCAGCCACAAGCAGATCAGAGAAACAAAGCATTCAAGCAACAACTCTTAAAAGTCAAGAATTTCAAATCCACATTTTTCAGTTTGAGACTCTTGCATTTTAGCCAAAACAGGATTTATTTTTGGTGGTTTTTTGTGGTTTTTTTTTGGCACATGGCTGATTGGCTTTGACTTAAAACTGGATTTGAGGCAAATATTTTGACACATATTTAATACAACAATATACCAAAATAAATTGATTTCTGCTGAAAAAGTAGTCTTGTTAGAATTGTTGTTAACAGCCCTCACCAGGAAAACTTCCCTTCATTTTATTACAGAACAGAAATGGAAAAAAAAATGTTGATCTGTGAGCTCAAAATGACCCACTGTACATAAAGTACATTAAAAGTAGTAGCTCTTGCAATAACCAGCATTAGAATGAACGAGTTCTTCTGAACTAATAAAACTCTTGCAGTTCCAGCCCTTGATCTTGCAGTGGACAACCTAACATTTCTGTTTGATAGTTTTTCTGATTTCCTTGGCACTCAAAGCACAGATTCTTGTTCTTGCAAAGTCCCATAAAACTAATTGTCTCTGAAGTTTAGGCTGTAATTTATGTCCATTATTTTGCTATGATATGCCATGTTATAAAGGTTGCAATTTCATTTCATTACATAAGGAGAAAAAAAAGAAAAACAACTTGTAGCTTATAATGAGAAGACCAGAGTTAACCTTTCTCTGTTGCAGAAAGCCATCATCCAAAAGTGTCAAGTGCAACTGAGAGAGAAATTTCCTGGAGCAGCATATCCTAAACAAGTGTCACGTTTCTAATTTTCTTTGGGCTGAGCAGATACTCAGTACGTCTTTGAGGCTGCACCTATGGGAGAGAAAAAGCAGCTACAGAATTAAAAGAAATCCAAGAAAAGCAGTCCTCAGGACGCTACCTGCTGAAACCTCACCCCAAAACTTTAAACCAAAATGAAATCTATCATCAGCAAATTAAAAACTAAAGACCAAGGAAAGGACGGAACAAAAGTTTCACATGCAACACACTGATGGTAGTTCTGTGACTTCCTTAACTGGTCTTATGCTATCTGAGAACAACTTGTGGACTCTGCAGTCTGGATTCCAGTAAGCAAAACATGATGTCAGGTGTTTCTCCTCAGATTCTCTTAAAGAAACAACCTGTTAAGCTGTAAGAAAAAACACCTGACATTGTTCTCCAAATACATTAGAAACTGCAATAATAAGCACGCTGATAATTTATGTATCTGGAAGGTTGCTCTCAATATTTCAGTATTTATTTGAGGCAGGCTTTTCTTTTTAAGGTTCCCACAACTGGCATGATCCCATTTCCACCAACAGCAGCCTGTTTCCAAACTGATCCCAGCAAGATCAGCTCAGGGCAAAGGCTGAGCAGTTTTGAAGCCACTATCATAATTTGAAATCAATGCAGCGGATTTCAACTCCTAACTACATATGTGCCTTTAGAAAAAGTCATTGCAGAGGAAAAGACAGAGAAAAAAAACATTCTCAAATGAATCCAAGCAACAGACACTTCAGATATTTAAATGTAGTAGTGAGACCTCACATAGATAATGAAAAATTAGCTTTAAGGAATGAAAATTGCTTCCAAAGTTATAAATATCTATTTTCACATAGCTTCCTAAGTGAAATACAACAGTCACAGCTTGCTGTGTACAGCCCCAGTGTTGGCTTCATCTCTTTCCAAGCAGATGCTGTGTGGGGTCTACTGTTCCTTTCAGCTTCCTCATCTCAAGCCTTTGGAAATTAATGGAAATTTCACTGTTCTTCCCCATGGAATTTTTTATCAAGCCCAAGCTGGTTCCTAACTATTGACCAATCTTCTTGTGGTTTGCTTCTGGAGCATTGATCACGTACAGTCTGCATTGCCTTGGTAGACTTCCAGTTTTAAACATCTTAAATAATGCATTTGGTACATATGAATCACTGAATAAGCCATAGAGGAAAATGTTAGAAAACAAACGTGGACAATGTGTCTCTGGTATTTTATGAGTCCCAGCACCTCAAGGAAAACCATGGGATAAATATAACTATCCTAGAAACATTTAAGACAGCTGCCTTCTGTTTTAAACACAACTCTCTTTCTCCACTTTCTCTACCCTCCCCCCTCAAATCCCTTTTTTTGTTTCTAGAACATGCTGCTGTTTTCTAAATTTACCCTTCTTTACTGTTTATTTCTGCAGGGAGGAGTGGTGCTCTGGGAAGTAACAGGATTGCCTGTCTCTGCTCAAGAGACTTTACCCAAGAACTCTTTGCTGCACTTCACTTCTTGCAGTTCAGACAAAAGAGCTTATGGGTGCTCAACAGAGACTTCAACTCAGTCATTTCCAGGTCATATCAGAAGTTTCCTCTGGAGATTAATATATGATGATGTTTGCTTCATTTACAGCAGAAGAGTTATTTGGCATTTCCTGATTGTTCAATTGCAGGTCTGTTATGGCAGGCTTTCTCCCTAGGACAGAGGTTTTGAGCAGCTCCCTACTATATCCCTTGTGTAACCTACTCCAGGTGATCCTGCTCTGGAGGGGATATTGGACTAGATGATTTTTCAAGGTCACTTCCAACCATGACGCTGTAGAAGGGAAATAAAAACTCTGAAAAAAGCTGAAGGCAAGCATTATGTTTGTGGAAATCAAGTATTCCCAAACACTGTGGAGTGTTTTCTGAGTATCAAGTCACAGAATGAGTTATCACAGTAAGTAATCAGAAAATTTCAGAGGGAGTACAATAGCACCTCACCAAACACTGCCTCAGAGAGTTCCTGAAACAGGTCATTGTTTGAATCCCACATTTAGCAAAATACTAGGGTAGGAATATTTCCTACAACTGGTTGCACAAAAATATTATATTGCGTCCAGATTTATTAAAGAAACAACAAAAAAAGGACATTAATGAGAAAGCTTCTCAAATCACATTGTTGAAAGAGGCAATACTTACAGCCATTAGTAGGCACCGTTACAGAAGATTTTGATTTGCACATGGTTTTGAATAGAAGGGAGACAGAGGACTTAGAATCACAGAATTGTCAGGGCTGGAAGGGACCTTGAGGATCACCTACCTCCAACTCCCCTGCCATGAGCACGGACACCTCACACTAGACTAGGTTGCTGCATCAGACTTGCATCAGCTGAATCTAGACTGTCCCATTTTTCCCTGAAAGCACTGGGGAAAAGTATAACCCAAGCATGTCTCTTCTGCTTTAAAAATCTCATCTGCAAGAATGAGCCATCTGGACTCTGCTTTGTTGTGCCATTTCTCTTCATCACCAAAGGAGGAACCAAGCAGCAAGTATGCTCCTGGGGTGGGGAACGTGATTGCGATGGTTCACCTCTGCCCTGCTGCATCTTTCATAGCTATTTGCTTTAAAGCAAATGCCCTGGGTTTCTTATCTTTTATTCTCAGTGTGCTCTGATATTAATTAATGAATAATTCCATGAATTTCAGTCAACTCATGCTGTGTACTGGCCCATTTTCTGTGGAGCTTTCTCGGAAGTAGCATAGCCTCACAAAGGGAGCAGTTCACTGAATACAACTTCACTAAAATGGAGGCTGCTGGCTACTGATCAGTGACCTAAAACTCATTTTCTGGTGCTACAGAAGATCTCCTACAACAGCAGGACCACAACATCCATTTCATATTCAGACCCTGCTACGTTACAGCTGCTAAAGTCTCTGATTAATTTTGATTTGATGAAGGAGTGGGTCCAGAAGATGGCCACAATCAGGAGGCTGGAACACCTCTCCTGCAAGGACAGACTGAGGAAGCTGGGGCTGTTCAGCCTGGAGAAGACTCTGGGGAGACCTAATAGTACTTGAAGGGGGGCCTACAAGAAGGCTGGAAGGAGAATGTTTACAAAGGCCTGTAGTGCTAGGACATGGGACAATGGTTTGAAAATAGAGAAGAATAGATTTCAGTTGGATGTTAGGAAGAAGTTCTTTGCCATTAGGGTAAGGCCAGGCTCAACAGGGCTCTGAGTGACCAAATCTAATAGAGGAAGTCCCTGCTCACTGCACAGGGATTGGACTGGATGACTTTTGAAGGTCCCTTCTGACCCAAACCATTTCATAGTTCTAAGATTTGAAAGTTGTTTCTTCTTCATATTAATTCAGTGTTCTAACAGTCCTGAGACAAAGATTTGTTTCATTATTTTTTACATCCTACACGCTTAAGGGGGGGAAAAGACAGCTGCAGTGGTTTCCTGCACAGCCTCAAATTACAAAGCAAGGTTCTAAGGTGGTCTCTTCTATCAGCAAGGATGAAATATCATCAGCATTTATTTTACACATTTTAAAATTCCTTGGCACTTAGTTAACCATGGGTATTTGACAGCCACAGGCTTCAAAGTCTGCCTGTTGACTTATCAACTGCCCTGGGTGTCATGTCATAGGAATTAGTATAAAGGAACTATAATACAGGGAAAATCCTGGCATAGTTTCTTGGTTTGGTTGGGGAAACAGATGCCCAAATCTTTCCATCTCTTCCAGCCAGACAAAAAGAGTGCTAGCAATACACGGATGAATCAGAAGACAGAATGAGTATGTGTATGTGCTTATTTCAGGGTTGAATCCTTCAGTGATGTTTTGAATGCTGATCTTCAGTTAATGAAAGGAGGACTTCTCCTATTACAGGCTTGTTGTAGTCATTTCTGCAACCCATATGACATAGTGATATGAATGAGGAAAACACATCTGGCATTATGAAACAGGGCTTTGAGCTTTAAATTGATTTGACAGATGGCAGCTCCACAGACATTGACGCTGTGGAAATGTGTGATAAACTGAAGGCTTTGCCTGCTATTAGCCAGCCAAAAAATTCCAAGTCTAAATGCATTAGAACAAACTGCTGAAATTAATGTGGTAGGAGTACTTCCAAATGTGTCTGCATGCATCACAGATTTGGCTGTTAGAACAAAAAATCAGGGAGGCACAGCTTTCTGATTCTGAAGGTCATTTTTCTCATAGCCTTCAGTTTCTAGTCTCAATTTTACAGCAAAACACCTGCCCAAAAAGTTCTGGATACTCTCCGAATTTGGATACACTACCATTATAAATAGCAACCTAGTTCCATCCTGACAGCCTTTTGTACACTCAGCACATTTCCTTGTCCATCAATAGCCTGCAAATTCCTTCTCATTTCTTCTTGGGTTAATTCCACCCACACATCTTCACTCCTCCCCTTCTTCCACAGACACTTGGAAAAATTATCCTACAAACTGCATGTTCCTTTTCTATATCTGTATCATCAATATTTATTACTCTCTTAAGCCAGATATGCCAACCAATGAATATCACAACACGACATAGTCTATAGTACACTTCATCACTAGGGGTGAAATTATTGGCTGTCATGGATTTATATTTCCATTTTATTGACCTTTTAATTTGATTTTGATAGCTTAATTTTTCTTTTCAAACAATCCTCAGAGTCAGAGCAGTTATATATGGTGCAATAAATGGAGCTACAATTTATCATTCATTTCTGTCCCAGTATAAAACCACAACCACAACCAAATAATATTTCCAGTTTATAGAGTGCCATTTGGAGTAGTTAAGAAGAAAAATAGATCCTTCCCTATTAGCAGAGCCATGACTCACTCTGGATTGGAGGAGGAATGTGGCTATGGTGGCAAGTTCAAGCCTCTTGTGGCTGTGTTGAAGTCAGCTGAATTATACCACAGATGAATCTGGCCCACTATAAATGGCCCACTCATTCCCTCTTGTGAAATGGTTGTTTGATTTACCATAGAGATGTTTATGGCATATTAAATGGGCTTATTAGGAAGTTAGTGTAGGAGACTGTCCAGTTCTGCAGGATGATGAGTCCTTGGAATTCCTTTGCATCAGTGGGAGTTGAATAAATGTGGTTCCTTGGAGGTAACACTCAGGACCTAGCAGAACTGGTGCTGTGGCTGTCATTCAAGCTAAACTTCCTGTGGGACTGCCCCATGATCTGCTACAATCAAGGTAAAGGATCCCACTGCACTTGGATTTTTGAAGGAGCTCTGCACAATGGGTCTGAGAAACAGTCCCTCAAATGAAACCTTAATCCCTAATATCCATTTGGCCTGCAGCTTAGCCCTGGAACTAGGAGCAAGAATTACTCTCCTTCCATCGCTGACAGTAACAAAATATGCAATTAAACAAAAGCCTGTAACTCTGCTCTCCATCTGACCTTTTCTTGGCTAATGCAATCAGAATGAAGACCTTCCAGCACCCCTGACTGATGCTCCTGGCCTCCCCTTCCTGTGGCTGGTAATTTTTACTTCAGCTCAATAATTTAGTTCGATATTCATAATTTTTTAAATGTCTCACACACCATTTTTTCTCCCCCTTCTCCTTCACCGAGGTATTACTTTTCCCTAAGATGACTTGCCAAATCTTTTGTTCATGCTGTGAATTGATTGGTGCAACTGCCGGGTAACATTTATCTTCTGTGAACGTTTTGCATTAGTTTCTGGTTCAAAGAGTTTAAGTGGCCAATAGCTGACCTAAGTGATTTCCTGTCGTCACCTTTTACAGCATAACCCACCAGGTATATTAGGCTTTGTGTCTGATTGGGTCCATAAGCAAGGACTTCCAAGGAAGTAAAGCCTGTGATACAAGGTCTCCTTTTCTCTCTCAAATAATTTAAAACTGCAAGTTTTTACATATGGAACAGAAGGGATCAAAACTGAAGCTGCTATTCTCAGAGACAGGGCAGGGAGACCAACTAATGCCTCTGACCTGCACTGAAACTCACCATCAAGTTTCCTCCTGGGAGTTCAAGGAACAGGCTGTGCAGCAGGTACAACTGCCTCTGTTCTGTCACAACACTAACTTGAAAAGTCACTGAGACTGCCCTGCTTTTCACCTCATCCTCACGCCCACGAGTTTCTTTTGCTTTTAAAACTCTCCATTCAAACTTTGCCCATATAGACCTGTTTTCTAGTCTTGCTTAATCCTGATCCTGCAAGGTGACAAAGAAGCCAGCCACAGAAGTTATAACTCCCTTCACCCCAAAGAAATGGAGACACAAGGCTTCTGGTACCTATCGCTCAAATGTCTATTGCTCCTTCCAACAGTAGATGAGCTCATTATTCATTCCCCACACTGCTCCTGAAGGACAACTTGGGTTCTTCAGTCTTCCTTCTTGAACCACACAGAATCACTGCACGAAAATTTGTTCTTGACCATCCAGGGAGAAAGGGGCAATTTGCTGGAGCCCCCCTATTTATGACCTCCTTCACTATAGAAAAAAATCTCTGGATGCTTTCTCTTCTTCCTGTTTGGTTTTGGTTTTTTTTTGTTTTTTTTTTTTTTAAATTATTATTCTTTATTTCTCATTAAAAAGTCCAGAAGAATAATGATGAAAAAAATTCTTTGGATGCTTTCTCTTCCTCCTGTTTTTGGTTTTTATGGTTTTTTTTTACCCCTTATTTCTCATTAAAAAGTCCAGAAGAATAATGATGAAAAATCTTTGGTAATGTTTCTGGTATCTAGGCAGGGAAAGCCAATTGGAACAACTTTCTGTGTTTAGAAAATGCAGTGGCAGGAAGGCAGTTGGCTTCTGAAGAAATCATTTGACTCAGCACTAATCAGCAAAGAGTTAAATAGTTTGCTATCTGATTTCTCCTCCTTGACACTAAATATAATGAAAGGGCACCACAGTGGTTTTGATGCTATATACTGCAACAGTGGTGATTGAACATTATTAGAATGCATCCAGCTACAGGTTTGGGTTTGTTTTTTTTTTTTTTGTCAGAACATTATTAGAATGCATCCAGCTACAGGTTTGGGGTTTTTTTGGTCAGAAAATCTCTATTATACAGTTAACAGGAAAGGTTATGAGTATAAAAATAAAAAAAAAAAAAACCTATGTTTTTTTTTGTCTGGGAAGTGTTTTACTATGTTTAAATTGAATGCCATGAATTTAAACCACAGACTGCAAATTCATGATTTTAACCTTCATCAGCTTCTGCACATACAAGATGGGGCCATCACTTCATAACCAGAAGCCCTGCTCAGACTGAAAAACAGTTTGTTTTTAGAAACCATTTTTAGATTGCTAAGTATTCCTCCAACATCCAGAGAATGAGTCATGTACATCATTACAAATCATTTTCACCTGCAGATTATGCTCTTGAGATTTTTCAAAAGTGTGTGTGCAGTTACTGATGCAGCTAGAAGCCACCATAACACTCTTGTACCAACTATTGTCCAGGGACACCTGCTTAAACAGAAATGATTCAAATTTATGCTGTGTGCCTGTGACAGATTTCTATGTTGCTTTAGCCACTGACAGCAAGAGACCTCCTAGGACATCTAATCTAGCATTTGACATGGAAGGCTGCACCTACACTCATGTTTCAATTTGAATCAGGAGCATGAACCCAGTATTTGTGAGCCAAATCTCCTGATGATGTCTACTCACAACATGATTTTCTCACTGTGGTGTTATCTGAGAGCACTCAAATTGGACAACTTTCAGATTACACCAAATGGCTTAATGTCCTCCCAGTGCACATCCATCACTGCGAGCACAATGTCACTGGGAAACAGCTACAGATAACCAAAGTTAGAATCTGCCCCTAAAATGTGTAAAGGGTGGCTATGGGTTTCTCAGCACAATCTCTTTTGCTTCTCAGAGCAGACTGCAATGCACCACACACATAGTCGGTGCCTTACAACCCAATTCATATCAAATGTCATCTGAAACTGTTGCTCAGGGTTATAGATACATGCTGAATCCTCAGGTGTTCTGCACACACTTTTCAGCTTTGCTTTAACAGTTATCTTGCTTGAGAAGTAATTAACGTCAAGCATAACTACCAGCCACAAATACATCAGAATCATTGCTATTTTACTGTTATTATTTTGATCAGTTCTAATCACTGCTTGAGGGCTTTATAAATTTTATTGTGAGCCAAAAGAACTAGACACACTCTACTATGATTTATATGCAATGTCATTCTAAGACAGATTTCTGCATTGTACATGTTGAAAGAGCTCTCCAAAATCAAATGAGTTCTCACTGTGTTGAGGAGGGAACTCAGTATTGCACCACCACCACATTCCCAAGGGAATGTTGGCAAAAACGATCATGGAGATGCTAAACGCATCTTACAAATGTATGGCATAAATTAAGATGCACATTTACTGTTTGGCTAGAAGCTGGGAGAAGTCAGCAGCACCCTTCAGAATGGAGGCAGCTGAGAATGGAACAAGTAGAGGAATAAACACTGAGCTCTCCTCCTTTGTGTGTTACCCATAAGGCAAAATTCTGAGGTAGACTGGGTATTAGCTGTGTGCTTTCCCTTCCATCTGCTACTGCCAAGACACCAAAGCTCTCTAAGATCAGTATATAGTCCCTGGCTGAAGCAGCTTCTGCAACGTGGAAGCACAAATGGAAAATACAATCAAGTAATTATACATTTATTTACTGTATCTGCACTGAATTTTGTTTGCAGAGGAACCTCAACTGTCATCAGCAATGCTTCCATTTCACATACACATCTCCTTCATTATAGCAACAGAGGAGAGCAACAAAAAGCATTGCAAACCTCCACTTTGGCAAAGGCACCTATATTAACAGAATTATTACATGCCCAGAGCAAAGGAAATATCCACACTACAATGGTTTAATGCATATTATGCAGAGAGGTGAATTCTCGAAACCCAAATCAGAGTTATTCTGGCTGGCAAGGCTGAAATAATTCATTAATTATAATAAGTGAGCTTGTGGAGAGAAAGAAGGGTAGTATTTAATTCCAGGAATGCTAAAAATTGGCTTTACCTATGGGAAATCTGTCCCAGACAGGGCTATCTATCATGCTGGCCAGCAGAAAGGTCTAGCTGACATTTGGACAAGATATGGAAATGAATAGAAAGGAAAGAGTACTGTCTATATGCCTGTTGGAGTTCAAGGAGCAACTGGATCATGGAATCATAGAATAGTAGGGCTTGGAAGGGACCTCTGCAGACCACCTAGTCCAAACCCTTCTGTTAAAGCAGTATCACTCAGTTCAGGCCAAACAGGAATGCACTCAGGTGAGTTTTGAAGGAGACTCCACAGCCTGTCTGGGTGGCCTGTTCCAGTGTTGTAACCCTCACAGTAAAGAAGTTTTTCCTCATGTCGAGGTGGAACTTCCTGCATTCCAGTTTGCACCCACTGACTCTCATCCTCTCACTGGGCACCAGTGAAAAGAGACTAGCCCCTTCTTCTTGACACCCACCCTTTAGGGATTTGTAAACATTCATATGATCCCTTCTCAGTCCTCTCTTCTCAAGGCTAAGCAGCCCCAGGTCTCTCAGCCTGTCCTCATAAGACAGACATTCCAGTCCCTTAATCATCCCCATGGCCCTCCCCTGAACTCTCTCTAGGACTTCTGTCTCTTGAACTGGGGAGCCCAAAACTGGACACAGCACTCCAGACATGGTCTCACCAGGTCAGAGTAGAAGGGAAGAAAAACCTCCTTTAACCTGATGGAAGCACTCTTCTCAATGCACCCTGGGATGCCTTTAGCCTCCTTGGCCTCAAGGGCACATGGATGCCATGGATAACTTACTGTCCATCAGGACTCCAAAGTCCTTCTCCATGGAACTGCTTTCCAGCAGGTTAACCTCTAATGTGTACTGGCACATGGTGTCATTCCTCCTTAGATACAGGACTCTACACTTATCCTTGTTGAACTTCATTAGGTTCCACTTTGCCCAGCTCTCCAGTCTGTCCAGCTCTCGCTCAATGGCCACACAGCCTTCTGGTGTACAAGCCAACACTTTCTAGTTTTGCATCAGTAGCAAACATGCTGAGGACACACTCTACCCCTCTTAGTCATACAGTTCACTCTAGGTAGTCCTGCAAGGAACAGGTGTTGGACTCAGTGATGCTTACAAGTCCCTTCCAACTTGAGATATTCTATAATTCTAAGAGGAGAAAGTCTGTGACTTTGTAACTTTAGCCTGAGAGACAAGTAGGAAGACGTAGCAGAGAGCTGAGTGAAACAGATGTGACAAAAGCTTTATTAGACATTTCTTCCAAATATCAGGGGTTGTTGCTTCTCCCTCACTTCCTATCCCACCCAAAACTCAATCTAAATCTGAGGCTAACACCCAAGACATTTACAAATCAAAGGTTAGGGAATGTTGAAGGGACATTCCACTTACCCAGTTAGAGCTGTAATTGACTCACAAATACCTACCTCCAACAGAAATCTCTGGAGATAGTATGATACACACTGTGTGAAAAACACATTTTTTAAAATTATCAATATATTAGCACAACAATTACCTTTGGTACAGAACTGGCAGGCAAATCTGCAGCAGGAACAGTGAACTTTGAAGACATTGTGGGAAGAGAGGCAATTCCTGTAACAAGAATATATAAGGTTACCATTATTCAGTGTCCACCATGTCATGAAACACAAAGCCAGAGAGGACTACAGATAATTATGATTTAATATTTGTGAGTCAACCTCTAGTTAACTGTTGGGACTAGCAAGGTATAGTTTTTGCAGTAGTGGGGAGCTTGCAGGAATGACTTCTGTGAGAAGACACCAGGAGCTGCTCCCATGTTGGAGAGAGCCAGTTACAGCTGGCTCCACAATGGTCCTGCTGCTGGCCAAAGCTGAGCCCTGCAGAGTCAGTGACAACCTATTTAAGAAAGGGTAAAAAAATGCTGTACAACAGCAGCTAGGAAAGAGAGAAACAGCCCTACAGACACCAAAGTCAATGAAGAAAGGAGTGGGGAAATATTCCAGGTGCCAGAGCAGATTCCCCTGCAGCCCATGAAAACCATGGTGAGGCAGACTGTACCTCTGCAGCCCATTGAGGTTAACAGTGCAGCAGATATCCACCTGCAGCCCACCGAAGCCACCACACCAGAGCAGGTGGATGTGCTCTGAAGGAAACTACAGACTGGAGCAGGTTCCTGGCAAAAGCTGTGGCCCCAGAGAGAGAAGCCCCTGCAGAAATAGGTTTTCTGGTAGGAACTGTGACCGCTTGGTGGAGCCACACTGGAGCACTCTATTCCTGAAGGATGGAACTCTATGAAGAGGACCTATTAAACAGTTTCTGAAGAACTGCAGCACATAGGAAGGACCTACATGGGAGAAGTCCATGAAGGACTGCATCCTGCAAGATGCAAGGAAAGAGTTTGAGGAAGAATAAGAAGCAAAGATGATGTGTTATGGACTGACTACAGCCTGCACTCCCATCTTTCCTCTCTGTGGGAAGGAGGTAAATGAGCTAGAGGGGAAGCTGAGCCTTGGAAGAAGTGAGAGTGGAGGAGGTGATTTTAGGTTTGATTTTTTTTTCCTTTCTCATTATCCAACTCTGTTATTACTTGGCAATAAATTAAATTACTCTTCTTCAAGTGGAGTCTGCTTTGCTCATGACAGTAATTGGTGAGTGATCTCCTCCTCATTATCTTTACCCATGAGCCTTTCCATATTATTTTCTACCCCTGTCTTGAGAAGACAGTGATAGAGCAATCTGTTGAGCACATGGTGGCCAGACAAGGTCAACCTAGCACACTAACAAATATGAAAAGAGCCCATCTAGGGTCCAGTTTGTCCAGGTTTACTTAGAGGTCCTTTAAGTTTTTATAACTGCTACACTTTGCAATACCACATGCTCTTGAAATCTTTCCATTGCACTTTAGTTCTTCACAATTTATTTGTTAGATGAAAAAAAAAAAGTATGTATGCCTGGATTATAGACTCTGCACAATAATTTGTGTCATTAAGTGTTTGATTAAACGTTTTGATAATAATGTGGTTATAAATGCAAGTGGTGGGTAATGACTTGGTGGAGATTTACATTTGCTTTTGAAGAGTCTTTGTACTTAAGGACTAGAATTTATAATGCCTTAGTCATTTAACAGTAAAATCATAGTTCACTAAATGTCTTTTTTATTTTCCCTCCTTTTTTTTTTGTTTTGGGTTTTGTTGTTGTTGTTGTTGTTTTTGTGATGGTGATGGATTTTTGTTGTTGTTTTTACAGACCAGATGCACAATATTGCCAAAATTGAGTACCATATGAGAATCCAGTGATCCCACCTCTGGCTCCAGATGATATTTTGAAGAGCAAAGGCATTTAAAATAACAAATCCAGGACTAAAACTAAATTTAATTGCAAATACTTTTGATGTTTTTTTTTTTCAATACTTTTGAAGGACCATACTCTAGAAAATAAAAAATATTCTGAAGAGGTTTAGGCCAAGCACAAGTCATATAGAATCATAGAATCAACCAGGTTGGAAGAGACCTCCAAGATCATCCAGTCCAACCTAGCACCCAGCCCTATCCAGTCAACTAGACCATGGCACCGAGTGCCTCATCCAGTCTTTTCTTGAAGACAGTACTGGGAAAACCTGTAATGTAATTGCTTAGCATGCTATGCAGAATGCCTGTGTTGAGAAGCAGTCTCACAATATGTGATTCACCAGTAGTTACTCACCTGGGATTTGTTCTGTGTCCCAACGTTCCTCTGGGATGTATCCCTGATTTTCACTACCATGCCTTTGCATGTCTTCCAAATTGCCATCCTTTTTCTTCACAGCTGAAACTTTTCTAGAAACAGAAAGGTCTGTCACTAGAACTCCACTGTGATATGCCAACTCTTGGGTAGTAGGCTACCAAGAAAAACAATGCATTTCGCTTCTGAAAAAACAGGTGCAGAACATATCAGGGCCTTCCAAGTAACATGCTGGTACAAATCTTGTCCCATATAAATATTACCTGTGAATATTTTTGGTTTAGAAAGTTTCCATCAGCTGCATCATGAGGAGGTAGGAAAACAAAGTGAGCAAGCTTCAAACAGTGGAAACTCTGCACTGTTGCAGGAAATTAATCTAGTTCTGAATTACAGACCATTCAGTAATGGACCATGAGCTATGTCACTTATGACAGTTTAACATTTTTGTGATTTGAACTCCATTCAACTGCAAACCCAAAACATGTTACCTCACATGGCTGCAAAAAAACTCTCAAGTGACTCACACATTGTTAATCTTTCACTTTGAAATTCACTTTACATGTGAGCACAGCTACAGTGACATTGAGAGAATTTCCTTGGTTAAAGTTACACACCTCTGAATTTGCAGAATGTGACCTGCATAGCTGCACAGAGAGAAAAGAGTGTCTTTTACTCAAAACTCTTATGCTAGAAGAGATGCTGTTATTGTTCACCTGTGCATACCACAGACCTCTCTCCAGGGTAGTCCCAGGCCTACCTTTACCTAGCGTTCTGGTGTGACAAGCACAAACTGATGGCAGGATTATGATAGCTAAGGGAGTTGTGGGGGAAAGTGAAAATATTCTCTGCTGCATTTACTTTTCTATGTTTAGTAGGAATTACTTTACAGGCCCAGAGAGTTTCACATGAGCATTAGTGGGGGACACATAAATCTGACAATCCGGCTATGATCACGTTTTTTCCTAGGAGACAGACAGGCAAGATTACCACTAAGAAAGCTGTTATGGTTGCTAGAAGACAAGAGCAATTGTTTAGGAATACCACCTCCACATACTACATAATATTCTGCTGTCTATTTTACCCAATCCTTCGATCTGAGCAAACTCAGTATAGCAGCCAAACTGAAAGAAGCTACAAAAAAAGTGAGGGAGGTGCACAAACACAGCCAGTCAAGTTAAAAATAAGTGTAATGGGGAAAAAAGTATCTTCACTCTCACCACTTCTTTAAAACTCAGATTCCAAAATCTAGACGTTCTTTATGCAGCAGGTAGCCCCCTCCTCAAAAGAAAAAGCAATGGACTTAAAAAATCTGCAAGTGACTGTAAATAGTTCCTGTGATTCCAGTGCCATTGTTTACACATGCCAAAACTCTGTCAAACTGGCAACACCGGGTTTCCAAGTCCAAGCTGAGCCGTGCAGACTGCACTCATCCTAGTGCTTGAGTATTTGCTAGTGTGATTCCTTAAGTTTCAACGTTTCTACTCTGCCCTGGTGAGACCCATCTCAAGTATTGCGTTTAGTTTTGGGCTCCCCAGTTTAAGAGGGACAGGGATCTGCTGGGGAGGGTCCAGCAGAGGGCTGCAAGAATGATTAGGGGACTGAAGCACTGTCTTATGAGGAGAGGCTGAGAGACCTAGGCCTTTTTAATCTGAGGAAGACTAAAAGGGGATTTAACAAATGTTTATAAATATCTGAGGGCTGAGTGTCAGAAGAGGAAGGGACAGGCTCTGCTCACTTGCTCCCTGTGATAGGACAAGGAGCAATGGATGTAAGCTGCAGCACAGGAGGTTCCATATCCAAATAAGGGGGAACTCCTTTACTGTAAGGGTCACAGAGCACTGGAACAGGCTCCCCAGAGAGGTTGTGGAGTTTCCTTCTCTGGAGACTTTCAAGGCCCGTCTGGATGTGTTCCTCTGTGATCTGAGCTAGATTATGGTCCTGCTCTGGCAGGGGGGTTGGACTTGATGACCTCTTTGGGTCCCTTCCAACCCCTAACATCCTGTGATCGATCCTCTGTAATCCTGTGTGAGCAACGTCAGTATGACAACTGATATTTGAAGTTAATGGGAAAATAGGAACTTTACTGAGATCTAAAAAACACACACACTGTCATGAACACTGTATTAGTCCAGACCAGATTCAGAGACCTAGGATGAAATTAGAGACCTGTTCAGGTTTTCAAAAAGCACTATGCAGACCTGCAACAGCATGGTAGAGTGTTGTGAAGGACATGAATCCAGACATGCTCTGCACGTTCAACTGATCCTGCCTTAGGAAGGTTAACCCTTGCAAAAGGTTTTTGGCAAAGCCAAAACAGAATCCAAGCAAAAATGCTTTGTATCTCAAAACTAATATGCAAGTTGTAGCAGCCTTTGGCCTCCCATTCCCTGCATATTTAATCCTGTCCTACTAATATAAATTCACTTGGGAAAATGATTATTTAGCATCAGAAACTAAGAAACCATGCTGAAGTTTAGTGGCATGGCATAATTACCATCATTTCCTCAGGGGCGAAGTAGTGTTTGCCTGATTTCATACCCATAAAGGGCTCTATAAATGGAAATCTAACAACAGGTCCCCACAAACACTCTCACAAGAGGCTGTTAATGAAGGTAGGTGTTGCTGACGTGCCAGGCAACCTGTTCTAATGCTTTGAAATGAGGTAGGGAGTTGAAAGCAGCAGCAGCAGCACAGGCAGAGTATGCATTTACTTAGGGAAAAAACCCAACAATTCCAAATAACCTCACTGACGTTGCTGTCACAGCCGCACTGGCGCCAGTACATGGGATCGTACTGCTGATAATTATCAGCTCATCATTTCTAAGGCTTTCCATCTCAGGGAAATAAAAGTACCGATAGCTTTGTGCTCAAGTGCGTGGGATAATCACTTGATTAAGTGTTGACGCTCATCACCGGGGCAGCTTGGTTTATTTATTAATGCGTTTGTTTGTTATCAGTCTAACGCGAAGGAGCCTTAGAAGAGCCACGGCCACGGCATAATTAGCCTGGCAACCCCACCACTGTAGCTCGGGGCACGGCCCGGGGACGCCACCCCCGAACCGCGCTCCCGCTCCCGCCGCAGCCGAGCCGCCAGGCTTCCAGCGCCCCCCTGTGGCGGAGCGGGCAAACCGCCGGCAGGCAGCTTGCTGCCGGCAGTTTGGTGCAGGCAGGGTTGGGCTGGGCTACTTCCCTGGCCTCCATCGGGTACCTCGGGATGTGGGCACTTTTTTAAAACCATTTGTTTTGCTCATCAGCTTCCGTAGGAGTGAATTTTCAGTTCGTAATGCCTGTGCTTGATGATTCAGGAAAGCTCGGATTTTGATTCTTGCAAAGAATTTTGGTTCTTTCAGAGCTCACAACCCACTGTGACCTGTGCCCCTCTCGCTTTTCACCCCCGAGGCGGTCACTCCACTTCCCCAAGCTGCTCCAGAAACTGACAAGGTCGCACAGCAGAACGGTACCCAGGCTCAGAGGTGGAGCATGGAAATGGATACCTCTCACCATCCCGCAGCAGTCCAAAATTAAAAGGAAAAATTGTCCTACCTCATCCAGCTTACCTTATTTCATCTTCATATGCAGTTCCTGAGAAAGGGAAAGAAAAAGGCGTGTGTTTAAAATGCAGGATACCAGAATGAGACCCACTTAAGAGAGCTACCCTGGGAGCATGCACTGTGCTCTAGCTACCCCAGGGGCAGCTCTGCTCCTTGCTCACAAACCTATACAACATTCCTGTGGCACTGCTACACAGAAACCAGAAATCAGGCTCATAGCTCTGAAGAAATGCACCAACAAAGAACCTCAGTGTAGGAACTAAACATCATCAAAAGTTAACACACTCCTGGATAAACCTGATCCTCTTGTACATAATGCAAACTACTAACCAGGTCACGGTTAAGAATCTGCCTGCTTATCCTGCTGCTTACAGGTGTTTGCACAGCACAGAAGCTGGCACAACTGGAAGATTTTTATCTAACTTAACACAGCTTTTAATGTACAGGCCAATTGTGGAGGTTCACTTACTTTTCTTCTTCAGGCAGCAGTGGCGTACGACGACTGCAATGACACCGATCAGAAGAACGATACCAAGAAATGAAAGCACAACTGCAAGTACGACAACCCACGTGTTTCTGTTGTCTTCACTGTAATCATTTTCTGTTAAACGAAGAACCATTGTACTGTCAGAGCCCCAAGACATCCTCCTCATAACAGTCATCTTTTCTGTGAGAAGCTACTAACTGCTAGTTGATGATTTAACGAGAAGTCTGTTTTTTCCAAGTGATGGACTCTGTATTTATGGATGATGTCCAGGAATTTAAAATGTTTCCAAATGCAAATGCTTTATTGCAGTTGTAACCTCTCCTACAGCTACCTCTCTTCTGTAAAACACAAGGCTGCAATCTTTCAACCAAAACCTTACTTTGTACATATGTTGGGCCTCCTAACATCCCTTGGAGATACTTGGGGTTGAGGAGAGGAGTTATGATTCAATTTAGATGTCTATAGAAGCAATATTAAGTGTCTTGCATAACTGCTCTTTTTGATGGGGAGAAAACAGGCATTTTTGATTACAATTTGGTCAAATGTGCATATGTCTCTTTGCATAAGATGAACAGCTCTGAAGAAATATCCATTTCTCCTATGGACCACAGAGACAGTTTTCAGTGACTAATACAGATGGAAATCTCTAACCTGTAGACTTGACAAATCCTATTTTGAGATTTCTCTCACTGATTGCACCAGGTGATTAATTCTGGGATATAACTGGTAGGGCATCTGTTGTCCACTTAAAGAGCAGTGAGGAGCAAAGCCTGCGAATAGTTTGTTTGGTAATATGCAGCTAACCCATCTTCACTGCTAACAGCCTCACAACATCACACGTTCCTTTGTCTTTGTTGAAGCCTACAGAGTTAAATGAGGTGATTTCAAGACGAGTGTCTTGCTGAATGAAATCAGTTGCTATGACCAAACAGCTTTGCTACAGAACTTCTACATGCACAGAATTTTAATAATACCCTGTGTTTCTTAGGCAGCTGGAAGCACAAGGAAGACGTCAGTTCAGTCATATCACCCTGCCCTTTAGTTTTGACCAAGTGTTTCAGAAGCACCTCTAATTTGGCTGTTCTTCAAAAAGCAACCTCAAAGTCATTTTGGCAGATGTTTAAAAACAAAGTTCCAATCCAAATTACACAGGTGAGATACATCCAAACTTGACAAAACCCACTCTTGTTGCACTGGGCTGTGATTGCCATTTCCTCAATAGATGTCCCAGTTAACAACTTCACCGCCACATTCAGACGACAGCCTCTGGAAAAGGTACCAGAGCAATGTAGGTGACTGTTAGCTGTGTATAGCGTCAAAGCTATGCCCCTGGGGGTTCTAAAGGACAAGCAACTGAATAGGAGCAAGCAGTGTGCCCAGATGGCTAAGAAAGTCAATGGCATCCTGCCTTGGATTAGCAATGTGGCGTCCAGCAGTAGAGAGGAGATTGTCCCCCAAAATGTAACCACAGAGAGGATAAGCCCAGCTAAGGGACTCCACCACAAATCTTGTTTTTTAAAAACAGCTCTGTGAATGCAACTGGGATAACTCCACTCCACAGGAGTTCTAAAATTTGAGTCTTGGTCAAACACCACCACAACTGACATAACTCCAGAGGAGGAGTGACATAAAAATGCACTAGTTTTTATGGCAATGTCTGACTGATCTAGAGGTGCAGGACGGTAGGACATTCCTTGACCAGGAGATGGCTGGCTGGAAAGGGCTCAGATTTCTGGTGGCAGCTCTTGTAAATGACAGTACTGTTTGTAAGGAACATAGAAGAATTGGATTCCTCAAGCTTTTAAGTGAAGGCTGCAATTGATATTGCGATAGTTCATGGAAGGACTCTTTCCATGTTTGAAGCTAACAAGAGCTAACTAATGCTAGGTCTATATATGAAAAATCAGACAAGCTCTGAGATTTCAGATATGAGATATGCATTATATATGTTCCTCTCTCAGAAATGCCATCTTTATTTTGTGCTAATAATTTAAAGACTTCCTGTTCTTATATCCTGACAAATTTTGAGTGTCTACTGTTGCACAATGATTTTTCCAAAAACAAATAAATGACAGTCCTATACAATCACTAATTATACTCTAATTGTACTTCATGGCATCTGTTTTTCTCCTCTTCTGATTTACAGTCAGTAGCTATGGAAACTGAGGGTGGACACCTCAGTGCTTCACAAATGAGTAGTCAGGGGAATTTATTGATTTCCCCAGGATTGTTCTATTTTGCTTAGTCAGTAATTAGGATCAATGTAACTACAGGAAAGTCATGTTACAAACGATGAAGTGACCTTTATGAATGGCATTACAAACCAAGTAGTTCTGAAAAAAGCTTGCTAATAATGATTACTACCTAAATGAAAAAGCACAGTTAAACAATGTCCTTGGTTGTTTATATGTTGGAAATTCCACACCAAAGCCTTCATCAGTTCACTCTAAGAATGTCTTTGTATATGCTGTGTGTTCACTCATTATTGAGGGAGAATCAGTTCTTCAAGAAAAACTGTCATTATGATCTTAGAAGTTATGATGCTCACCATGTCATAAAGCAAGGCACAGATTAGAAGCTCTACTCTGTGCAGAAGACAACTGGGGATGCATAGACCCACTGGAAAAAAAATCCATATAAATCTATGCCACAGGATAAGGCAAATAAAAGAGATGTCACTGTATGGTGGAATACGTCACTACAGAGGTCGGTGTATCCATATCTGGTCATCTCAGCTCCCTGCCATGCAATTAGTACATCAAGTTTAGTTTGCCTTGAGACTTCTCTACCTGACAGTTGAGACATCTGGCTAGTCCCAACAGAGAAATGCTCCTAAGGATGGTTTGGAATTGTCTTCCTTGTTTGGATTAAACCTTGCCAGCCTGCAGGGAGATACTTGCTCTTACTGTGTTACAGTTTGGAAAAGAAAACCATTTTTCACAGGATTCTGTTAGATTATGAGGCAGGTCTGCAGTGATGGTCCCCCTTGCTTTGGTCCATACTAGCAGCACAGGCCAGATAAAAGCAACTTCTTCCTGATGAACTTCCTAATACTATGAATGTGATGAATTATGAAATTTTATTTTCATAGGATGTCTGTGAGGCCAAAGATCAGCAGCATTTCAGAAAATGCCGACAACCTCAGCAAAAATATTTGGGGTTAAGGTCTTGCTAACTGTTCTTGAGAGATTTGCCCAACATCCATACATGGATTAAAGTGGCCTTGAAGCTGCTTAAAGCCATTAAAAGGAAACAATGCAACACCCAAGGAAGAGGAAAGCAGGCCCAATGGCATTTTGACCTACGTAGACTTTGGGATAAGGCCCATGAACATGCAGCTTCCTATGATGACCTGATTCTTGGTTTGTATTGGATGAATAAACAACATACAAAAACTTTCTTATTGCAAGTTGATGAAAGGTGCATGGTATAGAATTTCCTGCATATAAATGCTACCATCTGCAATTAAATGGCATCCTGAGTGCAACCCTGGGGACCCTGCCACCATCCTGTTGCTCCACCACATCTGGTCGCTATTCACATGGACAACTTTTTATTTGGACCTCTTTTCTGGGTTGTGCACAGAAAGTGAGAGTAAATTTCAGGGCGGGGTTCCAAGTCAGCGGTAAAACCAGTATTGAATATGATGGAGAGCAATTTCCTCTGGGGGTTTGGCTTGGATTAAATGAGGTCTAACAAATTATGCTAATACAGCAGGCAAAGCCTAATCAAAGATATCTAAGATCCAAATTCACTACTTGGTCATGGAGCAAAGGCTGGTTTTCATAGCAGTGAATGCATAGTAGGAGTCAGTAGCAGATAGACTTCTTCATTTGTCTCAGTTCTAAGGTGGACTTTTGAGTTTTGTTACTTATGCCAGTCCTCTTGGAGATATATGAATGTTACTCTACTTTTGTACCAGGTTGGGACTAAGGGGTCTATCACATTTGCCTATCTCACAGTATTTAATTTTCACTTAAAGGATGCTTCAAAATAAAACAAAGCAAAACATAACAAAAAGCACAGGCATTACAGCATATGCAAAGTACAGCAAACATTCACTTACCTATAGCAGAGTTGTCAAAAGTAACAGCTACAGTTGCATTCTGAGGATTAGGGAGTGCTTCTATGTCAGCTAAACAAGTCAAAATCTCAGTGTCCACTGGAGTCAAAGTTAGGATGCTCAGAGCATTGCGGAGGCCATTAGATCCTTGACTTTCCTGAGTAATATAGCTCGACTTATCAATGAAAGAGTCATTTGTCATCCAGGTAATGTCTGGAGCTGGAGCCCATCCTAAGGCTTCACAAACAATTTCAACTGTTTGGTTCTCTTTTACTGTTAAGGTGCTATTTTTGATGAATAAAGATCCATTAACTGTAGGAGGGAAAAGATGTTGTGTTCCTTCAGAATATTTGGATTATTTTAAATCTTATCTTGCTACCCAGAAATAGTTATGTCGTGAGATATGAAGTAAAAAATAATTAATACATTTACCATATGCATGATATAAACATGCAGATATTGTGACTTCGTGGATGCATTTCCCAGTATGTCTAAAGCACAAGTCTCAACTTTCAGTACCTTCCCAGTAAAAAACAGAAAATTATACCTTTTAGCCACCCTGATACATTTCCAGTTGAAGGAAAATATAATGAAATCAGGGCATTTCCAAGTGTTGAGTATGCTTGGGTTTTATCAGGAAAGGTTTACAGGTAGATGGTGAGCTGTTCTTGTTGCATGAAGCACCTCTTTCACAAACTGATAGTTTCTGGTGGTTAGATCTTGCTTGACTGAAAGCATTCTCTCACTGCTCATGCTTCGGAGAGGAAGAAGAGGTCTCATACAGAGGTGCTTCACACATAAGAACTTTTTGCTTCTGCTTGTAGCAGCAATCTTATGAAAAACATCATTTTGTGTCTCAAGGCCTTTACTTTGATACTTCTACAGTGCTTCTACTAAATGAAACCCAAATAAGCTGGATACAAACTAATCCCTAAGTCAGAGAGCAGAGGGAGATCTGCCTTAAAGACAGCAGAAAGTTCATGTACGAAGACGTACATAGAGTTAATCCATACTGGTTTTAACTAAAAGATCATTTTTGGCTGATTGCTGGTGGGCCTGATATAGCTTTCAGGCACTTTTATACTTTATTGAATTGTATAAGAGATTTAACAGGAAAAAAACAAGGGCAGTTATAACTCTTGTTAATGGCACTCTGGAAGTGACTCTAAAACCCGCTTTGACAACAAAACTAAGACAAGAAGGACAGAAGACAAAAGAATAGTAAATGAGAGCAAATGTTCCTTCACAGGGATCATTTGAGCAATTCATCAGAAGATTCCTTTAAGTGCAGTATAATAAAATAGCTTTGTATTGGTGGCTTATACACACCTTGAACAGAAAGAAATGCAAATCCGCTCTCACCAAATTGCTGGATACTACATTCAATTTTTCCAGAGTCATTCAGCTGGGTGTTGTGGATGATCAGCTCCAAGGTAACACCACTGCTACTGGTATAATTTTGAGAGGTAAAGCGGTCTGATGGTCCAAGCACTGGTCCATGATCACTGGTGACAGTGAGGATAGGACTCCCATTGGACAGCCAAATGAGAATTACCCAGTCTAATGACACCGTGCAATTAAATCGAGCTTCTGAACCAGCAAGGACTGTTGCATTAGTAGGGCCTTGTATAACAGAGTAACAAAAGCCAAGACCTGGAAGAAAAAAATATGGCCTGTAAATACACATACAACAGCATCACTAAAGGCATTTGACTTAATTTTACTGCCAGCAATTTAAGGTAAAAAGCCAGATGCCCTGGTTCAGATAGTATTCCTCACTAAGAGCACTGGGGTATTAAGCACTTAGTCACACGTCAGGAAAGGCTGTTGATTAAGCTGAGCTGGCACTTCACCTCTGACAGCCAACACTTCAAGGAAAAGATTCTAGTCTCATTTTCTGTAATGCCTGTCAGTAAGAAGCTAGAGGTATGTATTGCAAATTGAATTTTCAACCCACTAACATTAATTCCACAGCAGTAAAGAGTGGTTGAATGCTATGTTTTTATAATAGGTCCCAAGCCTGTCATCACAAACCCAAAAAGTCCATGTTTGTACAGATTAAAAAATCTTAACCAGTTCAGAGAGGCAGATGCACAATCTAAGCTTTCAGCTCCAATCTAGAGTAAATGGTTTTCCTTAAAGATGCATTTGATTTTTTGTCTCTTTTCCTCTCACTCCAAAACAAACCTGTCTCTCTCCAGTGATTCACTAAAGAGCTGACTTAGCATTTTGCTGAAAGACAAAAATATTTCACTTTCTAAAAGGAAAATATATGAGTTCTCCAGACTTTAAAGAAAGAAGTATGTAACTGGCCCCTTTTCCATACCTCAGATTGCTAATGATTTTTTGCAGTCCCATTGTATATCCTTCTATGCTCTTTCCTTTACTCATCTGTCGCTTACCTCCTTTCTCATTCATGCATCACATATCCACAGTCAGCTTTCCATTAACAAGAACTGCTGTAATTAATGAGTTTTTCTTCATGAAAAGGTAGCATGAATTTTGAATACTATTTTTCAGAACTGAAAGCTCTTTTCTTCATGAAGGCACTTTGTTTTCCTTTCCTGCTCAATAGACACTGGGCCTTCTGTTGCACTCAGAGGAATGAAGGTGCAGCTGTTGCCCAGGCATATGGTAGATCCCCTGTGCATGAGAAGGCAGAAGCATTCACTTCTACTAAGCAGGACATGAGGGAAGGATGAAAACAGAGACCTTTTTCAAAGCAGCAGCTGTGACTTCAGTCCCTGAAATAGCTAGGGGATATGCTGCCATTCTGAAGGTGGGCAAATCTTAAAGCCTTGCTCAAGAGGAAGAACCTCCTACACCCTAGTCTTCATGACGGGCAAACCTTCACACTATGAGAACATCCTAGAGTAACTGGGTGATGTCTTACAAAACAGGACTTGCCAGAGCATCTTACCAATGTCTCTCCTCTACTGGGAAGCCCCAGATAGCATGCTGTCATAAGCCATGCACCTTCCTAAGTCACTGACAACCACAGCATTGCTGGTTACAGGTGGAGTGGAGCAGGAGAGAGGACTGCCATTGCAGTCCCTGTAGTTACCAAGGTTCATCTCAGAGGACTGCCTGTGCTCTGCATGCATCAGGCACCGCTTCTCATCATCCTCCACAGCTGATAACATCTCTGCACCAGCCTTTAAGCTCAGATATGCTACCTTTTGGTCTAGTGCTCACCTGCACCTGTGACAGAGTTGCTCTTTGATGGGAGCATCAAAAAGTTATGGTGGCAAGGAACCTCAGAAAATCTTGCATAAGGCCTTGTCAAGTATTGAGCATCATCAAGGATGGATCACAAGCTCCTTGCAGACCAGCAGTCCTACCAACAAGATTTACCTCATCGCTCCACTTACTGGGAAACAACCATGTTAAGGAAGCACCAGGACTGACAGTGCTATCCCCTAACAATTCAGGCTGTAGTCTGCATAATTAAAGAAATTGGATGCTACAATCCATAGCAGTCTAATTAAAACCCTGTGCTTGCAAATTTGGCCTGAGAATTAGTGTTCAATTGTTGCACAAGAAAAAGAAAGACTGAAATGGCCAACACTGCCTTGCTAAGAGCATTGGGGACAATGAAATGATTTTTAAAGGTTTTATTCAAACCAGGTTTTGTACATTTTAGGTAGTTTATTCATTAATGGATTAATTTTAATTTCTTTTTAAAATCATTTTTCTTTCAGTCAGTAGCTATTCTAAGTAGGGAAGAACATGCTGCACACACACACAAAAGAGATGTTTGATGGTTGTATCATGGAGCAGATGGGCAGAGGGTCTGTAATTTTATTGTTCCAATGACAACATTATTTTCCAATTCCTAGGTCACATTTAATCATAGGTAGTATGCATCTAAATAGGTTCATGCCAAGAATTGTTCCTTAATATAAATAGGTCCTCTCTTTCCTCCCACTCACCACACGTATTTACAGACAAGAGCCTTTTCAGTCTTTGTTTTGCAGGATTACACAAACTTAGCTCTCCCTGGTTCTTTGCATTATTGAGTTTTCTCATGTTTACAAAAACCTTTACAGAAATTTTCCACCCTCCTGGGTTATGTTACCTCTGCCATGCACTTCATTCTCCATAGTACATCCCTGTGTGAGGAATAAAATGTTAAGTGTGAAGCAAACTTCACTTCCACTGATAGTTGATAAAGCCAAGTACAATACAAACAAAACACATTTCTGTTCAGCTTAAATGTCTCTTTTTTTTCAGTAACATGTATTCAAAGCTCTCTTCAGACTTGTGAAGGCAACCTGAAAGGCTCTGAAACATGAAACAGCTTTAAGATTAATTCAGCAGGCAAATCTACATGTATGCTTTAATACATTGCTTTACAGTTAACAAAATGCTTCAAAGTCATTTCCTCTATTTTCTATCTGTCACTTTCTGAATGTTAGGAGCTGGCCACGTGTCTGTGAATGCCATGATTGACAAGAGTTATGGATTTTCTCACGAATATGCACTGATGAAGGGCATTCCATTGAGACTGTCACATAATATGGCACTTTTCCCTGATATTCAACATCCACCTGTCGTGACTTCTATTCATAACTTATATTAACAGGTTTGAGACACTATCCTAAGCTCAAATGTGCCAGAATTAGCTATTTTTCCTTGATTCATATTGTAGCCAGCCTTTAAAGTATTACTCCTCGTACATCTATCACAACACATTCACTACTGAGTTTTTGATTTTTACACTTTGTTTGAAGTGTTCCTGCCTTGTTGAAGTGAACATAAGCAGCTGCCATGACATTAGGCACACTCATGAACAAAATTCCTTAGAATTAACACCAAAATGCATTTAGTTGCTCATGAAACAGGAGTTGCAGTTCTTATTCACATTGTTCCTCTTAATGCAAACTCATCTCTACTTCCATAACTGTGCAAACACTTCACTTCTTTTAGGAGCCATGGTTTGCAATGGCTCGGAGTAAATGATGTGACTTTCAGTGCATTGCTAGCTGTTAATTAATCATTTGCTATGAGATCATGTCTGTGAGTTCCATTATAGTCTTGAAATTTATCCCTAAACATGAACAGTCAGTGATAATCAGCTCTAAAAAAAAAAAAGGAAAGGCCTAACACTGGCTTTGTTTTCTTCAGACAGTCAGGACAATTTTGAGAGGTAGGTGTGAGTTATTCCTTCATTAATCTAATTCTTTTTTACAGTCTATAGGCGTGATAGGATCCACATATTCTTCCACCAACCAATCTTCTGGAACAATACATGATTTCTCATTGACTTCTCTGAGTTAGGGAACGGGTCCATAAGCACTCTTTGGGGATTCTATGGGTGGCAGGAGGACTGAGGAGTGGGACACAGTCCAGCCTTGCCTCCATTTAGTTCTCACTATAATTCTGGCACAATTCACAGAATCACAGAATTGCCCAGACTGAAAAAGATCTTTAAGATCACCAAGTCAAATCGTTAGCCTAACACTGACAAGTTCTTGACTAAACCATATCCCTGAGCACTACATCTACAAGACTCTTAAAATATCTTTGGGAGATGGAGACTCCACCTCCTTCCCTGGGCAAGCCATTCCAATGCCTGGTAACCCTTTCAGTAAAGAAATTCTTCCCAATGTCCAACCTAAGCATCCCTTGGCGAAGCTGAGGCCATTTCCTATTGTCCTAACACTGGTTACTTGATTGAACTGGCCAACCCCCACCTCTCTACAACCTCCTTTCAGGTAGTTGTAGGGAGCAATAAGGTCTCCCTCGAGCTTTGTTTTCTCCAGACTAACCAACCCCAGCTCTCTCAGCTATACCCCATAACACTTGGTCTCTAGACAAAGAAAAAGGAGTTCCATGAGTCCTCTTCACCTGCTGCCAAAACACACTTGGTGGTTCTAACTTCTTATTTTTTATCCTGCAACAGCATGTGGAGTCTTGAGCCAACAGTGTGTTCCATTGTCCAACTCATGTACAAATGCTGATAAAAGTTACTTGTGTAAGGTCAAAGAAGACATTCATGCCAGAAAGAGGATCTAGATCCAGTTCCTAGTGTCTTAAGCAAGTGTTGTAAGTCCTTTTGCTGGACCTTGCTTCTTACATTAAGGATAACATATTAGTGTTAATTTGATTTACATAGGGCTTAAAAAATATCTTGCAGATGCTTGGTTTAAATAAATTAAGGCCTCAGGCTAGACTGTCATTGCACTTTAGGGGAATTATATGTTCAGCTCTAAACAGCTGGTTTATCATCTGCTTTCCCACACAAAAACAGTAAGAAATCCCACCCTGGCACATATCATCTTTGCAATGGGGAAATATTAAGTTGTGTTCATGATATAGTATTACACCTTGTCTTCTGAAGAACAAAGCTGACTTGGGACACCTTCCTTGAGGCATATCACTAAATGTTTATACAGCAAGCACCAGTCCTGATAGATTGCTTAACATTTACCTTGATAAGACTTTACTGTGTTTCAATTGCTCAGTCTTTCTCAATAGAATGCAGAGTATGCACAAACTCTTTTATGAGCTGTTTATTTCTGTTTCTGTCACTCAAATTCACTGTCACATCACTGCAGGGTTGAAGAAACAAAAATATATCT
This sequence comes from Pogoniulus pusillus, assembly GCF_015220805.1. Taxonomy (NCBI): domain Eukaryota; kingdom Metazoa; phylum Chordata; class Aves; order Piciformes; family Lybiidae; genus Pogoniulus; species Pogoniulus pusillus. The sequence goes on along the minus strand of NC_087275.1, from coordinate 19,365,894 downwards.
TATTCCTTGGATGACACCTGCAGCGAGGGAGCCTCATTTGCCAAAGAACTGCCCTTGCCCTTCATCACCAATGTTTTCAATTCCACGTTTGAGATAACTTTAAAGGACAACTTTTTCATGCTGAAGGTTTCAGCAACAAGGGCATTGAGATGTAGCTACCTTGTTTTTCTTCCCTCCTCTCCTCCTCTGACTCTGGCTTTCCTCTTTTATAAATGTTCTGTTTGGGTGCAGCACAGTAAAGGACAGGATTAGCTCACTCCTTTGTCATAATGATTCCTTTCCTTTCAGCCTCCTTATTACATTTCAAAATAATCTCCCCCTCTACACTTCCATGAACACTGCCTTCTATCCTTCTGTCTTCCTCCCTCCTTCTCTACTATATCTGTTAGAATTGCTAAAGTCTTTTTGTCTTCCACCGTGTTTTCTTTTCATTCTTTCTCTCTATTCTCTTGCTCATTCCACTTTATCTTATGCCTCCCCTGCCCCATAAGTGGTCCACTCCTCCAGCAACACTCTGCACTAGACCGGGATGAATTTGGTCAAGATTTTTCCTTAGCACATCTCTAGTTTATTTCAAAAACCAACAGCTTTTAAAAAAACAAAATAGGTTAGAGCTTGTCAAAGGCTGCAGAGAAGGACTAGATTATTTGCTTATGTTAATAAGACTTTTTAAATGCTTATAGGATGTTTCTGTCAAGCAATACCAGCCTGTTGGCACGCAACAATGCTGCGCCAGGGGAAATTTAGGCTCGAGGTGAGGAGAAGGTTCTTCACTGAGAGAGTCATTGGACACTGGAATGGGCTGCCCGGGGAGGTGGTGGAGTCACCGTCCCTGGGGCTGTTCAAGGCAAGATTGGACGTGGCACTTGGTGCTATGGTCTAGCCTTGAGCTCTGTGGTAAAGGGCTGGACTTGACGATCTGTGAGGTCTCTTCCAACCCTGATGATACTGTGATAATTCCACCCACATGCACATAACTCCCTCCAAAACCCCTACATGTGTCCTCCCATCTCTCTTCTCTGTTTGACAGTTGTCCCTTGCAGCTGCTCCTGGCTCTGCTGAACTACTCCTCTCTTTTTGCACTGTTACTTGTCTACAGTGGTGACAGCTCCCAGGCTGGAAGCACCACAGCACAACCACCCATATCCTGGCAGCAGGCTGAGACCATACACTGCATGTCACCCCTGTGGTCTGCAGTGCTATTGCTGCTGAAGGGCAACTACTCACCATGATATTTGTTTCTAGATTTTTTGGTTTTTTTTTTATAATTTGGTATCCCACATATCCAGTGACCATGAGCCTTTACACATCATTATATGTTGTGAGAAAAAGTCATTCTTTGGTTTGCTTTAAATCTTTTTCTTTTTTCTAACAGCGTTATTGGTTGCCACTAGTTCTTTTTGTTATGAGAAACTGTGAATAACCACATAACCATTCACAGAATCAATCAGGTTGGAAAAGACCTTCGAGATCATCAAGTTCAACCTATCACCCAACACCTAATCAATTAAATCATGGCACTAAGTGCCACATCCAGTCTCTTTTTAAACACTTCTAGGGATAGGAACTCCACCACCTCCCTGGGCAGCCGATTCCAATGGCCAACCACTCTTTCTGCAAAGAACTTCTTCCTAACATCCAGCCTAAACCTCCCCTGGTGCAGCATGAGACTGTGTCCCTTTGTTCTGTCACTGATTGCCTGAGAGAAGAAAGTAACCCCCATCTTTAGATAATTAATAATTAATTATATATTCTTTTTGCACAAGCAGAAAAATATCCCAATCTAACGAAGGTCTCTTATACTTTTTTCAGACTTAATAGGTACTTTTTGAAATGGAAGGGCTAACAAAACAGCCAGTATTCAAGATAAAAGCTTTCCACTGATTTATATAATGCCAGGTTTCATTGTATTTTCGTTGCTGAAGACACTAAGCTGTGAAATTTTCTTTCTTCAGCAATTCAGACATTCCAAGATGTCTGCTCCTTCCCCCCACTAGACATCTGCAGTTAAGTGATGCTTTGCATTTAATGTTTTCTGCTCTTTTATTACTTACTTGGCATTATGACATTTTCTGGCAAATCATTATAGTCTCTTTTTGGATTTGGCTGCCCTAAGTAATTCTGCACCACCTGCAAAGTCTGCCACCTCACAGTTCACTCCTCTTCACTAGGTTGTTTACGAGCTTGTTGAATATCACACAGCCACATGAAGCTTCACTGGAAGCACCACTCTGCTCAGAAAACTCAAAACGTTTATTCATACATTGTGTTTCCTTTCATCAGTTATTAAGGCATGACAATAGCTTTCCTCTCATCCCACTGTAGCTCTCTTCTATCAGAGCCTGTTAAAACTTCAGCTACTTTCTAATAAAAAGTCAGCCTTGTCTCTCTTATCCAGCTAGTCATTTTATATTCACATTTTCTTTAAAGCTCTGCCATCAAGATACCTTTTATCTGAATTCACTTTGAAAATCATACATGTGAAATGAAAATTGGAGGCAAACTATCAAAATTATATTTTGCACATACTTCTGGAAGCAAAAACAACAGCAATACTGAGTTCTCTACAGATGCCCCCTGAAAAAGCAGTCCCAAACAGACAGCAGGAATAAGCAGACACTCTGCTCACTGGAAGTGAGAGAGGACAGACTCCCCACCTTCTCCCCACCCCATCCATTGCTCACTCCAGCCACCAGATCATTCAGGCTTGAAATGCAAACACAAACAGTTTAAATAATCCACATCTGGGATTGGCTGTTCTGTCTGATATCATCAGTAGCTGTCACTGGCGTGGCTTTAAAATTAGTTCACACATTTTGTCCACAATGACTCATTTCACAAGTTATGAATGTGTCCTACCTGGTAGCAAGGCAGTTAAGAAGAGAGGAAGTAAAATGAATTTCTGGAGCCTCTCCATTGGAGCATTCTCTCCCAGTCCCTAGGGCAGAAAGCTACCAGCAGTCACTGCATACTTGAGAATCTGAAGGACAGAACTTATCAAGAAACTTGGTAGTGAGTTGCTGATTTGTGTCCTGTGATAAAATGTTACTTCATGTGACCTGTATTACAAACAAGGGGAGAAGATTAAATGAGGTAGGGTTTCAAAAGAGCTTTTTGCAGCAAAGAATCCTCCCCCTACAGGTCTTGCATCTCTTGTGCCCCGAGTGCCTCCTACTACAACCCTACTGCTTCAGAATTGACTCAGTCAGGAGAGTTCCATCTGCTAATCATGAGCAGCTGAGGAAAATAATTCTCTAAGTGGCCTGCAATTGTGTATGCTATGTGAATGTGCCATCCATACTGCTGGAAGGGCTTGGGCACAGAAGAGAATCCTATGTTCCACCGGGGTACTAACTTCTTCCCTGGGGTCCAAGGTGCACAGACCTCCACTTGGAGGGGTTGTTAACCCTGATACTTCCTGCACCAGGCAGCCTTCATAGGAGTAAATGAAATATAGCCCAATGCACCACTACACCCAGAAAGTCTGTCTTCATGCTTTTCTGTGTGCTTTACTACAAAAATAGGATTCCTATTCATACATTTCCAGTGGCAGTCCCATCAGGCTCTCAATGCACAGGGGCCACTCTGGCCAGGTGGAACAGTTCCTGTCATCCAGGGCTCCCGTTCCATGTGCCTAGGGCACTAGGGCAAGGATGAGAAACAGCAAATCTCCTCCCAGCTCCCCAGTCTGAGTGCTCAGAAAGACTGCTAGTAAAAAAGAGAGTCTTCAGAACTATTTTTCTGAACCAAAGAGTACCTCTTACATCCCAAAATAAACTACCACCAGCTCTCCATCATGGTCAGTGACAAGACACAGAGCTTGGGTGTGAACAACCACTTTGTGCATTCTCTGCTTTTCCAGTGTGATTCATTTGTGTGAATCTCCTCCCACTCAAAATATGTGGAAGAGACTTGGACTGTGCTGCTTGGTTTACAAACTTCTCAGCTGTGAAACTGAAGCCTGTGTTCAAGAAAGGGACACTCGACAGAGGACGTGGCTTTGTGGCTAGCCCAAATCTCTTGTCAGGAAAAGTTTTTTTTATTCCGGGGTGTTCTTTGTAGCAGCTCTGTGCAATGCACAGATAATAGTATCACCACAGAGATACCCTGAGTTTCCTGTAACAACCACACATTTTAACTGCCCTTTTGCTAAAATCAAACCCACCCCAAAAGACAAAACACAAAAGCCCTGGCCCAGCTGTTTTCCTGCAGTTAATTTTGTGCAAAAATGCTGCACGAATTCCCAGCAGGGCTTTTGTGAAAGCAGCAGTGGTGGGATGGCACAGGGGTGGGTGACAGCACCTCTCCTAGAGTGCCCACCTATGAGGAATGTCCTACACCAGATACTTCCCTGCCTGCTTGCAGCACTCCAACCAACAAACAAACATTTCCAAACACCCTGAGCTGCAGCACTGAGCCATACTGGAAGCTCTCTTCACTGCTCAGTGCTGTAACCAGGGGGTCTAAGTTTACTGCAGCAGATGCAACCTGAGCGGCTAGGCTGGCATCTTATTCTGTGATTTCCCATTTTGCAAGCACTCAGTTTACCTTGAAAATTTAAAGGACAGCCCTGTCAACTAATCAACATTTCAAGCAAAATGTCTGAGCCGATTTGCTCACCTGCATATTGGGAAGGGGGCCAGTTTGTGGTCTGTTTTGGGTTTGCCCAGTGCATTTTGGAAGGGTTTGGATTTCTTTTCCTGGCTTCCACGTTTTGTGTGCAGAACAGCTGAGGCAGAAGAGTCATCATACAGAGCTCAGAGGGATTTGTCCTTGTTCTGGCACTGCAGTAGCTCTCAGTGTATACACAAATTAATTGGTATTTTTAAAGAGTTAATATCATTTGTCACATGAAGTGAAATGGCCCAAATTAAGCACCAGGAAACAAATCCTAAAGGCAGTGCTATGTCCTTCTCCAGGAAGCTGTGACCTCAAGTGGGCTCTACAGGCCTGGAGAAGACCCAGCCAACCCAGGCAGCAGCCTACGTATCTCCACTTAAAAATCAAGTTGCACCAAAATAAACTCTGCTGAACAAAAATTTATGGAGAAGAACAAACTTGCTACAATCTTATGCTCAAAATCTGGTCAAAACCAGTAAATAACTTTAGGTGAAGTGAAAAGAGAAAAGAATCTATGCTTTGGTTTGCTTCATTTTGAAACGGACTTTCAAAAGGGATAATAAATACTACCCAAATCCCAGATGAAACAGGATGTTTTGGCCAATGAATTAACTATCTAGGGCTTGGCCTGAACTGCTTTTTAGCTTCTCCACAGGTGCAAAGAGAGACACTCACTGCCAGCACTGCCATGTACGGCTGCGAGCCTGCTGCCTCCTGCATTCACGCCCATGGCAAGGGGAGAACATCGATAAAATCTCCCTAAAGGAGCAGCATCTGGCTCCAGCTCAGCACAGAGTGAGGCTCAGATGGTTTGGCACCCCCTGACGCAGGAAACACCTGCCCTGAAGAGCAGGAAGCACAGCAGAAGCGTTCACTTGCCTGCTGCCGGCCCACAGCTGGCTTCCCCAGTGTGGCAGGAGTAGAGGAAAGGGTTAAATTATCTTTCAGCTGTCACTTCCTTCTGCTGGAAAGCGAATAATATCTCCGGAGAGGTTACCTGGATAGCTTCCCTGGGGGCGCCTCCAGCCGCTTTCCCTTGGACGATGAGCCCCTGTAGCAGACTCCGCCCTGGGGCCGCAGGAGGAGGCCGGCAGTGTCCGAAGCCAGGAGCTTCAGGCCAGCCCTCGCCTCCCCAGCCGGGTGAAGTCTCCCTGAGGCGGCAGGGCGGCTGCCGGGGCGGGTGCGAGGAATGAGCACGGATCTCAGCCGCCGGAGCCTAGGGCAGGCGTCTGCCCTGACATTGTCCCCCGCGACAGGTGAAATAAAGCTTGTCTCTCACCTTCCCCCCGCCCAACGCGTGTATGGCTGTGTTAATATTTAACCGGTGCTGCAGGAGGAAGTCAGGCACAGATGATGACACAGGCGCGGGAGCCAACTTTACCTTCTCCCAGCCTGAAGAGCGGGATGGGCGCTGTCGCCTGATGCGTGACGTCTCGGCAGGAAAGGGCCACACCGCCCGGCCGGGGTGGGACGTGGGCACAGCGGCAGGCGCGGCGTTTGTTTTCATACAGTCACAGAATGCATTAAGCTGGAAAAGGTCTTTAAAGTGTAAGCGAGTGTTATCAGTGCCCCGGACCCGGCTGGAGCTCGTCCCGCCATTACAGCGCTGCCCGCAGCGTGGCAGAGGCCAGAATCGCTCGCCCGCGGGCGCCACACTGGCCGTGCCCTCACCAGCGAGTGCTTCCACCCGCTCCCGGGGCTGTCGGGCTCCATCGGCGGGCGTGAAGGGTGGGACCGAGCCCGGGTAGGTCCAGTCACGAACCGAAGGCGGTGGGGACAGGAATAGGGCTAGAGATAAAGCCATGACATGGCACCAAGGAGTCCGTCAAGGGGACACAGCTGGACATAGGGATGGGGCAGGCTGTGGCATCGCTGGGGCCGGAGCTGATGCCCAGGGCAGCTGACATGGTGCCCTAGGCTGTGGGCGCGATGAGGGATCCCCAGGGGGCTGCTAAGGGAGTGTCGGGGCCGCTGGAGCCCTCAGGTCCCCGGCAAAGTGGACCTTTACTGTGAAGCACAACTTTATATGCAGCTGATGCAAGAAATTAATTGTTCAGTAGAAAACACAGACTCCAAGGAATTTTATCACCACCACCACCTTTTATATCTTCATATTTGTTTCCTGCTTTCAGTTTTTATTTTGGGAGATTCAATATTTAAATTAAAAAAAAAAAAAAAAAAGGGGCGGCGGGGAGGATGTTAAATTTAATGCTGAAGTATTTTTTGTTAGTTTGTTCAGTTGAACGACTCCTTTTCCTGCCACTTTGACAACTGTGCCTGTGCACCAAAGCTGCTTTATGAGAGATGCTCTTTCAGGGGCACCAGCCTTCATCTTCCTCTTGGAGCTGAACCGCATCGTTCGCATTGCGCCATCAGATGGTCGGTGAGCGGAACTGACCGGGACGCAGCAGGAGCTTTTTGTCGCCGGTCCCATCTGCTGGGAAGCTTGAATCATAAAGAAGACACATTAATGACTTTCCCGAACTATATTTCCTACAAAGCACAGTAGCAGTTCTAGCAAGGAGAAATGAATGCCACACTGACTCGAAATGGAAAGGTTGGGTCCAGCAAAAGGAAAAAGAAACAGTCTGCTTAGGGAATTGTGATTCATTTCCACCATTAATGAAATTTAACTGTGCTGTATTAAATAATGTCACACTGACTTGTTTAAAAAAAAACAAACAAAACTGTAATCTATGAAATTTGCACGAAGTTGTTGTTTGGTTGGTTGGTTGTGTTTTGGATTTTTTACCAGATATGCTTTTTAGTTTCCTTGCTTTTAGAAGCATCTCTTTTTTAAAAGTCTAAAATACCACACTCTTGTTCAACCAGCAGCCTACTTTTGTAACAGTATTCTTGAGATACCTCCTATGTATAGCTTGATTTCCATCCAAATAAAGACAGAGGAAGGAAAGGGAACACATCTAATAAGCAGATTCCATCTTTGGTTGTCGAAGTAGGAAAAGTGCAGAAAGTTAAAATAGACTTACTGGGTCTCCTTTTTGATTTAATAAAGATAATGCTTTGGAAAGCAAAATGATTGGTTCTAAAGCTCTATCACTAAAGCATCATTTGGAACTACTGAGAAGACTGGTTCATCCCTGTGGTTACTCATCAGGTAGATGAGCTGTTATTAAATCACCTCTCTATCTCTTGTCTGCCTGAATAAAACCTTGCTCCTCTAGAGTTTCTTCACTGGTGCTGTGCTATATATCCTTGTCCACTAGATGCACTGCCCATGGACTCTCTCTATTTCTCTATATCCTAGTTGAACCAAGGGTCACAAAACCACACATAGATATTCAGATGTGTCTAGCACAGGAGAATACTAGTTTATCTGAGTTTGTTTGCAACACTTCTCTGAATGTGACCCAGTACATAGTTTGCCATGTTCGTGGTAAGAGAACAGCATCAGCTTGTATTTCATAAAATTGTAGAATGATTTGGGTTAGAAGTGACTTAAAGGATTACCTGCTTCCAGCCCACCCCTGCTGTGGGTGGGGACATTTCCACTAGACCAGGTTGATCAAAGCCCCATCCAACCTGGCTTGAACACTGCCGGGGAGGGGGCATCTGTAACCTCTCTGGGCAACCTGCTGCAGTGCTTCACCACCCTCACGGTGAAGAACTTCCTTACATTTAATCTAAATCTACCCTCTGGTGTTCATGTCACTGAGGTCTCTTTGGTGTTCTGCTCACTGTCACTTAGGTGGTGACAGCCTATACAGCAAGGTTACTGCACGTGACCTAAAGAACTTCTTGCTTCTTCATGCTGGATGTCATTGTTTCTGCTGGCCTGCTCCTCAGGCTTGCAAAGGTCTCTTTGGATGTCATGTTGCTGCACCTGTGCTACAGCTGTTGTTGTAACACTAGCTAATCACAGGCCGATTAGCTATCTCATTACTGCACTGAGGACTGAGGTCTGCCATGATCTGGAGATTAGCTGTATCCTTACACATGTATGCACATAAAGATGCATGGCCCCCATCACAGGCATTTCATTCCTACCCCCTCAATATAGAGAGGACTGGTTGAAACCCACAGTAGGACCTGAGTACATTGTGGTGTAAAGCACCCACTGTGTTTGTAATTTGTTCTGGACCTAAGTCCAGTGGGAGTCATCAGGAGAGTGCCTGTGCTTGTGCCTCCACCCACACATTTACTGGCTTGGCTTCATCAGCTGAAATCCTCCTGGGTGAATCTGGTGCAGAGTGCCTGGATTCAAATGTCCTTTGTTTTCCCTGGGGGGCTGCTTAGGTAACCAACCCATGTATTCATGTTTTATTAATTATGTCTCACTGCCCTTGTTCATTCCATCTTTCCTAGAAAACTCTGATATCATGATGACTACAACTATTGGAACTGAGTAGGATGTGCATTGGATAAGATGTTGCATAGCATGATAAAATATCTGAGTCCCCAACTGCTGAGAGCATCCCCCACATGCAAGACCATACATGCTTATCAGTGTTCAAAAGATCAGGTCCTAAGTTTGCTGGTCTGATGCAAATGGAAAGTCATTTTGTGAATCATCAGCCTGCATACCAGGCAGATTCCTGCCTCCCACTCCGCTATCTCTAGACACTTCTTTCCAATTATTCCCTTTTCTTTGACTACGAGTAGGAGGACTTTTTCCCATTAATTCTTTTTCCCCAAAACCCTTCCAAACTCTTTTTTGCACACAATCTGGTTTCTCCTGTATAGAGTGTAAAGTGTATAAACTGCTGGAGCAACCTTTAACATTCTTGGTTCTGGGGTGTGTTAGTCTGAAGCATATGTCTGTACAGCTCGCTGTGCAGTATCCCATGTGAGGAGCTCCAGGTGAAATGGACTTCCTGAGAGTCGCTCAGTGAAACTTGTGGTCATCATTGTGACTGTAAGTGTGAATTTCCCTTTTTTTCCTCACAGATTTTCATGATGGAAAATGAAGAGCATTTAGACATCTTAATTTATAAATTGCTTCTAATGAGTGAGAACGCAGCAGGGGAAACCACCAGTCACACTTTCATGCTGTATGTTAGCTTATTTAGTTAAGTAAAAGAAAATATAATCAGAGGAATTGGGCATTAAAATAACAAAGAAGAGACACTTAACAAATATAATGTTAAAGCTGATTTGAGGTCAGTGCTAGAAACAAGAAATATCTTCAGTCGTGGAAAATGGCTTGAACAGGGAGTTGAGTTTTACAAAGACTTTGAGAAGTAGAAGAGACTAATGTAGGAAACAAGGTAATTTGCTAACTGAATTAGCCATCTCTCTCCTGATGTCTAGAAGATGTTTCTCTCTAGTAGCCAATCAGGCCAAAGAGAGGATAAGCTGTAACTTTTCCAAATCTGCCTCCTTTTTTCCCCTCCTCTGTGTGTGCTCTTACATCTTCCCTCTACTGTTTGACAGAAATATTCGGTGCTCTAAAAGGTATGCTTCTCATTCAAAACAGATTTTATTACTGTTAGCTATGTGGAAGTGAAGTGAGATAGACAGATTCCTCTCCTTCTCTGGCAGGCTTTAGGTTTTTTTAAAGCCTTTTCATTAATCTCTTAATATATTAAAGACTCATCACAGTTTTAAATTTCAGTTCATGTTTTGCCTTAGCCAGGACCAATATGCACCAGAAGAAAATCTCTAGCAGTAACAAGACCATGTTATTTCCTCTTTCTATTACATGTGCAAACATTGAGATGTGTTTTGTCCCTACCTTGTTTCTACTTTGTAGGGCATGAGAACTCCTGAGACCCATTTATGCCTTCAACACCAAGCACAGTGAAGACACAGTGTAACCTGGACTCCTTGCCTAGAGTCCTGTTTATGTGAACAATTAGGATACTGTGAATATCCCCCTGTTGTACAAACAGTAGTATAATGTTCATCTCCGTATTTTAAAACAAATTTTGATTTGTAAAAAATGGCTTGCTCAGTGAACACAAAAATTACTGGACAGATACATTAGTTATCTGAAAGATCCTGGCAGTATCCCCTGACATCCCCACTGAATTACTGATGCGATACAAAGTGAGGCTGTGGTGGAGCTTCCAGGAGGAATGCAGATTACTTTTGTTTTGACCTAAAGATTCATGAAATGATTCTGCCATGAATCAAGGCCTGGGTAAATCCTCAAAAACATCTTAGTACAAATGTTTTTTTTTAGTTCAGAGGTTTTTCTTCAGCGTTCTCTTGCTGGTTGTTACAAAGAGCTGTAACTCTGCAAAGAGTTGCTGGGGGCCCTTAATGGGGAGAGCTTTGCATAAAATCTTCTTCCAGACTTTGAGACACATGAGGCCATGGGATTAAACACTTTATTTGCATTAATATCCTTGCAGGTTTTATGTGGCATTAATAAATCTGCACAATTGGAATGTAGTTCTCCAGTACTTTCCTGCCAGGACTCCTGAGCCACATTCCACATTTTCCCTTTGGCAGGTGCATTCCTTCTTCCCAGCATTGAAATCAGTGATGAGTTGTAGCTGGTAAAATGAAAATGCCATAATTCAGGGAACATGGATGAAGGCATTCATCATAGAGTCCAGGCAACAAGAAGTAAATAAGAAAGTTTATCACAGAGAAAGAAGCTTTGGTGCTATTAGGAGGAATCTAAGAAAGAAATTTTTAGTGCATTTTACAACATCAGTTCCCTTGGCAACGTTTTCATTAGCTTTAGAAATGTTTTTTGTCTCTGGTCCAAACAGTTAGCTTAATTGCTCTGGTAATCACTCAGTTTATTCTAAGGAACTTTTCAACTTACAGTAATGTGCCAAAGATCATTCTCTGCACTCATTATAATCACAATCACATTTTTCATTAGTGCTTAAGGTCATGATTTTAAGCTCCCTCCTGAGCTTTATATGTGCAGCCATATTCTTCACGGAGTTCAGGCAGAGTGCAAATCTATCCAGAGCTCCTTTGAAGCTGGTGCCCTCAACACCTAGCAGCCCATGCATCGTAAGTCTGGCTCTGGACATGTCAGCTGAGCAGTGCACAAACCTTGTCAGTGATATATGTAAACAAGCATAATGCCTGGAGCTCCAGATCCCACAGACTTTGCCTGATAAAGCCAGGAAGACTACCATGGGAGTATGAAATTATGCTCCTTTTATTTATTTCCTGATGATTTTACAGAGTTGCCAGTTGTGAGATACATTAATACTTAACGTCTCTGAAAAATAGAATATTAATGAGTGTTCCCTAAGTGTCCTGCAGGGGTGATCCAAACTTGACACTGCCATGATGAGAGAGCAGACTGTCACCATAGAAGTAGGCATTCTTGTGGAAGAGCTGTGTATTTTTTGCATTTTCATTCTTTACATCCTAATGACTGACATCTGTCATGATTTTTTCTAAGGAAAGAGCTGACTTTCTCCAAATGAATTGGAGAAAAAATACAGAATTATATTTGGAGAGAGAGATACAAAAGCAGATACAGCATCCATGGAGTCCCCCTTGAGTTTTCCCCCAACCCAAAACTAAATCTATAATCCCCAGTCCTCCAGTCCTCCCCTACTCCATGCCTCTGCCATCCAAGAGACCTAAACACAGCCTTTGGGGGTCCCCAAAACAGGCCTACTCCTTACATGTTTGTCCCCATAAAGCAGCTGCTGCCTGACACAGGGCTGGAGGGGGAGGAAAGGGGAGCAAGCTGGCCTTGCCATGAGTTTATAAAGAGAGAGCAGAATTATGGAATGGAATAACAATCTTTTAGTCCCCAGAGGATTTTTAACCATATAGTTCTCAACCTGGGACAACAGCTTACTGCTTCCTTTGGGCATTCAGTTAAGATCACCAAGTAGAAATGGCAGGGGATTGTTTTTGTCATTAAAAAATGCCTTCTATTCACTGTATCTGCAATACTGAGTCTGTGGCTGAAAGCTGCCCTTTTGCAGTGAGGATGTCTAAGTCCCTGGCAGAGATGGTTTCAGATACATCTTTATGTGGCAGAGTAAATGGAAGTGCTCATGATCACTGCTGCGTTTTGGCTTTCTCTTACAGAGAAGCAGTAAACTTTGATATTTGTCCATTTCCTTTCCAACATTTGTATACAAAATAAGATTCCCTGAGAACTTAGGGAACTAAGGAGTACTGAAAGATGTCAAGAATATAGTAAACACTTACATACTCTGTAGACTAAAGGTTCCTGTGCTCTCTTCTCCCTTATCCTATGCAGCACTTTCTTCAGTAAAGTTGGAGCAGGCAGTACCACTCAGTTACAGTGGCCTCCAGCAGCAAACCTCCTCCCACTTGAGTTATGCCTGCAAGACATGTAGGATTTGGCCTCAACGTAAAGGGATGTGATCCTCAAAATGGGCTGAGAGGCGATAGGTGATCAGAGAGGTTCATCACACGCTCTCACCCTCAGCACCAAGCTCTTCCCTCCTGCAACAAGTGCTGCTATTCTGCCGCCTCCTCACCCCAGGCAGGAGCAAGCTACATTACTAACATACACTGTGTCTCACTCCCACTCCTGCCTCACAGCTCAGCTCACTCTTCTTTTTAATTCCCTCACTGAACTTTTACTAGCAGAAGCACATGTAAAATCTGCAGATCCCTTTATGTACTGGAGTTAAACATTTACTTGGAACTGCTGTTCCAGCATTAACAATTAAATTAAACATGAAGGGAATAGAGCTGCCTTGAAGATCTACAAGCTGGAGGTGTAAATCACACCACATAACTAATTTATGACATTCTGTTCCTACAGCTGTACGCTGACAGTTTGTAAGTGTAAGGATGGCTGTGATTTCTGAGTGCTTTTTGTGGTGGAGGAACAGGAAGCTGATTGCATGGGCCCCTATCCCTCCACCCAAAGTAATGCATTAAATGAGGTCAGGTTAGGTCAGTAGATGCGTGCAAGGGATGCTGTGTACACAGTTCAGTTGGAGAAACTCCAAGTAGGGGCATGGGATATATTTTTCCCCCCACAAAAATAATGCATTTTTAAATTTGTGAAGCAGAAGGCAGCAGCAAGGATATTTGTCAGCCTTTCAAATTGCCCCATTATGTTTTTCAGTGAAAATGTATTTCAGTGAACTTTTTAGAAGGATATCCTTAAAACCATTGTATGACTAGGCTTTGGAAAAAAAATCTCTGTTTGCTCAACCAGAAGATGTGCAAATTTAAGTCTGTTTTTGTCAGGCTACATCTCCTAGGTACCGCATGTATCTCAGTCCTGTGACTCAGATGCTTTCCTCTACCCAGTGTGATAATATTTGCAGATGTGGAAATATATTAGTGGAATGAACAATTGAATTTACATCCAGCTGCAAAAGCTGCATACAAACAAGTGAAATACATGAAAGAGGTAAATGGGGGGGAGGAAGATAAAGTAGTAAGGGAGATCTTTCAAGTCTTTAGTTCATAACTGCTTGTGTTTGGCAAAAAATCTGATAGCCTTCAGTTGTTTGAGTTTTCCCATTTAAATGATAGGAGAATAGTGCTGTGGTTCCAGGTCCCAAAGACCATGCCATCAGCCACAGTCAAACAGTACTGGTTGTGGTGACACAAGCAAAACCACTTCAGATTGGATCTTGATCTTCCAAACGGTATCAATTATGGATAAAATTGGGTTTCATCATTTCCCTTGCCATGGTTTTACCAGTCTTGCACTTGCCACTCTTGTCATTTGGAAAAAAAGAAACCAACCAACCTCTGAATTCAGATCTCAACCCATTTATTAGATTTGTTTTAATGTGCCTTTGACTTAAAAATGTACCATTAATGGCGAGAGTGGCTAATATGTCAGAATTGCATGCCAGTACTTGGGAAAGCACATCCATTCTTAATCTCTTTCTCTTTTTATGGGCATTAGGCATTTGCTTTAGGAAATGGAGCCAACTAGTTGGCTTTGGATGTACATACTAAGGCATTTTAGAGGAGAGAAAATTCAACAGATTCAGAATCAACAAGACCAGTTGCCAGGTTCTGCATTTAGGTGACAATGACCCCATGCAATGTTACAGGCTTAGGGAAGAGCAGCTGGAAGTAGCAAGTAGGTCAAGAGAGGGTCTTCTGCCCCTCTACTCTGCCCTGGTGAGGCCGCATCTGGAGTACTGTGTCCAGCTCTGCTCCCCCCCCTCCAGTTCAAGAGGGACATAGAACTGCTTGAGAGAATCCAGCAGAGAGTCACAAAGATGATTAAGAGAATGGAACATCTCTCTTAGGAGGAGAGACTGAGGGAGCTGGGGCTCTTTAGCTTGGAGAAGAGGAGACTGAGAGGTAACCTCATCAATGTTTATAAGTATGTAAAGGGTGAGTGGCAGGAGGATGGAGCCAGGCTCTGCTCAGTGGTGCCCAGTGACAGGACAAGGGGCAATGGGTGGAAGCTGAGGCATAGGAAGTTTCATGTAAACATGAGGAGGACTTTTCTCCCTGTGAGGGTGACTGAACAGTGGAACAGGGTGCCATGGGGGACTGTAGAGTCTCCCTCTCTGGAGATACTCAAAACCCTCCTGGACACATTCCTGTGTGATCTGCTTTAGGTGATCCTGCTCTGGCAGGGGTGGGGTTGGATTGGATGATCTTTTGTGGTCCCTTCCAGCCCCTGACATTCTGTGATTCTGTGATTGCATCCCAAAGTGCTCATACGCTCACAACCCAGAAAGATAAGTGAACCCACAGAGCCCAACATTCTCATCTTCTGTGTGAGTAATGCAAACATCGACACACACTTGAGATTAGCATTATATAGTAACCCTCAGGAATCCACAAAGAGCAGCATTCCTGTCAGCTCCGTTAGCCCTTGTGCTCTGTTCAGCTTTCCTTGTAAGGCAAAGGTTTCCTTACGAAAATCTACTCTGCGTTCTCAAAAGTGCCTGGAAGGGTCATACCTCCTCAGTAGCACTGAATCAGATGAGAGATGTGTGACTGAATTCATCATGGGCACTTTTGAAAGTCCTGACCTAAGCTAAGAATACATTAGTTGATGAGTTTGAGTTGTGCAAAAAAAAGTCATTCTTCTGTATTCAAAAGCTGAAAGGTGTAACTCAAACCAGCTCTAAGACGCTGTCAGCTCCCTTGATTTTTTATCATCCTCCCTTCTGAATGAGAAGCAATGGAGTAACTTTTTGGAGTAATTTTTCAGGACTACTCATAAAAATTGATTTAATGATCATCTGACCCAGAAAGCATAAAATTACCAGGACAGTGCACTGCTTTTATACATAAACTGGCCTTAAATTGCCTGAATTCTTTTATTAGCTTACCAAAACTTTTAACAAAACACAGCAGTGCTGTGTTTACAGTTCTAGTTACAGTTCTGGTCTTTTTGTGATGGCCCTTCCTAGGAAAACACACAGAATTTGGCAAGAGCCCCCTGATACTGTACTGATTGTGTTGAAAGTCACAAAGCTGCAAAACCAAGTTTTGTTTAGCTGATACATATAAACTCACTACCACAATAGCTTTGTTTAAATAAATGAATTTGCCTTGCAGGCAATCATCTGCTTTTATTAAATCACCTTTTCCAGCAAGATAACTTTATATTTTAAATAATTCATTATCCCTTTACTGTATTTTTATTCAAATCAGCCTGCTCAATTATGAAATCAATTTCTAGGCAGCCTGATCTAGTTGGAGGTGTCCCTGCTCACTGCAAGGGTGTTGGACAAGGTGACCTTTGAGGGTGGAATCTGTGAATCTGTAATTTATGTGAGCACAAAGAAAATCATATATTGAAGAGAATCATGTGCACCAACATAAAGCATTTGCCTGGGAAGCTAATTTGCAAAAGGAAGGGGAACAGGCTATCCAAATCATAGAATCATAGAATCAACCAGGTTGGAAGAGACCAGCCTGTACTCACTTGCTCCTCATCAGAGATTTAGCAGTGAAAAGCCAGGTCTTTCAGATAGGCAGGCCAGTAGATGCCTGACAACATATATTTGGTAGGGACAAAATATATCAAATGCAGCAATGAAGAGAAGCATCTTGCACAGGTCACTCAAAACTGCAAATGTAGTCCCTGGAGACGGTATCCAGAAGAAGATGGTTTCTTAAAATATACCTAAGGACCTTTATCCCAGTGGCATAGCAGCTATGAATTTAGACCCAAAAATAGTGGCAGCAACTGCAAAAGTGATTAACAGAGAATAGCACCATCTACCCAGTTAGTAGCTGTATTGAAGTAATCATTAACACTCCTGAAATAAAACAAAAGCCACAGTCAAGAAGTCTAGCAGAGCATGGCCCACAAGGGTAACTTTTTAAAGGTTGACACAAAGCCACAAATCACTCAGGTAAGACTTTTTAATGCCACTCACAAGCAGCCATCATCATTCAAGGAAGCAACCCAAAACACTGTCTCCTAGTGGGGAACTTTATCCTTTGGCCATGAACCTGGCCTGACAGAAGACCAGCAGCTGCACCATCCCAGAAGCCAAGTGCCACCATGCTTGTTGGTTTCTCAACACCTAGTGGAGGTGCACAAGTCAGTGTGTTGTTTGTAAATGAACAGCTGTTCTGCCAGTTCACAGGCTCCCTGGGACTGCATGGCTGGACTGGTCCTGCCACATGGGAAAAGTTTGGCACCAGGCACAGAGGTAGAAGTGAGACCCAAGGGCCTGCAGGATTACTTCTCTGAAAACAAGGAGAGGCATGACATTTTCTTCCTAAATTAAAGCAGCAGCCAGCTTGTACTTCAGGTAAACAGCAATGAATGGCTGAGGGACATGTCTGTAGGTGACATGGGAAGAATGGTGATTAAAGTGGTGCTGCTAGGCTTGCGGTCTGGCACATGGTACCTACTGAAGGCAGTAGATGTGCTACCTCAGAGCTTTGATTCCAAGGGCACACTCACTTGCAGAGTTGGGATGGGAGGTGGTGAGATGCTGTTCAACCCAGAGCAAGGGCTATCCACTCCCTGGCACAAGGTACACACTAGGAAAAGGCAAACATCTCCTCAGTCACCCACCCAACCAACTGGATAGCCATATCCCTGCAAACATTATACACAGAAGCATTTTCTGAGTGGGAAACATAAAATAAAGAAGGCTGTTTCTTTCGTCATCAGTTCTCAAAAATAACTGTGTGAGCTCAGGTTGCACTTCCTCCAAAATAAATAAATAATATCTTGTTACCATTATTAAACACTTTTCAGGATGAGGCATGTTCTGCTGAAAGTATTTATCCTGCTCTTCAGACACAGGCAAGTAAAAAGAGACACTTGAAAAGTCCTCACAAACTTTAATAAAAAATAAAGCAAACAGTAAAATAACTCCAAAGTCATAAAATCACTTTCCCTGTCTGCCTTCCATGCTTTTTAGCACATTCAGCATAGTTCCTACCCCCGAGGCCTTGCCCTGCCACCCCAGGACAATGTCTGGCTCTGGTTGCTCTCACTGGCGTTGATCCTAACCCCTACCTGCCACTGTCAGGGCTTGGCCGTTACTGGACTGACCTCAGACCTACCTTATCACCATGATGCTGCCTTATGATTGAGAATCTTGCCACCATCTGTGGCTCTGTCCTGCTCCATTGCATGGGTGTGTGGGGCTGAGCCCTCTAAGATCCCTCAGCTCCTGGCTCATCCTCTGCTAGGCAACAGCCCCAGTTTTGCTATGCCCTGGAGAAAATATTTCACACCTAGTACAGGCATCCAATAATTCTTTGCTGGCAAAACTGACCTTCTCTTTGACTGAAAGTAAATCAAACAGGAGTATTGCATAAGGCATGATTTTGTGAATTCCTTTTTTCCTTTCCATAGCCCAAATGCATTTCCCACAGCATTTACTGTAGTCTCTTATTTCTGAAACCTACAGACATCCCAGTGATTTTAAGGAGTCCTTGTTGGGTAATGAATTAAGAAATGAGGTTTCCAGCCTGAATGATTACTTGGGCACCTCCTCTCATCATGTCCTCTTTAAAAGAGTAAAGTCCTCCTGTGTTCTGCCTCACACACCCAGTTCCTCATAGGGGAAAAAATGTCTAAATCAGTTGTACTGTTTAGCTCACTGTAAGTGACTCTAGTTTAGCTTAGGCAAATCAAGTGAAGTGAGACACAAATGTACTTATGTCTCTGGGGTCTATTTTAACATAAAGACCAGGACACTCTCCACTAAGCATGGATCCAGCTCTGCCAGATGCCATTTTCAGCAGAGGCACATATAACAAAACATACACAGTAGCCTTTCACGTTCTCACCAGGGGACCTGCAGTACGCAAGGGTGTCCCAAGGACACTGCATGGGCAAATTCTTCCATCCCTGCAAAAAAACCCACCTCATTGTGTAGTCTGAAGGAGGGATCTGTGCCAGTCTGCAGTTCTGCCCACACAGAGAGGGCTGCGAGGGCAGGGCTGCAGTTGCCTGTGCGAGGAGGGGAACATCCTGACAGCTCCAAACACCATTTCTTGAGTGCCTGCACAGATGGGTGCAAATGCAGAAATTTATCATGGGGCACCAGGAAGAGAATGCAGATTTCCTTTTCTGAATGGAAGTACTTTGAATTTCATTTTGGCATTGCAGAAATGTTCTTGGTCCTGTAGCAGAAAGATTTGGAGGGCAGGTTTGCAGTCCTGTATCTTTCAGAGAAAAATAATAGTTGTAACTCATACGGAGAAGGGATACAAAGAGGTGGGAGTGAATGCAAGAGAAAGACGTTTGCATATCCTTGCATTTAAAATAACCTTTAAAAAAAGTCTTTTGTTGGGAGTTTTGCTGGAGTTAAGAGCAGCCCTGTAAATGCAGTGCATTGAAGTTCAGTGGTTTAAGCAGGGAAGGTGCTAGAGTGTTCCTCCATTATTTTCTGTCACTAAGTGATTCCAGTAGCTCAGCTGCTCGGGTGGTTCTACTTCATGGCACATCACGATTTTCTTAAAGCGAGAAACAGAGAACCTAATCCTTTCTGGAAAAAATGTCTGCTCTGAATGAAGCTCTTGCAGCCCAATTTTCAGTTTGTCAAGGCAGAGCCCGATGAATACATCCTCCAGTTTGATGAACCGAACGTTCTCTGAAATGTTATGGATCTGACTGGCAACATCAGTGGATAAAACGTAGCCAGTGCCAGAACAAAAGGGTGGGTAGGTCTTTCCCGGGTATTCTTCTCTACTCACATACCACTTACTCCCTTTTTTACGTATGGGGTTCTCATGCAGCTTTAAAAAGCCTGTGAAGAATCCAGTGGTCCTTTTTTTCCTCAGAAGGAGCTGGGTGAGGTAAAAAACATTGACAAACACATCTGTGTCGGTTTTCATCACAAAGCTGGACTGGTAACAAAATCTGTGAATCCATTCCATTCCCATCATGGTCTTCAGTGTCAAATTGTAATATGTGTCAGTAAAATTCTTTTGGATGATGTCTCTGTACTTTTGGCTTTCAGCAGCAATATCAGCCTGCTGGCTGGAATTCACAGTGCTCCCCAGGAGGAAATAGGTCACCAAGCGCTGGCCAGAGATCGTTCTTTCCTTCCCCCAGGTTTGCCGGATTGCCATCCTGGCGTCAAAGTGGTGGTATGAGGATGCCACAAGTAGGACAAGGAAAGGTGGGTTCTTATGGCAGTCTATATCTGGGAGCTGCAAGAAATTTCCTCTCATTCTCCTAAAAGTCTCTATAGGAAATATGTAATCTTGGCTGTTCTCACAGATTATACAGAATTCTGTCATACTGGTGTAAAAAAACACAAAGCTAGCGCAGCTGAATGCTACCAGGCAAACAAACAACTTGAATTTCATGAAGTCCATCTGAAAGAAACAAGAAGGAACAGCACATTAAAACCAAAAAAAATCCACAAAATCTAGTTCCTTTCAGTGCTTTATACCAAACTGTGCCCGAAGGGTTTAAAGTGAAGTCTTCTGTAACTGAAAGATGCCTATTTCAGGGCTCACACACGTTTCTTTCAGTATCATTTCCACAAGGCGTTCTGTTGCCATTCAGATTCACACTCATGCTTATGTACCCCACAAGCCAGCAGATCCTCAGAAATCCACACAAGCATGTCCACTGCTATCAGGTTACCCTGGCTGATGCTTCAGAGCTCCTGCCCGTTTTCAGCATCTCCTGAGCCATGGAGTAGCTGTGCCAGGGCTCTCACCAGCCAGAGGATGCAGAAACAACAGAGATATATCCATGTCCAATGATAGAGAAAAACAGAAATAGGAGCTTTTTAAAAATACCTTGGTTTGCCATTTGTTTGAAAAGTGCCTGTGTCCCAGAGCCAGCAAGTGCTCTCCAACGGGCAGACACAGCCAGGTTCCTCCCATCTTCATCTTTGCATTGTGCAGAGTTCTTGTGCTGACCCAGAAATTGCTCCCAGTCTTTTTGTTGGAGGGGCCATGAGTTATGTTTTGGACATTGGGTCAGCTGCTCAGAAAAAAGCAAAACACAACAGTGGGTCAGATTGTTTTGATGTTTTACCTCTTAGAGTTTAGGTGACTCACTAGGGTATGCTGAGGTGAGACAGGGGTTATCTGTATACCCTCCCCTTTAGAGGTGAAAGAGATCCAGTCAATAATAACAACATTTCATTCATTCATCCTTGTAACAGAATGACTGCATATCTGGTTGTTTAAATCTGTGAGGGAGAAAAAATATCAAAGCAAATCCAAAAAGGTCACAGTGCCAAGAAATGATACATCTCCATAAATTAACCTTATGAGGAGAGCATAACACTTCAGTTACTCATTTCATTAACCCAGAAGCCCACCAACTACTGTTTTAGAGCCATAGGAAGGAGAAGGTTTTACCAGGGAGGAGTGATTTGCCATTGGAATGGGATGCCCAGGGAGGTGGTAGAGTCGCCGTCCCTGAAGGTGTTGAAGAAAAGCCTGGATGAGGCACTTAGTGCCATGGTCTAGTTGACTGGCTAGGGCTGGGTGCTAGGTTGGACTGGATGATCTTGGAGGTCTCTTCCAACCTGGTTGATTCTATGATTCGATGACATTCCCTTCCACTTCCCCTTTCTTAGCAAAGCATTGGATCTGGCTTCCCATCTGAAAGTACAGCAAACCATGTTTACAGTCCCCACAGATGTAAGTTTCATGGAAATTTGATCTTTACCTTCTGACTGGGAGTGTTATGCCTGGACTCCCCAAAACCACATTAGTGCCCTTCTTTTGCATACATTCCACTTTCCAAGCAACAAAAAGATTTCGCACTGCAGGCTTTAGTTGTTTTTAAAGTCCAGCCAGGTGTTCTTGGCACCAGATCCAGCTCACTTTACCCATAAGAACAGTCCCATTAACTTCTGTTATCAAAAGTACGAAACAAGTAGCAGTGGAGTTCTGCTTTGCAGAAATTCCTCCCACAGTGAAATGTATTTTTGCAGTTATTCACTAATGAATTTTGAAAATATATCAAAACTTCACATTTCTTCTGACACATTTAAGTTAACATTAAACAGAATATTCCTCAGATCTGTTTTTTTCCCCTGCATTTATATGCTCACAGTGGTCTTTTAACTTAAAAAGTGCTTTAATTACATACATATGTAAAATTGTGTGAGCGTATACATATGCATACATATATATAGAGAGAGAATCATAGAATCATAGAATCAACCAGGTTGGAAGAGACCTCCAAAATCATCCAGTCCAACCTAGCACCCAGCCCTAGCCAGTCAACTAGACCATGGCACTAAGTGCCTCAGCCAGGCTTTCTTTGAACACAGTGACTCCACCACCTCCCTGGGCAGCCCATTCCAATGCCAATCACTCTCTCTGGCAAGAACTTCCTCCTATCATCCAGCCTATACCTCCCCTGGCACAACTTGAGACTGTCCCCCCTTGTTCTATTGCTGGTTGTCTGGAAGAAGAGACCAACCCCCACCTGGCTACAGCCTCCCTTCAGGTAGTTGTAGACAGCAATGAGCTCACCCCTGAGCCTCCTCTTCTTCAGGCTAAACAACCCCAGCTCCCTCAGCCTCTCCTCATAGGGTTTCTGTTCCAGGTCTTTCACACACACACACATACACAAAAGATTATACAAAAGTCTGCTCTGTTTCCATGTTCTTCAGTGGCCTGGGAAGGAGCACATGGATATCCTGAAAATAGTGCTTTCTGGAAAGGACGGTGTTCGGAGGCTGACAACAGAGCTGGAGAAAAGGTTTGCTCCTGTGGCTGGCTCCCATGAGACTGTTTGAGGGTTTGACATTTCTCTGTCACAGGAATCCCAGAACATGTACATGCAAAGGCTCTTCAAATACTGGACTAAGAAAGTGACTGGGAGTAATTCTCTATTATAATCCATTTAAACCTTTTCAGAAACACTCAAGAGCAAGACAACCATAACAAAACATATTAATTTTACTAGATTTCAGTAGCATTAAACTCAAGTGACTTGATCCCATTTCCTTCTTGCTTCTTTCCAGATTTGAGCACTGATAACACATCTGGGGGGAAAAAAATGAAAAGGTTCCTATTCTGGATATCTGGGAGAGCAGCCTCCTAGTGTTTGGAATGTGTCCAGAGAAGGGCAGTGAAGCTGGTGAGGGGCCTGGAACACAGCCCTATGAGGAGAGGCTGAGGGAGCTGGGGGTGTGCAGCCTGGGGAAGAGGAGGCTCAGGGGTGACCTCATTGCTGTCTACAACTACCTGAAGGGAGATTGTAGCCCGGTGGGGTTGGTCTCTTCTGCCAGGCAACCAGCAACAGAACAAGGCGACACAGTCTCAAGTTACGACAGGGGAGGTATAGGCTGGATACCAGGAGGAAGTTCTTCACAGAGAGAGTGATTGGCATTGGAATGGGTTGCGCAGGGAGGTGGTGCAGTCACCATCCTTGGATGTGTTCAAGTAAAGGCTGGATGAGGCACTTAGTGCCAGTTGACTGGCCAGGGTTGGGTGATAGGTTGATTCTATGATCTGGCATGCATTTACCATACTGCCTGTCTAAAGCAAGACTCTTCCTTTTTCAGTATATGTATGAAGCAGAGTACCTTATACAGATATTTTTATGTGCACATGTGCCTAGGCAGTGAAAACTTCTGTGCATTTATGTAAATTGTAAACCATATTATAAACCTTGTGAATTATGCATATGTGCATGTATCATTTCACAGCAGGTCCCTGCCTCGTCTCAGTGGGTAGGCAGTGGCCCTCAAAAGAAGCAGAGACTTCCCAAAGCAGAGTCTGACTTGGTTCTGACAGTGTGGCAGCTGGAAAATGCTAGGTTTTGATTAATCATTAACAGCAAGTCTGGGCTTATCTGGAATTGACATGAATGGCAATCCTTCTTTCCCAAATGAAAAAATTGCAATTAACCACAGAGGGGTTTGCAGAGGGGATTGGGGGAAGGACTTGCAAGGGCCCAGATGATACCAGTAGCACCTTGAGTCTTCCCACTTTGGTTCCTTAGCTCTCTCTGCCTCTCCAGCTGCATACAGAAGGGAAGCCATCCAGAAAACATGTTGCACCTCACTCTGGGGACTTGCCCCAGCTGTCATCATGACCTGCAGCCCTGCAGAGCAATGGAAGCCTGCAAGCCAGGTGCAGTGTCGGACCCTCAGTCTCCCTGTCCATATGGGACCATGACCATCACAACCCTTTCACAAACTTGTTTCTTCCCTGCTTCGCTCTCGCAGTAGTTTTTCCTCAGTATAACACTGGTTTCCCAGGTAAACCCAGCAAACACATGGGAGTGCACACACATCTAATGGTCCTGCCTTTTATTTCTCCCTCTTGGAGTTCAAGAAGGGAAGAAGTGCACCAGAATGTCTTGAGGCCAATGGGAGCCTGTAGCAAGGCATTTGCGCAGGTACAGACTTGGTGTCCCAAGGGACCTGAGCTTATTCATACGTTGCAAGGTTGGCAGTTACTGAAAGAATGCTATGGGACAGAGGCACCACCAGCTTCCTCTTGTTCAAGCCATTTTTCATTTAAACCCACCCTTTCTTACTTGTTTTCAAGTGAATAGGGAAAGTTTTGGAAGCTAAAAACATTTCATATTAGCACAGGTTAGGTCAGTTCCGTGGACTGCTGGTATTGGTTTCTTAGCCTTGAGATGCTGAGCCCCCATCATGACCCTCACCACACCTGCAAACAGCAGGTTTAGATGCCTGAGTGAAGCAGATGCTCTGGGTGAAGCAAATGCTCTCTCTCCCTGACTGCCCAGGAGAACTGCTCTATATGAGCAATGTTGTGGAAGACAACAGCTTCTGTTATGGTTTAAGAGGACAACATGTTTGTGACTGCATTTAGCAAAGCCATTACAGTCCAACCTAAAGTATCAGTGGTGGACATGTGAGCATAGGTTAGGTGTGACAAGGCTTGTGGTTTCTAAATTATTTGTCACTACCTTTTCTCCTATGCCTGTATCTGACAAGAAATACATTATGTGATTAGAGGTTTCCAGTTTGCATGCACATATCTCCATGAAGCAGCCCTGGAGATGTTAATATGAAGGGAATACTAAGTCTGCAGGAGGTGGTCCAGGAAGCACTGGAGACAGACTTACTAACCACCAATCCCTTTAGAGGTTGTTTTGAGCAGCATCTAATACTTTTACATCAAACAAATCTTTCTATCTTTAAGGAAAATCCTTTTGCATGACATTATTTTTCTCTCTAATCTGAGTCAGAAGCTGCAGTTTGTAATTAACTCAAAGCTTTTTTCCCTCTCCTGTTGCTCCAACTGCGAAATATCTTACGTAGGACATTGTCAAAACATTACCTCCTTTGTGTCCTAGAGAGCTGTTTGTTTAAACTGACTGGCACAGAGTTTCATGGCTCGAGCAGGTTCAAATGAGGCTTGCACAAAAGCTGGGGACTCAAGCAGTGTGGACTACAGGATTGTGCAGCCCAGTGCTCCTCTTGGAAACACCTGAAAGAAGCATGTGAAGAAAATCAATTGAACTGCAGCCTTCTACTTTGCAATTACCTATTTTCACCACTGTCTTGAACGTCCTCCTGTGTTCTACTGTGGTAAGCACATTGGCTTTAGGGTCTCTCTGTTCACACCACTGAGGTTTGTGTAATTCCATGCTGCACAGTGATGGAACCATGGTAGCTGCCATGATGATGCTGAGTTATTCCACCAAAATTAATATGACACCTCCTTTAAGTCTGTTAATGAGTACAATTATCTAAGTGGCACCAGGAGATCAAGACTATATGCCACATGGATCAGGAAAAGCAGTCTGGCCCAAGGCAATGAGAGCTAAGTAGGTCTAGAGCCCCCCTGAGAAACAGATTCAAAACAGACATTTAAAGATGTAGCTTTCTTTTTTTTTTTTCTGGGGCAAAGATGCTGAGTTCAGTGGGCAGTTTGCATTGAGGTTGCAAACATCAGCCAGGCAGTGACCTGTACCACAACCGACCAAAGAGCTTTTGACCATCTGCAAGAGTCCCTGCTTGGTAAGCAGACACAAACAGCTGCATCAAGGCAGACCCAAAAGTGGAGGCATGGTGTGAGTGTGTAAACAGGACTCATGACCTGACATACTGCACAGTTAAAGCTGGCAGCAATATTCCCATTTGGCTTTGATAATAATGAAAAGTAACATGTACCCTGGGATAAGTGTTAGTAACATCTCCTCACTTTCAATATTCCTTAGAAGAAAGCCTCTAAATTGCTCTCTCAGAAGTTCAGGAGGACATGAAGAGAGACTAACACACATAAATAGTAAAAAAAAAATCAAACACAGCAGGATACATTAGATTTTCCCTAAAGGCAAGCATTTCAGGGGAGCAGGAGTTGGCTTTCAAAGATGATGTCTCTGGCAAGACAGTGGATTCAATAAACATGGGTAGCCAGGCTTCCCTCTCAGCACAAGCTCAGGGAGGGGTGTTGAGGTGCCTCTGGCCCAGAAGCTTTAGCCTGTCACCCTACTCCTGAAGCAGCACCCAGATCCTGTAGGAACAGCAGCACCCACTCGGGTCACATACGAAACTACTGAAAACAGTGGTGGTGAACTTGAAATGAGGAGCACGACTCTGCCTTGTCCTCTGGAAGCACTGCCCTGCGTGCTCAGTTACAGCGTCCCAATAGAGCCTCCTGAGCAGGTGGTGCTGTTTCCAACTGAAAGAACACTGCACATCAACAGCCACCGAGATGATGACGTTAAATGTCTCATTCCTGGCACTTTAAAATGCTGTTTTTCAGGGAGGGAGGTTTTACAACAATGTGTATTAACAGTGTCTCCACCCAAACCGAATGTCAAGACTTGTCAGAAAGGCTACAAGACAGGGGAAAATCTTTTTTCTGCTGCCCTTGCTGCCAGATTGTGAAAAACCCTTTTCCCCTTCTGTTACCTTTCACCAGCCTCTGCTCTCACGGTTGTCTGTCACTATCAGCAAGTCAAAGCAAGATATTGTTCCTTTGCTTTGTACATGCCAGTTTCCATCACTGGAGCACTGAGTTGCTAGGTGCTCCATCTACAGTGAACTCCTTCTTCTTTTTTGGATTTGTTTTGGGTTTTTTTTCCTTCCTTTTTCTCTCCCCCCATTTTACTTATCTTATTTTCCCCTCCAATGCTGCTGAGTGGGGTCAGCTTTCCCAGCTCCTTCCAAAGGAGCTACCCCTAGTCTGTCATGATAGGATGTGCAAAGGGAGTGGGTTTCTGAGGGGCAGGTGCTCCTGATGCTTAAAATAAGCCTCTGGCTTTCCAGAAAGGCTACAACATTTTATGGCAATAGAGCTGACTCTAGGCACCAGGTGAGCCATTCACCCACAATCACAGACCCGTGGCAGGAATCTTCACCTCCAAACCTTAAGTGATCAGTTAGACAACAGAGAGAAAAGAAACATTTTTTGTTATTGATTTGCAAATCCTACTACTGTACCTGTGTGGACTACCCTAGGTGATCCGGCATTGACAGGGGGGTTGGACTCCATCTCTGGAGGTCCCAGATCCTCTAATGATCTGTGATTCTGTAATTTATGGTCCATTTTTATGTTACCAATACCAGTTTAGCTGGTTGACACTGTAACTTTAACAGCAATTTGAATCCTCTTTGTAGAAGATTAAGATAGTTTTATTAACCACTTTGGATGTTCATAAAGAGGAGGAGGGAAAAAAAGTTTAAATTAAAAGGAAGAGCAGAATCAAATCAAAGTAAGTTTTGAGGAGGGGGGAAAGAATATTACAGTGATATGTTAAATTCTAGATTATATTAATCCCAGTGAAATGATGTGTAGATATACATGCACCATACAGATGTAAGCAGATATGTGCATACAGCTTCTTCTTATCAGCATGACCAACATAGCCTAAACACTGGTATAGTTATAATTAGCAAATAAACTTTTTCCCAACAGTTGAGGAAAAGCCATGACCAAAGAAGTAAAGGAAAGCAAAAAAACGTTTAAAATAGAGATTGATTACAATTCAGTAACTAAGAGTTCCTGAATGTTAAACCTCCATGCTATAGAATGATAGAATGAAACATAGAACTCACATCATGCTACGAAAAAGACAGTTTAAGAACAATTACCTGATCCACCTAACTCCTTAACCTTGTCTCTGCAAAAGAAAAACATTTCACCATTTCTTCCTCCAGATGATGTTTTGCACACTGCAGAGGGTAGTGCACTGGTGGTCAACCACAAGTTGGTTATAATCTTAACCAACATATAAACATAATCTTAACACACCAGGTCTCTGAGAGGCAACCCACAAGCACAGGATGAGTTTTGCAAGCAACTTTCACCACTAAAAGGATGCTTCTTTCTTACTAAAAGGGAAAGAACAAACATCTGCAGGTCTCGTCCATGTTAAAAGACGGTCTTTACAGTTCAGATACAGAAGTATCATCTCAAGTGTGGAGATTTCCATTATTAAAATGGCTGCAATGGACTAGAGCAGAAGTCTATGTGGTCTCCTGGTTCTGCCCCTGAGGCTACCCAGGTGACTGATGCCTGAAGGAGAATAAAAACCATGGCGAGCATATTCTCAAAAAGAGAAGGCGTTTCTGGCACAGAGATCTTCTGAATCACAAGCTGCATCTTCCTCAGTATTAAAAAAAAGATAAAGAAATCCTGAAGAGTCACTATTTCTTGATGCACCTTGACCTCAGCTGCACAATTGTGACTGCTCCACTTGTCTGTGACATTTATTTGGGTAAGCCAAACAGCATCCTCAGCCCAAACCGCTGCTATTTGTTCTCTAAACCAGCAAAAACTTTGGCAGGAGGTGGAGCTGCTCCCATAATGTCACACAGTAAAGAAGTGCTGCATATGAGGAGGCAAAAAGAAATGCATTTGCAGGGACTTTAGCCAAGTCAAAAAAGCTTACTTCTATTTTAAAATCTCTTTTTGGTTTTCCAAGCTGCCTGCAAAATTCTCTTGATGAATCCTGGCCCTGAAAAGCCCAAGAAAATGTCAGCTTGACTACTTAGTCAGGCCAGATCCCTTTCCAAGGAAGGAGAAAAACGTTGGAGTTGGGGGGTTGCAATATGGGCTGTTAAGCATTCAGACTGTCAATGCATAGAAGCTGTACGGGACAGTCATTACAGTCCAGCCTTCAGTGCAGGTGCTTTTTGTTCCTGTTAGGACCATATTTGGGCAGTTTTGATACAATCCACATCCACAAATGATCCTTTTTGCTGGCAGGCAACCAACAAAAAGACATCCTCTTACAGGCAGAGTGACCAGCAGTGCCTCTGGGGCACACCCTTCTTGTTGTCCCAGAAGGACCTTTTCTTATCTTGGTAGTCTTTTTTTTTTCCATTCAGCCTAGAAGGCTTCTCTTTCTGTCTTCCCTTCACCTGCTCTGTACTGAGTGTGGCTTTCCAGGTTTCTCTTCAAAGCTAACAGACTCCTAATCCTGGAAGGCTCCCTCTGTTCCTACAATACTGCTCTCTTCCATTTATCACTGATGCTAATGAGCACGTTTAACTTTTACACAGACTGCCTCATGAACCAGCAGTTACACTACAGTCTTTCATTTTCTGCATTCCAAAGTCCAAATCTCACCAGATATAAGCAATTGTCCACTATGGGATAAATCGGAGCAACCATAAAAACGTACATAACAAAAGCCTCATGTGGTTCATCACTTCAACAGGAACAAAATCCAACTCAGAGTCACCCTCTTAACTTCATAAGCAGATTATAAAAAAAAGAGAGAGAAAAACTCTTCCTTAAGTTCTTGCCATCAATTCTAGGACTCCAATGCTAGAACCCCTGGTTCTCTGAGCTGTAGAAGCACCATTCTTCAAAAACGGTAGGTAGGTGCTTGTGTCCCTTAAAACAAATTATTTATTGCACCTTCATTGACAAGTAGTGCTACACATTGGCTCTTTCATCTTAATTAAAAAAAAAAGAAAACTGAAAATGGTACTTCAGGTAGTATGGTGGTTTTGCTTTTCTCCCTCAGAAAAACAAGTAATATAGATGAAATAAGAGTACTGCACAGAAGAGATTTCTATGCAGATTGCACCAAAGAAGAAAGAAGGAGGGGGAGAGGAAAAAAAAGGAAAAAAAAAAAAGAGAGAAGGAGAGGAGAGAAGGAGAGGAGAGAAGGGGAGAAAGAAAGGAAGAAAGGAAGAAAGAAAAGAAACTGTTCAGACCAGAAAAATTGCCAATAAAGACATTACAATGTCACTCTTAAATCTTTCATAAACAAAGTGCTGCTCAGCCCTGCTGATATCCCTGGAGGATGAAGAGTTGCCAGGATGCTACCTTTTGGATGTTTTCTTTCCTTTTGGATTAAGCTCGGGTAGTGCTTGCACATAATAGATGCCCCCAGTGCTCTTGCCTCTCTGTGCCCTTTCATCTCATGCTGCCTCTTGGCACAGTTGGTTTTTGGTGTTTGGGGCTTTATTCTTCCTCTATCAATACAACAGTAGAACTAAGTCTTTGCATTTATGTGTCTGTCAAAAGAACAGTCTGGTACCTTTGGAGGATAACGTTCCTGGGCACCACACAGCTTCCACCCAGAGCAGAGACAGCCCAGCGACAGCCATTCAGGCTCCCCTCACCACTCCATGCTTGTGCCAAGTGCTGACTGGAAAGGACGTTGTCCAGCTTCTCTTTTGATTAGCAGGGCTAAGGCAGAAAGAAGAGGAAGAGAAATCCCACGATGGGGCCATCATGCTGACAGATCCTTTGTAAATAACTACCTGGCTTTACATTACTTACCCTTACTCCATGGATCTTCTTCTTTTTAAGCATTTTATCCACTGTGTCAGTGAACATGCAGGACAGCAAGGAGAACATTGCCTTCTATTTCGTCTGTGATTCCACCTTTATTCACGGACAGGTTCAGAGGCTACCCAAACGTCCCCCGCGTTAAAACACAGACTAAACCCTCTGGCAAACAAGATTACTTATTACTGCCTTCTTGCCATGAAATCAGTGCAGTTCACCTTATCGCCCCTCTTACCAGAGGATGGGTGGTGTAGCCTGGAGCCCGCAAGCCGAACCCGACACGCTGTGGGGCCGCACGGTGCTCGACACGCTGCTCGACTTCTCAGAGAGGGAAGTCTGAACTTTGATCCCAGTCTTCAAAGCAGGGTAATCCCTGTTACGTGTTGCCTAATTTTACTCTCCTAACCCAGCCGCAGAGGTTGGCAAGTTTGGGAAAGTCGGCGACGTGCGTCCAAGGGCATGTCCGGTAGGCGAAGGGACGTCCCCTGCCCACGGTCATACCTGCAGCTGGAATGACAGAAAGAAACGGGCACCTCCTCACCTCAGATGCCTGCAGTGCATCCTCCGGGGGCTCTGGCCGTGCTTCCCGGGAGCTGCGGCGAGCGGGCGGGATGCCCATCTCACCAGAGGGTGCCGGATGCAGCCTCCGCCGCCGCTGCCACCGCCCAGACGTTCTCAGCCGGGCGGCACATGATCGCCAGCGCCTCCGGAGCCAGAAAGGAGAGAAGGCAGCGATGCAGTAATAGAGCTCCTCGGCTGCGTTTTCCCTCTCTCCCTCTTCCCTTCCTCTTACCCTCCCTCTCCCTGCTTCCCTCCCTCTCTCCTTCAGTCCCTCCTCCCCTCTCTCCCGCAGGTAGCTGACCGATTTCAATCCCTCCCTCCCTCTCTCCTCTAAGTAGCAGACCGGCTGTACCGCTGCAGCTCCACAGGCAGGGAAGGAAAAGTTAGAAGCTGCCTGTAAATATTTTTATTTTGGATGTTTTGAGTGGGAGAGGGCAGGCACTGACCTCCCAGGCACCGGAGTCATGTACACGGATCTGAAACTTGTGTCAGAGCAGAGTCAGCCCTTCCCAACCCTGGGAAAGTCCGTCTCTATGTTCCCAATTACGAGCAGTACTGCTTTGATTTGCACAGTGGGAGAGAAATCTCATTCTGCCAAAAAGGCTGCGTTGAAGCACCCTCAGAGTCGTAAGATTTTCCCTGACGAGGAATGATAATCTGTCGAAAAAGGGCAAAAGGGAGCAGACACCACCACCCCACGCCCCCAGGCAGCAGCAGCAGAAGGGCAGCACCCAGCTCCCAGCTCTCAGTCTCCACTCTGTGCCTCATCACTTCATCAGCCCTCTCCTCAGCCCCTAATGTTTGCTTAACCTCTGACCTTTGCTGCTGAACCAGATGAGGTTCAAGACAGCGCTCTGTCCCAGGCAAAGTCAAGCCTTTGCTTTAGGGCTGGTCAGAGTTCAGAAGAGAGATCTCAACCCTTTGCACTGCCACTTCCAATGCCTTGGTGAACGTGGAGAAGTGCAGCATTTTTACCTCTGTATATATGCAAACTGTCCTGTGGTGATAGCAATCAATGATGGTTTTATACAACAACAATTATTGGAACAAACAGCTTTGGGGAAAAAGGTTACTCTTCCAAGGGCTGCAGGCTCAAGCAGAAAAGAATACTTCCAAATAAATGTTATGGATAAGGCAGCCCATTTAATAGCAAAATACCAGCTAAGAATGCACAAAGTTTGAACCTCTAGCGAGAAATATTTGCTTTGATTTGTCATTGTCATTTCTGAAGCAGGTTGTTCTAGCACAGCGTAAAAAAACAAGAGACAAATCAATCACCATGGGCAGCTGTCAGCTCCCTTTCTCCTCCCCCTCCACTCCAAGATGAGAGAAGGATAGATGTAGCAAAGGAGACATTAAAAAAGAGATGTTTGCTTGTTCAACTTTGCAGAATACAAGTAAGAAGAGAAGTTCAGATTCACTTCCAGATTTGCTGCAGAGAAGACTGCTCAAAAAAAATTTTTGTTTGCTTGTTTTGTTTTCTTTTGTTTTGTTTTTTGAAGGCAAAGCCCCAAACCCAGGTAGCTTTCCTTCAAAAAGGAAGCATCAGCTAAGGTATCTCGAATGCCTGTGTCTCCCTCTGCATGCATGATTAGCTCCTTTGTGCTCCAAGTTCTTTAAAAGCCTTTAGTTTTGGGAGGCTGCTAGTGCTTCTTTTGTCATAGTCTACAAAGACCAAGAGATACTGAATATACGATTTGCTTTCTGCAAGCAAATTTCCTACCCTCCAGCTGTTGATGGGACATTTTCCTATGGAAAATGGGAACTCACTGGAGGGCAGAGGCTCACACCCTTGTCTACACAGCTGCTGCACATGGCATTGCTCAACAGCTGCCTTTGCACAGCCCTAGCCAAGGAGCACACTGAAAGTGGAATGCATTGCCATATTGTAGGAAACCTGTTGCCACTCCCTTCTGCCATGCCACCGAGAGATTACTGCTCCCAGCTTGCTATATGTGAGCTTTAGCAGTTTGCCTCTCTGCAGGTCTTAGCCTGCCCAGAGGTCAGTAAACTCAGGGAGACTTGGGGGGATTTGGTCTCTGGCAGGACTGAGCAGTGAAAAGCACACATTGTGCTCTGAGTTTAAGCAGGTTAATGTCTAGGAGGGACACAAGAGGAAAATAATGCTGATATAGCCAGCCTTTCTGCAGGAACTAAAAACCAGCAAAATCTATACCTCTGATCTGAGATTGCACTTGCAGTGTAAATCCATCTCTATGCCAGCAAAGCATTTAAGCAGAGCAATGTAAACATATGCCTGTATTTTGTTAGCAGTAGAATTAAGTCAACATATATCTGCATGAAGTTGGGCCTCAAAAGAGTGAGTCAGGGCCTAAATCAGCATTGTAATTGAACTGAAATAATCTAAGCCTTACCTAAGTGCACATAGCTTCAACCTGTCACTTCAAATGAAAATTATATACTTAAACTGCAATCTTCCTGTTCTCTTAGTCATCGAAAGAGGTTAGATCAAACTGAAAAAAGAGAGTGTGTTTGCTGATCAGCTGGATGAAGAGTAGGTGGGGCTCACAGAGCAGGATATTCGGCTTGAAACAAGGGGTATTTGTGCCTTCCAAACAAGATGCTCCAAACTCAGCTCCCCTAACACCCCCATCTGCTCTTTTCCTTTGTCCTTCCTTTCCTAAGGGAAACTGGCAACTTGAGACACCGTCTGCATTGGTGGCTTTATACTGTCATCTCCTCCGTCAAGTACCCCTGGCTGAACGTGACCTCTCTAAGTGACAGTTAATATTTCCACATATGAGCTTGTTCAAGCATAAGGCAGGAATAGGTAAGGTCAGACTGTGACCACCTGCCGAAAAATGCCGTTGTTTGGATTTAGATTTGCTGCATTTTGTTTTGTAGTACAATGAAAGGTGTGATTAGGAGATCTGCCTCCAGGTTCTTCTGAATGCATGTGCTGATAAGACAGCTGAGAGGGAAGGCAGAGAAGCACTTGCAGCTCAAGAGTGTAAGTCATTTACAGGCTGTGTACTTAATGTAGGAACGGGATGTTTGAACAGCTTTATTACCTGACTGCAATGGAAGTTTCAAAGCTATTCATTGTAATAAAAATCAAATAAAATTTGCCTGTAGAAGTTCTTAACACTTTTCTGCAGTGAATATACACAGATTTATTTCAGTCAGGAGGAGGACTTTTGCTAAAATAAGAGCATCATCCCTTCATTGGGTACAGGTTATGCTAAAAAGTCATTAACAGCCGTGCCGATTAATCTAAGACAAGGAAGAGTTGTTTCCCTCTACTCGTGTAGCAGTAAAATGGTTTCTGCTCTCAGTTTTACAGCATTATAAATCTCCTGATTCAAACCCATCTCTCTGGCAGACAGCACATACTCTGTTGGCAAACCAGGCGCACCAGATACCTCACTACACAGAAAGCTTTACGTCCATAACAGTCCCCTGCTAGGGGGGGAAGGCTGGAGTAGTGCTTACTTAATTATATCAAAATACATAAAGTTCTGCAATAATCCCTATGTGATCTGCTTTAGGTGATCCTGCTCTAGCAGAGGGGGGTGGACTCGATGATCTTCAGAGGTCCTTTCCAACCTCTACCCCTCTGTGATTCTATGAACTTGTGCAAACAAGGCTTAGCTACATCTCAGTGTGGGCAGCTAACAAAATAACTAGGAAGCCACTCTTGTACTGTTCCCCACAGCTGACTCCTGTACCAGCCGATGCTCTGGGACTGCATCTCAGAGCACAAAAGGGTTTTTCTTGCTGACCTGCACCCACCCTCACCCACCCTGTGTCTTGCGTTTCCTCCTTGCCATGCCCTACCTGCTTCTTTGTTTTGCTTAAATGAATCAGCAGGCGAGGTTTAAGCTGTAAGTAGACTTGCTAACATTTCGTTCATCTAGATATGTTTGTTTAACCACTGCCTAATGAGCAAAGGGAGATGAATTTGCCTGTCTTCATCTCCCATTTCCACTCACTGCTGCAGCACACTGATAGGTACAGCTGCTCTTGGGGGCAGCCATGTGCGGTGGCGCATGCAGAGGCTTCAGTCGGGGTTGGGGTCAGGGAAGAAGGAGACTACTTCCTCCCTTGCCAAGGTTGAGTTCAACACTACAGCAAAAAAAACCCCAACAAACACAGCACCAGTCTAATGCTGACCACTGGAAACAAAAAGTATTTAAGTGCATTTTAAAGAAAGTCTACAGAAAGCAACACTCCTATTGGAAAAATGCCTGCACACTGCCAATAGGACTCTGTTACAGTTAGTCAGCTGCCTTGTATTCTTCCCAGCAGACCACATCTGGCTACTGAACCTCAGTTGTAGTATGCTGCATCCCAACAAGAAGCCACTGTGCTAGGTTGAGAAATTACCCCTCAAATAAAACTGCAATCACCAGACTAGCTCAGAAAGTTTGGAAGTAAGATAAAGCTGTATTTTGCAGCAGGTTAAATTTGCAGGCGTACATACAAAATACGCTTACATGTATTTACAACTATATACAGCTATTTATGATTTAGAAATAATACAGAAATCCAATCCTCCCTCCTGGACAAAGAAAGCCCAGAAGGGGCCAATGCCACCTTCGTCTCTCCTCCCCCCCAGACAGAAAACCAGCAAGATCTCATGTGGTGTCACTTCAGTCAAGATTAGTATTCAGCCATGCACAGAGGAGCAGTGGAGGAGGTAGAAAGCAGAAGGCAAAAGGAACAAAGAGAGAGAAAGTGTTTATACATTGCCATTTTATCCCTCTCAGCAAACCAATGAATGATGCAGACTTTACCATTATTATTCTTTTACATCCAAGGCTCTGATTTATTTACATTCTGCATGGAACTTTCAGGAAAGTCCCAATTTGTCTTGTTAGATTTCTCCAGTAAACCTTAAACTATTGCAGCCACCAATAAATCTGTCATGCAAAAAACTCTTTGACAAATAGTTTCCCACGTGGAGGTAAAAATCTCCCATAGCCTCTC
This sequence comes from Pogoniulus pusillus, assembly GCF_015220805.1. Taxonomy (NCBI): domain Eukaryota; kingdom Metazoa; phylum Chordata; class Aves; order Piciformes; family Lybiidae; genus Pogoniulus; species Pogoniulus pusillus. The sequence goes on along the minus strand of NC_087275.1, from coordinate 19,329,765 downwards.
ACACCCTGGCTTTACGTACATGAATAAGGCTAATCAGTAAAAGGACATTTAAAAGTTAAGGGTCTGCTTAAATACACCAATTGAACTTTAAAAGTTTCTTTAATTGATCTTCACAAATACAGTGTGCTTAATAGTAGTTTTCTTTATGCACGTCTAATACCAGTTTATACCCTTAGTAAGAAAGCATGCTAGTAATAGGTGAGTAGAATTTTATTCAGAGGTACAAAGTAAAGTCTTCTGATTTTCTTTATATTGCAAATGATTTTTTACCAACTAAGCCAGACTCTTACAGTCTAATTATTTCTGGAAGAAACTGCAAATAGCCCTGGCAAACTGAGAAGAACTTCAGTGAGTTGAGGAGTGTCTTCATCTCCTACTGTAAATGTATTTCTTATCCAATTCCAGAAGCACTAATTCATTGCAAGACCTCAGATGTATGGGCAGCCTCCTTTCATTTCATTTTGTATAAAACCTCCAATCTGTCCTCATCTTTTTGTCATCCTGGTCGTTATTATTTCCAGTTTTAATCACTAATGGAGCTTGGAGCAATCCATCTGCTGAGAAGAGCTGATGCTGCAGCTTATGGTGCAGTCTCCAAAGGATGGGATCAGAAACGTGCCCATAGCAACAGTCTAGTTTGCTTCTTCCTCAGATAACTGACATTGTGGGCTGAGTGGGCGCTGCCTATGCCTGCTGAAATGAACCTACCACTCCAGTCATGGCTGGCACCTGCAGGAAGCAATGCAGATGTGCCTGGGTTGATTCCTGACTTGTCAGCAACACAAGAATCTTTTGTTTCCACTAAGCTGTCTGAATAACTAACCATCCAAGCTGAGCTCTGAGAGTGTTTTGCCTTATTTCTTGCTATGCTTTTGTTGTCTAAAGTTTGTGCTCCTCCCAGAGGATTTGTTTTGTCCCTCTGTCAGCAGACAGACTGACATTGAGCTGTCCTTTCAGTTTCTTCTCAGTAAGCTTCCAAAAAAAATTCCCACAGTCATTACAAACTGTGAGCAGTGAACACGAGGACCTCACATCTTCTGCGTCAGCACAGTGCAGGAGGCTGCCCGATGCTGACCATGGCATGTGGGCACGGGAGGTTTCCTTGCTACTGCTGCTGCAAGAGCTCAGTTGGAGGTAACCTTCATTAACGCAGTACTGTACTTCTCCAGGGCTCTTTCCAACTTGCCCAGGTTTCTTGCCGAAAATGCTGAAGCTCTGCCACTGCCACAGGAACAAGGTAAACCCTGGCTCCATATGGATCAGCCCTCCATGCCCTCTGAGGATGGACCTGGCACTTCCAGTCACGGAGCTGTGGATTTCAGCTGCCAGCCCTCTGCATCTCTGCTGGCCTCACGGCTGGCCAGGGCTCAAAGGTTTGGCCTACAAAGGTGACCTACATAGAGCAGCCAGCTCACTCCTCGGTGCCCCCCTTGCTAGGTTAGGCGATCTGAGCTGATTACAAACCACATTTGCCAGGCTGTTTCCCAATGTCTGGGCCATGTTAACTCTTCCCATCACTTCCACATCCCTCCTCAACTGTAAGACCAGTGTCCAACAGTGTAACCGTGGTAAAAAAGTGCACTACTGGTGCTCTCAGGAGCCACTGGGTTTTCCCACATCCCTCCTGCTACAGCATCTCTAGGCTGGGGTTCAAACTGTTTAGGCTCTAAGACACATAGCTTATTTAAATAAATAGCACAGGTCGTGAAATGACAAAGCCATCGGAAAAGGTACAGCTCAGCCTCCAGCACCTGTGGTGTTTCACATGTCTGGAGACCTCCGTGGAGAGGAGACTGGAGGGGTAGAGCAACTGAAGCTCATCACATCTGCCCCAGGAAGCAGGACCAGCCACAGGCTGTTCCCTTACAACAGTGACGGTAATCAAATCACATGCTCCAGGGCTTTGGCCCGCAGGAATAAGGAACGTAGAGGGGCCGTGGCCCCTTCCCACTGTGCAGTTAACTGGAAGTACACAAAGGCTTTGAATTTGTGTCTCTTTGCCTTGACCCACATTTTGGAGAAAAAGACAACTCACAAATGGGTGCAGGACCCTGGGCCACAGCAGCTGCAAAGCCAAAAAGCCTGCCCAAACTTGTATGACCTGGTTTCCCTTCAGGAAAGGGTTTCTGCCCCCAGCCCAAGGAACTGACTTGGGGGCAGGAAACAGATGGGTCACACGCAACGGGTTTGTATTCATCCTGCAGTAGGGCTAATGGCTTAGACACCTGTCTTCTGTCCCATCCTCAGTGATGCCATCCTGAGCCTCTTGTCATTTCCCCTCTAGCAAGAGAAACCAAAAGACAACTTGCAGAGCACATCTGCTCTGTGGGAAAGTTCAGAGCCTTGTAGGAAGGCAACATGCATGGGCTGGATGCCTAACATCAGTTTTTCTTCTGCTTTCCTGGCACCACGCTCCTTTCTAAGTGTCAGTAGTGAGGCAGTCATGATGTGGTGGCCAGGAGTCACCGTGGAGCTGTACAGGTAAGGGTGATGGAGGCCAACTGTTGAAATGCATTTTGTAGACTCAGCACAAGGTGGCAGGTGCCTGAACCTCTCTTGTTGGATGGAGAGCATCTGCAGTGCCCCTATGGGGGTGTGTTACAGACGAGCCAAGGCAGTGCTCCTGTATTCTTGCCTCCTGAAGGAATGTCACTGCCCAGACCAGGATGTAGTCCCCAGAGGATAATGATTGAGAAACCGGTTTAATAAATCTTCCACTCCTTCCCTTCCAGCCTTATCTGCCTGCAAATGATTTGCCATTGGAATAGGCTGCCCAGGGAGGTGGTGGGGTCACCGTCCCTGGAGGTGCTCAAGAAAAGACTGGCTGAGGCACTTAGTGCCATGGTCTAGTTGATTGGCTAGGGTTGGGCGATAGGTTGGACTGGATGATCTTGGAGGTCTCCTCCAACCTGGTTGATTCAATGATTCTGTAATTCTCAGTGCTGACTGATCAGAGCACTGTTATCTGGCACATAGCCTGAGATGAAGGTTTTGATGGAATTTGATTGGAGTGGCAGAAAACCACTCGCTCAGTTTTGGCTCTGACAAATGGTTCCCTCTAAGCTGCCAGGTTTAATATGTTGGGTTTTTAAAAAAAATATATTATCAACATGTTTGTATTCTGGGCTAGTGAGAGAGCACAAGCCAAAGGGAAGGTATCCAAATAGCCTATCTGTGATCTGGCTCAAAGCAAGGGCTGTTAACAAGAATGTTTCAAGTCATTTGGGTTAAGATTAAGTACACCAAAGCTTCCAAATGAAAAAAACAAACAAATAAAATCCCACAATAATATTTCTTTTTTTAAAGTACTGTGTTCTCCTTTTGTCTCTTCTCTGCATTTTAAAGAAACACCAGCATTTCTCAGAGGGAAAATAGTTCCTAAAACACTTCCAGCACATTTGTAGAAAGCTTGTAGGATGCTTTCCCCAAAGTGCCAGCAAAGGAGAGATCCAGAGTCAGCTACCCAGATTTAACAATGACCGCTCAGCCCAGGAGCCAGCTCTACATGGAGAGTGAGGACCAGGCCAAAGGATGGTGAGGAAACACCCTGTGTGGCAGCACATGCTTGCAGGAGGGATGCACCCCACCTGAGCAGGACCCACTCTGGCAGATGCACCGTCAGGAGCAATGGGAGGTCCATCTTACAAACACAGTCCTCAGTAGCAGGCTGGGAGGTGAGATGAATCTATATATCTTATGGGCAATTGCCCACTCCTGTGGAGTCTTGTGTAGTGCCAGCGAAGGCATCTAATGGTTTAGACAAGCTTAAATTTCGCTGCTACATCAGGTGCTTTGTTAAATGCTCACCCTTAGCTTTGACTGAAGCCTGGGGCTGCTCATTACCATTATGAAAGACAGCCTGATCTCGTCAGCTTATGTGATACCACACCTGCCAGCAGGATTGCACCAATGCAACAGAAATGAAACCAAGCCCAGTTTAAGTCCTTAGAATCTTCAGCAGTTTTTCTGCATCCTTACAGAATCCAGGAAGCATATGGACCAGATGATCCATTTTCTTGCATGTGGGCTGGAAAGCAGCTGCCTCCTCAGAGTCTGGTTTCTGCAGGAGGGATGAGGTTGTAAAAGAGGTTGGAGTGAGGTGGGGGTTGGTCTCTTTTCCCTAGTGTCAGGTGATAGGAAGAGAGCCAACAGTCTGAAATTGTGCCAGGGAAGGATTAGGTTGGATATTAAAAAAACTTTCTTTCCTGCAAGAGTGATCAGGCATTGGAACAGGCTGCCCAGGAAGGTGGTGGAGTTACTGTCCCTGCAGGTGTTCAAGAAGTGTGTGAACATGACACTCTGGGACTTAGGAAGGTGGTGTTAGGTTGATAGTTGGACTTGATGACCTTAGAGGTCTTTTCCAACCAAAACGATTCTATGCTGCACAACTACATTTGCATTGCAGTTGTTAGAGGCTGTGGCACTGGCCTGTACCCGTGATTTTTAAAGAAGCACTTCGGGCACTGCAACACCAGCAGGAATGTCTCTTACACCATTTTTTTTTCCTGGAGCAGAAGGCTCTGAATCTTCTTGAACACAACAAACTAATCTGCTGTCAGACATGGTGTTGGCATCATATGGGACGCAAGGCAAACCCAATGTAATTTTGCCTTCAAACAGATTGGAAATTCCAAAAAGGTCCCCCTAACAGCTCAACAGAAGTAAAAGAATTTGTGACATCCTTCCTCTGAATTGCTTCTGCTTGCTTGCAAGATTAATTACAAGAGGTGTTTTTCACAGAAGAAAATATTCAGTGAATTTTTGTTTCATTCTGTGAGTACTTCTTTCTTTAAAAACCTGTAATTTATCTATAATCCGTTGCCATGTCAGCATCTGAAATAAAATAACTCCTTTTTTTTTCAGGAACCCTGTCCAGCCCTCCATGCCCCTGCCTGCAACCCTGCCTACCACACTGCTTTCCATTACCCAACAGTGTTCTTTACAGTGATTCGGTAAACTGAGCAGAACCTCTGGCTCCACAAATACTTATCAATGTGTGATGCTTTGGGTGTTCCCCACCCCCCTACACTTTAGATATCACCCAGACTAGACTCAGCTGGCTCTGGAAAGATGAATGAAGCTTATATTTACTGCTTAGCACAACATACAAGCAGCTATTTACAGTGTGTACAGTTATATACAAGGTAAAAGGTGATACAGAAACCCAACTCCCCTCCCAGTGTTGCAGAGAGCAGGAATTAATGTGTGGCCGAGTCAGGAATTTATCAAAAATAGTTATTTTTTATCTTCCCAAAAACCTGCCCCCACAACTACATATACAAAGATTAATTTAGTTTGATAAGCAGATTCAGTCGCTTGAGAATTAAACTACATGGACACCGTCAATAATCTGACTATTTTGGAAGTCAGAAGTTGGAAAAGGCCTCAGCTATTAATTAATAGCAGTTTCTTACTGAATTAAGCTAAGCCAAATAACTCACCCAGACTGACTCGTGCGGTCTGTCTTCCTCTTTTCCTTTCAGCGGCTGCAGGTGAATCGTTAAGGGTCGTTAAGGGTCGCTAGGCACACAAAGGTGTCAATAGGAAAGCAAATCCTTGAAGGTCTCTCTGCAGTCCAGGCACAGGGGAGTGAGCGAACTCAGGCAGACACATACGTCCAGGCACAGGCAAACTCCAAAGCGGGAACCCCAAAGGCGGGAAGACCCCCAATAGTTATAACCTTCGCTAGACAAAGGGCAGAGTTACCACACCTTAGGCGCGAAGGCGCACGGCCAGTCCCGGCCTGGCTCCAGCGCGGGAACTCACGGGGCAGTCCCCCCCCTTCACGGGGCAGTCCGCCCCCTTCACGGGGCAGCCCTCCCTCCCTTCACG